>NC_081565.1:42337804-42705284 GCF_022355385.1 Mustela nigripes | reverse complement strand
AGTGAAAAGAAGGGCCATCTGTACCCCAATGTTCATAGCAGCAATGACCACAGTCACCAAACTGTGGAAAGAACCAAGATGCCCTTCTTTTCACTACATCTGTATCTTTGGGGTAAATACCCAGTAGTGCAATTGCAGAGTCATAGGGAAGCTCTATTTTTAATTTCTTAAGGAATCTCCACACTGTTTTCCAAAGTGGTTGCACCAACTTGCATTCTCACCAACAGTGTAAGAGGGTTCCCCTTTCTCCACATCCCCCCCAACACACGTTGCTTACTGTCTTATTAATTTTGGCCATTCTAACTGGTATATCTCAATGTGGTTTTGATTTGAATCTCCCTGATGGCTAGTGATAATGAACATTTTTTCATGTGTCTGATAGCCATTTGTATGTCTTCATTGGAGAAGTGTCTGTTCATGTCTTCTGCCCATTTTTTGACATGATTATCTGTTTTGTATGTGTTGAGTTTGAGAAGTTCTTTATAGATCCTGGGTATCAGTCTTTTGTCTGTACTGTCATTTGCAAATATCTTCTCCCATTCGGTGTGTTGTCTCTTTGTTTTGTTGACTGTTTCCTTTGTTGTGAAGAAGCTTTTGATCTTGATGAAGTCCCAAAAATTCATTTTTGCTTTTGTTTCCTTTGCCTTTAGAGACATATCTTGAAAGAAGTTGTTGTGGCTGATGTTGAAGAGGTTACTGCCTATGTTCTCCTCTATGATTCTGATGGATTCCTGCCTCACATTGAGGCCTTTTATCCATTTCGAGTTTATCTTTGTGTATGGTGTAAGAGAATGGTCAAGTTTCATTCTATACATAGCTGTCCAATTTTTCCAGTACCATTTATTAAAGAGACTTTTTTCCACTGTATATTTTTTCCTGCTTTGTTGAAGATTATTTGACCATAGAGTTGAGGGTCCACATCTGGGCTCTCTACTCTGTTCTACTGTCGATGTTTCTGTTTTTATGCCAGGACCATGCTGTCTTGGTGATCACAGCTTTGTAGTAAAGCTTGAAATCAGGCAATGTGATGCCACCAGTTTAGTTTTTCTTTTTCAACATTTCCTTAGCAGTTCGGTGTCTCTTCTGATTCCATACAACTTTTAGGATTGTTTGCTCCAGCTCTTTGAAAAATACCAGTGGAATTTTGATAGGAATGGCATTGAAAATCTAGACCATGAATTTTTGTCTGCTTTATAAAAAATAAGAGAACACAAGAAAGGTATATAGCATAGTCAAGACTTTATCTTTCCCTTAAAACAAGCACCGAGCAAGTGAGACTAAACATCTTCATAATCAATTCCAACTTGGGTAAAAGGTTAAATTTACTGAACTACTAAAGAGATCAAGATTTCACAGTTTCCAAAGCTGATGTATTTTGTATTCTGTCTAGAGTATGCCTAAATGTGAGTCAATTAGTTTTCACCATCATTGACTGCAACCCTAATGATTTGCAAATCCTTTCTATTTCCATTGTAAATATCCAAAATATGTACTTAGACCTCTATGTTCAATTTCTGTATGCTATATTTAATTTGAAAAGGGGGGAATTTAGAATACCATAAAAATACTAACCTATACGACCTTGTATATTTTGTTTTTTAAAATTTTTATCTTATTAAGTTTTTAATTCCAGTATAGTTAGCATACAGTACTGTATCAGTTTCAGGTGTGCAATGCAGTGATTCAACACTTGCATACATCACCTGATGTTCCTCACAAGTGACCTCCTTAGTCCCCATCATCTATTACCCCCACCCCCCACCCACCTTCCATTTGGTAACCATCAGATTGTTCTCCAGAGTTAAGAGTCTGTTCTTTGGCTAGTCTCTTTTTTTTCCTTTGTTCATTTGTTTCTTAAATCCCACATACAAGTGAAATATGGTATGTGTCTTTTCCTGACTCACTTTGCTTAGCATAATACACTCTAGATCCATGTCTATTGTTGCAAACAGCCAAGATTTCATGCTTTTATATGGTCGAGTAATATTTCATTGTGTATATATTTATGTGTACATATATGTAGGTATATATAATATAATGTATGTACATATCTTCTTTATCCATTCATCTATTGATGGACATTTGGATTGCTTCTATAATTTGGCTATTGTAAATAATGCTACAGTAAAAAAAGGTGTGCTTAGATTCTTACGAATTAGTGTTTTTTTCTCCTTCGGGTAAATACCCAGTAGTACATACTAGATCATAGGGCAGTTCTATTTTTATTCTTTTGAGGGCCCTACATACCGTTTTCCACAGTGGCTGCACCAGTTGCATTCCCACCAACACTGCATGAGGATTCCTTTTTCTCCACATCCTCACCAATACTTGTTGTTTCTTATGTTTTTTTTTTTTTAAATTCTAGCCCTTCTGACAGGTGTGAGGAGGTATCTCAATGTACTTCTGTTTTTTATTTCCCTGATGAGTGATGTTGAGCATCTTTTCATGTGTCTGTTGGCCATCTGTAGGTCTTCAAGAAATGTCTGTTCATGTGACTTTGTATATCCTAATGCATGTTTAAGTCTACTTGTAGTGCTGTATATTTTTAAAACATTATAAACAAATTATAAACAGTTTTTATATTCTTGAAATTAGAATAGCCTCTCTAAGCATAACACAAAACCCAGAAACCGTAAAAGAAAATACCTTCTATATTATTAAAAACTTCGTAAATAAGGCTGAAGTACAAGTGACAAACTGAGGAAAACATCTGCAACGCATTAAAAAGAGAGACGAAAAAAGTTGTTGCCGATGAATGGGCCAACAAGAGGGAGGAGAAGGATGCCGAAAGGGAAATTAAAAAGTGAGAGGAAAAGGAAGGTCTTCAGAGTAAGAACTTAAAAAAGACTAAAATAACTTCATTTGTGGCCTATACTTTCACACTCTGAAAAGGATAAATGATTAACTTTTGCAAGGTGTGAGGACAAACACATATACTCCTATCTTTTTAGTTGAGGATATAAGGGGCAAACATTTTCTGGAGGCATTTGCAGTATTTACCAATTTTAAACATGCAGACCTTTTCTGCTAGCTACTCTGTGCACAAACATTTATGCTAAGGATGTACCTGCGTTAGTATGAGGAACTGTTCAATTTCACATTCCATTCATCACAGGATTTATGGCAGGAAAAGACATCTAATCAACCTAAATACTCAGATGTGTCTATTTCATTTGTATTAAACATTCCACACAATGGAATATCAATATTATAGGTTCTATACAATCGACTACCCATAGTCATTAAAAAGTAGGATAACAGATGTAGATGTTAACACAGACTGTAGATTAACTGACTAGAGACTTCTGTGATACCTTACTCAGTGAAAAAAGTTAGACCATACGTAAAATTATTGTATTCATTTAAGTCATTAAAATATATTTCTGCATTCATTATAGAGGGTCTATGTAGAAGATTTCGAAGAAGGTTGTCTGGCTGTATTTTTTTTTTTAAGAGAGAGAATGCATGCATCAGAGTGGGGAAGGGGCAGAGAGAGAAGGAGAGAGAGAATCTTAAGCAAGCTCTACCCCAGCCTGGAGCCCAAAGGGGGCTCAATCTTGTGACCCTGAGATCATGAACTGAGCCAAAATCAAGAGTTGGATGCTTAACCAACTGGCCACACAGTTGCTCCTGTTTTGTTTTGTTTTGTTTTTTTAATGCTTTTCTGTATTATTTGAATTCATGCCATGTATTCTCAATGGGGGTGGTACTGCCTCTGAGCAAACAAAACTGACTCTTGTGGAATTAAAAAAAAAAAATCACATCTGTTACAATATGTGGCTCTCCAAAACTCAGCTTTATCCAACAAAATATTATCCCTTGATACTTAATATTATTGGAGACTGGGGGTGGGGGAGGGTAGGAAAAAAAGATGTCTAAAAAGATACCCGAAGGGGAACAGTAATGGAAAAACAACACAAAACAAAAACTAAGCAATACTATTCCACATGGAATGAGTTACTTTTATAACCAAAAACCAAGTTTAACTATCTCTGTGATAACCGCTCTTGAAGAGGTTATAGTCCTTTGTCTAATTTCATAACTAATTTGTTATTTTCAACCCAAAATCCCACCTGCACATCCTTATTTTAACAGAATGCAGAACGTTTTAGAAGGACACTGCACTGAGTATCTAAAACAACCCTGCTAATGAAAACACACATTCAGCATCAGGTGTTCACCACAAGGTTTTAATCTCACCACTTGATTAATTAAAAAGAAATTACCTTGATGTCCAGCTTCTTAAAGGTATTTGTTGCTATGTTTACATACATATTTCTACTGCTGCAGCTTTCATCAATGGCCTTTTCTTCTGTTTTAGCCTAGAGCATGAAGGGAATTTAAAAATATCAAAATTTCAAGTCTATGGATAATATATGTCATTTATGATATGATGAAATAAATATGGTAAAATATTTAACTCAAGGGATGGGGGAAATAGCACAAATTAAAAAAAAAACATTTTGGGCACCTGGGTGGCTCAGTGGGTTAGGCCACTGCCTTCGGCTCAGGTCGTGATCTCAGGGTCCTGGGATCGAGTCCCGCATCGGGCTCTCTGCTCAACAGGGAGCCTGCTTCCTCCTCTCTCTCTCTCTGCCTGCCTCTATGCCTACTTGTGATCTCTCTCTGTCAAATAAATAAATAAAATCTTAAAAAAAAAACAAAAACCATTTTACCTAAAAAACCATCTATTTATGGTTTTTGAGGGAAAAAATAAACTTATCCTATATATCAAATCCAAGAACTAGATACTTATCATAAACTAAAACTGCAGTATAGAGTGCACACTGCAAAAATCCTAGAGTGTATATAAATAGTGTATCAAGGGCATATATTATTATTCTCATCTAAAAGGTGAGGAAGCTAGGCTCAAGTTGCCAAATACTTTGCTTAACATCATACAGCAAAGGGAAGACAGGATCTTCCTTTTATTATCTTTTTGTTACTTTTCTAAAACTATAAAGTAATTATTATTTTTATACCAGGACATATTAACATAGGTCAGCAAAAGAGAAATAAATGGATGTTTTGTGACAAACAAGTAAAGGGAACAAAAGAATAATAAATAGTATATTAATACTTTACTGAGCACTGAGTATGTGCAGGTTTAGTATCAGCTCATTAAATATCTCCTCAATCTTCATTGTGATTCTGTGGGCGTGGGTGTCCTCATCACTAACATATATGAGGCTCAAGAGAAAGTAAGTATCTTACTGTTGTAGAGCTAGTAACTAAGTCCAGGTTGGCCCAAATGCCAAAGCCAAGACTCTTCTCACTACACTAAACCTCACAGAGAGAAAAAGCCATGGGAAGTCGGGGCGGGGGGTGGGGGTGGGGGACAGTGTTGGGGAGAATAGAAAAGTAAACTGAAATAAAAAAGGGTAACACCTCTCTCTGTAAGAGACTCCTTTTTTGTCTTTGCCATTATTCTTTAGCCAATATAGAATCCTGGAGGAGACAGACTTCCGGAACGGCAGAACAAGAATCTTCGTGAAGTTCTTGTCCCACTAAAATAATAAAAATACTGGGAAAACAACCAAAAGTAACCATTTCACAACTCTGAAAATTAACCAAAGCTACAGAACAAACTGAAAATTATCTAAGAGAACTACTGAACCTCGGTAAGACAGTGGGGTCTGTACCATTTTAGTTTGACTTTTCCCACCCATCACTTCCCACCTCCCAGCTTAGTGGCAGAGCAGTAAAAAGCTGGCAGCCTGGTTACCAGCCAACAGCGAGGACAGACTTCTCTTATAGGTACACAATAAGCATCACCCCCAGAGCACAGTCAATAGTTTGTCTGAACAAGCAGTTCCCTGGAAAGTCTCTATTCCCAAGGTCTTGTGGGTATTTGATTTAAACTCAGCTCATGGTGGGGGGGAAACCCTATTCCCAGGGCGCTATTAAAACAGTAGCAATGGGGTGGCAATATGGCAGTTACCTAATGTTATGATTTCCCATTGGATAACAGGAATCTGTCAGGATTTTTTTTTTTTTTTTAATCTTGGTGACCTAGATGACCATAAAGAACTTTGAAGAGCTCTGACACATTCCTGGGACTTAAAAGGTGTCTCAGGAAAGACCTGAGAAAAGAGAAGTCTTTACCAGGCTCTTCTCTGAGGACCAGGCCCAAGCAGGAAGTAAAAGCTAAAGCTATCTACAAACTGCTAAGTTTTAGGGCATGTCTTCTCACATAGGGCCCCTTCGCAAAGGGAGGAAGACATAGAGACAGGGCACTGAAGAAAATTTTCTAACCAGTCGCTGATTAACCAGTAAGTTACGCTGGCAGAGGGTGACCCCACTGAAGCCAGCCTTAAAATAAAAAATAAAAGAACTTAAAACACAATGCTACCAGAGAACTTGGTGGCCATATACAGAAAGTAATACAAAATCTACAGAATTAGTCCAGTAAAGTCGCTAAGTAAGTAGGTAGCAACAAGCAAAACCACAAAAACCTAGCAACAACAAAAAAAGGTATCTGATACCAGAGTTATTACAATATACTGTTTAACCATACAGTTTTCAACAAAAGAAATTATGAGTCATGTAAAGAAACAAAAAAGTATACCCCATACAGGAAAACAAACAAACATACAAACAAAACATGAGAGAAAATGTCACTGAGGAAGTCCAGATTTTGGACTTAGTAGGTATAGGCAGACTTTATAAAGATTTTTTAAAAATTAAGGAAACCACATTTAAATAATACAAGAAAATGATACATAGAGAACATGAATAAAGAGAAATTTATAAAATAAAAAAAATTTAGAATTTCTAGGGTTAAAAAGTATAAAAATTGATATCAACAATTCCCTGTCCGGGCTCAACAACAGGTACCTGAGATGGTTATTTGAATCCACATGAGAAGAAAATAATATTGGCAAATATAACTTCATAGGAAAATATAAAAGAGAATAAATCTCTTTTCTCAGGTCTTTCCTGAGAAATGTAATCCTTTTTTACTTTAACAACAGTATAAAGCAATAATCCTAAAACATAAAACAACAGTATAAAGCAATAATCATAAAACTGTTGATAGGCTTATAATCTATGTCACGAACTGCATGGTAATAATGGTATAAAGGAGGGGTTAGGAAACACTGGAAATTTCTGTGTATGAAGGTAGTTTTAATATGAAGTAGATTATTATAAATTAAGATGGTAACTGTAACCCTCAGGGCAAAAACTAAAACAATAACTAAAAAAACTAGCCCAAGAAATGACATGGACATTTTGTTTTTTTCTTAAGATTTTTATTTATTTATTTGACAGAGACACAGTGAGAGAGGAGATACAAGCTGGGGGAGGGGGAGAGGGAGAAGCAGGCTTCCCTTGAAGCAAGGAGCCTAGTGCAGGGCTTGATCCCAGGACCCTGGGATCCTGAGCTGAAGCCAGATGCTTAATGACTGAGTCACCCAAGCACCCCTGGCATGGACATTTAAATGGTACATTAGAAAATATCTGCTTAACAGAGAAGTGATATAAATCCTCTTGCTGGTCATTACCTATTAAATATAAATTGATTAAATAATCAAAAGAGAGAGAATGGAAAAACTGGGGAAAATACACTTTACTGAATGCTGTCTATAAAATAGACACTTTAGTTTTTTAATTTTTTTTTTTTTAAAGTAATCACTACACCCAACATGGGGCTTGAACTCATGACCCTGGGATCAAGTGTTGCATGCTTTACCAACTGAGCCATCCAGGCACCCCAAGATAGGCTCTTTAGATTCACAGAACTGGTTGAAAATAAAAGAAAAAATAAGTACTTTATAAATAGTAAAAGATATTTAGAATGGCTATATTAATGCCAAAGTAGATTAAAAATTTATTTTAAATTCTAGTTAGTGAACACACAGTGCAATATTGGTTTCAGTAGAATTCAGTGATTCATTATTTACATACAACAGCCCGTGCTCATCACTAGAAATGTCCTCTTTAATATGCATCCCCCACCTCCCTCCCTCCATCAACCCTCAGTTTGTTCTCCATCATTAAGTGTCTCTTATGGTTTCCCTCTTTTTCTTTTCCCCTTCCCATGTATTCATTCTGTTTTTGTTCTTAAACTCCACATGAGTGAGAGCATATGGTATTTGTCTTTCTCTGACGGACTTATTTCACTCAGCATAATACACTCTAGCTCTAGGTACATCAGACCTATCCCACAACGTGGTTTCGAAAAAGAAGTGAAGAGAAAATTAAATTGTTTGCTAATTGTGCCCCATGACTTTTTTATCCAATGTAATAGTCACAAAGTATGTGTGTATCTTCAGATAGACTTTATTATCCAGTACTGACCTTGTTCAGAGCCTCATCCTCTGTTTTACAAGCCCGCCAGTACTTCTCAACAAAGAGGCTGACAGCGTTGTCTCACTTCCTCAGGGACTTTGGAAGAAGACTCTGGTGTTACAAAGCCCACTTCTGCTGGGCCACCTTGTTTGTCAGCATTTTGTTCAATACAGAATTGTTGATTACAGAAATGTAAAACATGTGTTTCTGTTTAACATTCCTACTATGTGTATGAAAGAAGTAAAACTCTTAGGTAACTGCTGTAGCCATTAAATTCAAAAATAATTTCAAGTTTTAAATTCATTAAAAAATAGAACGATCAGGATGCCTGGGTGGCTCAGTTGGTTAAGCAGCTGTGTTCGGTTCAGGTCATGATCCAGGGGTCCTGGGATCGAGTCCTGCATTGGGCTGCTTGCTCAGCAGGGAGCAAGCATCTCCCTCTGCCTCTGCCTGCCTCTCTGCCTGTGTTCACGCTCTCTGACAAACACATAAACAAAATCTTTTTAAAAAATATGATACAATCCATAAGTGACTCTTAATCTCACAAAACAAACTGAGGGCTGCTGGGGGGAGGACGGTGGGGAGAGGGTGCTGGGTTATAGACATTGGGGAAGGTATGTGCTATAGTGAGTGCTGTGAAGTGTGTAAACCTGGCGATTCACAGACCTGTATCCCTGGGGAAAAAATATATTATATGTTTATAAAAAATAAAAAAAAATTTAAAAAACCCCAACAAACAAACAAACAAACAAACAAAAAAATATGATACAAGGCCTAAAATGGCCTGCACTCATCAAAGTCTGCCATCAGACTGTGAAGTCAGAGCTGTGCCCCGTGTGTGCCCCACTGTAGCTGACCTGGGCACCCAACTCCCCCTTTTCACACTGGAATCTTCGAGCTCCAGTGTGGTCCTCTGCTCAGCAAACAGGAAAGTTTGTCACTTACCCATTCTTAAAACAAATATATGTCCGCATGTCAGTTACCATGACACAAAGAAAAATGCTTGGACTTAAATAAGATTTATGAAGGATTTGTGCCTACTCAGTATTAAAATGATCCCAGCTGTAAACAATGAGACAATGAAAACTCTAAAATCAGGTAATCTGCCTCACTTTGGAGGGCAGGAGAGCCAATGTTACACTTCAGGAAAATGTTACAACCAGGAAAAGCTGAAACTTTGTAGTTGTTTCCTTAGGGCACACAGATGTTTTAGAGAGGGAGGAAGCCTCAAAATTGATGTTTAGTTTTCTGCTGAAAAATATTTAGTATACAGAAAAAAAAAAGTCACTGCCACAAATAGGATAAAAATAACTAAAGAAGGAAGGTTATGTCACCGCATCACTGATCGCATTATTTCCTGAATGTCTGCCTTCTGCCCCTTCTCGCACACACATACACATGGACGTCCTGCACTGGATGCTTCTTGAAAGGTATACTTCAGTGTGAAACTTTCCTCTGAAAAAAATTTAGGAGTCCTAAATGAATCATAGCCACAGAGGTTTTAGGTCTAAAAATATGCCAAATATTTCCAAGAACAGGATAAACAAAATAACTGAATGTGACATGCAGACACGAATCCTATCATAAAATGAAAATAGCCGCATCAAATAGTAACCAGGAAAAGCTGAAACTTCTTTCTGGGGTCTGGCATTTCTCTGAAGGAGGGATCTCCAGAAAAAAAAATAATAATAAATAAATAACAGAAGCACTCTCCTAGGGGCTCTATATGTGGACAGGAAAGCTGGTTGTTGGAAAGAGACTTCAGGTCTTCAGACTTATTTATAATACCTTTCTGGGAAAAGAAGCAAGACTTTTCACAGGAATGTGTGATCTGTTTGGCTTTTCGTTGGCTTTTCCCTTGACAGAACCACATCCAGATGGAGGCTGTTTGACGTAAGCAAATTTTCTAAGAAGTTTTTATGAATAAGAAAAAAAAAAGGTAAGTTTTAATCACCTTAGCCTCAGATGATTAGAGTTTATTTTAATGATCAATCCAAGATTTCATAATACTTCCTTTACAGACTATTCTTTTCTTAAAACAAAATGTAAACACAAAAAATCCCAATAACTAATCCCAACATAAGCTAAAGAACAAATTTAGACAATTGGTAAAGCTATTCACTCCCCATAGATGTGCTTGCAAAATATTACCTTTATGGCTTAGCATTTAGGGATAAACAGTGTAATTGATTAAAGTATCATGCCAATCATATAATCTCACATAAAGCTTCATGTCAGCAACACAACTATAATTGGTAATATGTGGATTTCACAGGAAATGTTTTCTAAAATAAGGTAAAATTCCAAAACAAAAACAGAAAAAAATAATAAGGTAAAATTCCATTTCTTAACTGATTTTTCTCATACCTTCTGAGGCTTTCCTTCAGGTCTGAGGGATGGGACAGGCCAATACCATTTTCCTTTGATCAGAAAGGGCAGCGAGAGACGCCTGCCCAGTTTAGGTCAGACATTAACTGCACCACCTATTGCGGGGCCCGAAGGATTTCAGGGTGACTAATTAGTGGGGCAACAGTCTCCCTCAATGGGCTAAGGATCTCTTTACTGGTTGGAACCTAGAGAGCACCAAAATGATTTTAAAATTTGAGAAGACGTGGGGTACCTGGGTGGCTCAGTGGGTTAAGCCTCTGCCTTCGGCTCAGGTCATGATCTCAGGGTCCTGGGATTGAGCCTCACATCGGGCTCTCTGCTCAGTGGGGAGCCTGCTTCCTCCTCTCTCTCTGCCTGCCTCTCTGCCTACTTGTGATCTCTGTCAAATAAATAAATAAAATATTTAAAAAAAATTTTTTTAATTTGAGAAGACGGAGCATTTCACTTTCCCTTTCTCCACAAAAGTTTTTGGAATGGACTACATGTATAATACCCCATGTAATACAATACACATAAATGGGGGTATTCCCAGAAACTGGTTGAGAAGAAAATAGAACCTTTAAGGCAAAAAATACAAGAAAATTTTCTTGAAATAAGAGAACACATTAATTCTCCTATGAAAATGACACTTAACTTTGTATGCAGTAAAAATGTGAACAAAAAATGTGAATAAAACCTTTTATGTAGCAAAAATGTGAATTAAAAAATGTGAATAAAACTTTGTATGCAGTAAAAATGTGAATAAAAAAAATAAAATAAAAGCTTTTAAAAATAAAAGCTAACAGGAAGACCTATCCTACTACCAAAGTTACTGGAATTTATTGAAGGACTTCCTTAGGTCACCACGCAAAAGTATCAGGTGATGCATGAAGGTAGAAACAGCAGACTAGCCTCAGACTTCACTACAGCAACATTCCGTACATGAGAATGCAACACCAAAAAAGATGTTCAGCTTGATCAGTAACAAAAGAAATGTCATACAAAACAAGGAAATAAAATTTCACCCAGACAGGTTTTTTGAAAAGAATTTAATACCCATGTTTGATGAAGGTTTGTGGGGAAAAAACCTTAACATAACTGTAGAACGCTACGCTGTTACAACCCTTCTGGAAGGCAATATAGCAACATACTTGAAAAATGTTAAAACTCCATCTTCCTTTGACTTGTTATTTCCATTTCTGAGAATTTTAAGTGGAGGAAAAAAAATTTTAAGGGGGAAAAGTGAAAGGGAAATAATGTTAGCTCCCAAAAATTTTTTCCAAAGAGAAGGGGAAAAAAACTAAAGAAGGTAGCTATATATCTGACCCTTGGAGAGAGATACTCCATATCTCCATTTCACAGATAAAGAAAATGAAGCTCAGAGATATTAAATAACTTGCCCAGGGACATCTAATTATTCTGCGAAGAACCAGAATCCAGGTTCTCATTTGGGACTTGGAAGCATAAACTCTATTTACGTCATGCATAACATTCTGCCGTCAATGTGTCCCAAGCACAAGTAACACAGAGAAAAGAGCAGAGAGATGGAGTTTGTTAAATGTCACTTTTTAACCCAAAAGCGGTAAAGAAATACTACTCAAAGCAGTGCCTCCTTAACTTCTGAAAATGCCATCAAAGGACTTCAGCACATACAGTATTACAAGACGTTTAAAGGACTTTGAAAATCTACCGTCCATGCCCCTTATTCACAGCATTCACGGTCCTACAGAGTCCCACAAACAGCTAACCAGTGAATCCTGAACCAGGGCTCCTAGGGCAAATGGAGGTGGGTTCAGGAGCGTCTCCGGTCACATTTCTGTCAACCAGTCAATAACTTCACCTTGTTTGATGGGTTTCTGTTTAGAGATTCTTTACTTAACATGTATTGCTGATTTATGAATCTCGAACTTGTGGTCGACAGCACTGGAACTCACACCTCTACAGAGCTCAGCTAACACACTGCCTTTGTGAGGCACATCACGGGCCTCTTGATCTCAGCAACATCAGACAACCCTATACTTGGGGGCCATTTTAATCAGCAAAATCACCAACAAACACCACAAAAATGCAAAGAACGTGGCACTAAACAGATTGAGAAAAGGACATGTGTTCACGGTAGGAGAGCCGAAACAAGAAGGCAGTATTATTCAGTATTAGCTGGGAGAGTGCATGTGAGGCAGTTTTTGGTTTGGGGTTTTTTTTGTTTGGTTGGTTTTTGTTTGTTTTTGTTTTTTGCCATTATGAAGGCAGACAAAGGACCACATAAAAACACAAGTCTTGATTTTAAGGTTACAAATTAACTTCAATGAGTGGGGAATTCACAAATCCAGAATCTAGAAATAATGAGGATTGATCATGGCAATTTATAGCTCAAAAGCTATGCATTAACCTACCTGCTTTTTTTTTTTTTTTTAAAGATTTTATTTATTTAGTCAGAGAGAGCGAGCGAGAGCAAGCACAGGCAGACAGAGAGGCAGGCAGAGTCATAGGGAGAAGCAGGCTCCCTGCGGAGCAAGGAGCCCGATATGGGACTCGATCCCAGGACGCTGGGATCATGACCCGAGCCAAAGGCAGCTGCTTAACCAACTGAGCCACCCAGGCGTCCCTTAACCTACCTGCTTTTAATGACAATGTTGGATAATGGGAAGAAAATGAAGGATGGAGACAATGCTTACAAGTAGGAATCAACTGAGGGTCCACTTGTGCCTCCCAGGTGGATAACGGACGGTAGTAATGGAACACGCTTAAAGCTCAAAATGACAAGGCATGCACTTTGTAGGTGTCCCACAAGAGAGGAACTAAATAACTCACATCAACTTGGCAATGTGCAGAATTTTTTTTCGTTCAGAAATGTTTCGGTAATATAACATCTCTAATTCCATTTGCTTTCCTGAAGCCTAGTGGGAAAAAGATAGGAATTATCCAATTTCAGCAGAGTAAAAGCAAATCTAGCATTTTTTTCTGAAGAGCCACAGGAATCTAAGCTACAAAATATGGGGCAATTTATTAAGAAATAATGCACAAAAAATTATCTGAACCATTTGTCAAGCATAGAGTACTACAGAATATTTCTCTAAGTTGGAAAATCAATTATAAGTTGCTGTATGTACTACGATGGCCTCTGGAATCTGTCATGTCTGCAAGACATGATATCCGGCTAATTATCAAGGTTTTTGCCTTGCCATTCCAATGTATTACTCATCACAAGCATTAGAGTATATTTTATATACACATTATATAATACATATTTCTACAGAGTTCAGCAGAGAGTATGAATTTAAGGGAAATTCCTAAAATGTAGGAAAAGGATTTAAAAAAACAAAACAAAACTGACTGACCTGTTTAGTAATCTCTCTACAAGCTTCACTTCCCATGACCTCAGTGAAAATTCAAAGACATTCCTTCATAGGGTCATCCAAATCAGAGGGAATGTCCTCTCCAGTTTGCTCCTTATCAAAAATCAAATTCAACTAATTTGCGGTCTTCAGAAGTAGTGCAGTCTGGACTACAGTCTTGTCTTCTCGGCCCTTCGTCTTTGGCTTGCTCACCTGAGGAAGAGATTGGGGGCTGGCTTGAATACTGACACGGACTTCCCTCATTTTGAGTATCATAAGTTGTTTTTATGTATTTTTTGCTTGTGGATAACTCTCATTACAAATTCTGTTCTGCATTTCTTGGTCACTGAGAGGTGCACAATGTATGCTTTCTTCTCAAACACAGGCACAGTTTTTCTCACCACCAAAACTTCCCATCTTAGAAATGGGGTTTTTAACACCATACAAGTTACTTCTAACATCTAGCAAGCCTTGAATGAGCCGTTTTGGTAGTTCTAAATTGTTACAGTCATCCTTTGTGTGGTTAGTTGGGTTTTCTCTAGTTTTTCCACTTCTTTGTCACTAATTTTTTTTTTTTAAAGATTTTATTTATTTATTTGGCAGGCAGAGATTACAAGTAGGCTGAAAGGCAGGCAGAGAGAGAGAGGAGGAAGCAGGCTCCCTGCTGAGCAGAGGACCCTGGGATCATGACCTGAGCCGAAGGCAGAGGCTTTAACCCACTGAGCCACCCAGGCACCCCTCTTTGTCACTAATTTGATGATTTCTCTCCTCTGAGGACACTATATGTAACCTTTCATCCATATTCGGATACTTGAAGCCACTCCAACCAAGGTTTAGCCTTTTTAGAAATAGGCATGACTGGAGGTACATCCATTACAAGGTTGTCTTCATCAGATTCTTGAAGATGTATTGTAATTCTTATTGGAAAGACATAAGGTCTTTGGCTTTCCTGGGACTTGTGGGCATTTTCCCCCACATATTTTTTCAAGTGGCAGAGGTGGTGTATCAGTCCTGTCCTGCCTTGCTTTCGACGTGCCAAGCAGCCCTGCAGAATAATTGAGCAAGGGGTCATATTCAAGATCTGTTGCTGGACATTTGTGGTCTGGCACATACTTTCTAGGCTGACTCTGTGTTCTTTGATAGTTCATCCCACTTCTCCTTTGGAAGTAGGCTATTATATTCAAGAAAATCTTGCCTCAAATTTGTGTCACTCAAGGAGGCAATGTGGCTTTGCAGTAGTTCAAGTGTTAAAGTAAACTTGGAGAGCCTCTTCTGCTTTTCTTTAACCTCAGTCTTGACAGATTTGAGTTCTTTGTTGAGCCTTTCCAGTTCTTCCATAGTTGTGCCTCCAATGGAAGAGGAGTTGTATCTTTAAAAATCACCTCAGAAGAAATGCAGACTCCAAATATCGTGGACAAGTAGTTTACTATCAGAAGGACATTAATTCCTCCAAACCCAGCCATTAACACGGATACTTGAAGTAGTTCTAAACCCCCCATTAACACGGGGGGTTGTTTACCAATTGATGGGTTCTTAGAAGCAGAATGAGAAGTCAAGGACTAGCTCTCCAAGTCTTTCAAACATCAAGCCCAGGTCTGATTAAATAACATCCATGCCTCATTGCTAGAGTGACTATATATCAGTGGGTCAGGCCAGGTTTACACATCATTATTTAACTGTGTCAAATGTGATACAGTTTGGATATACCCCATTCACCTCATTATTTACCAACCAGTGACAATTTGAAAAGAGTTCAAATAGCTGAATGCGACTTACACAGAATTGCACATAGTTTCATGCAGTTAAAGTGGCAAAAATTAAACACATCTTGTTTATAAGTTATTTAGAGCACCAGTCTTTCCTAAATTCAGTGGGCCTCAAAATTCTCATTGAGGTCCTTGGTGATCTAATGATTGCCACAAACATAAAATATGCTCCCCCCAGCATATATCATTAAAAACAAAAACAAAAACAAACTTTATTTGTCAGAGAGCAAGCAAGAACACAAGCAAGCAGAGTGCAGGTAGAGGCAAAGAGAGAAGTAGGCTCCCCGCCAAGCAAGGAGCCCAATGCAGGTCTCAATCCCAGAACTCCAGGATCATGACCTGAGGCAGCGGCCCAACGGACTGAGCCACCCAGGCATCCCTAAAAACTTAAAAAAACAACAACAACTTAAAAAAAAATCTTATAAAAAAAAAATCAGTCAATACAACAAACCTCCAGTGCAGTTTTAGATTCACACTCCTGAGGGAAAACCAGGACAGTTACAAGAGATAAGGCTTGCTGTAACAGCTGTTCACAACCCCGGCAGCTCCTTCCTGACTTTTAACTAAGGAAATCACAAGTTTCTTTCCTCTTTCCAAGATACATTTTCCTGTATCATTTATGAGGTAATTTACACATCTCTCTCTTCTCTCAAACAAGAGATTTCAGATTTAAAATGTGATCCCAATTTTTGAAACTCTGCATTTATTTTAGATAACCCCCATGCTTTGGTAACACACACATGCTTCTTAACACAATGAGCACTCTCTTGGCTCAGTAACCTTTGGCTTCCTATTAAAAATTAACTCTGTTGAAATCTAAAACAATGTGTTAAAGAAGTATATGGAGGAAGGAGAAGGCAAAAAAGTGAGCGCAAGAATGAAAATTATCCTAGGATCCAAACATATGCCTGAATCGAATTTCCCTTTACATAAACTTGGACAGGGGACTAAACTCTGGATACCCAGCCAGAACTGCATTTTAGCTTAAGCTGGATTTTATTTATTTATTCCTTGATTCAGGAAAGGGTCTTCGGCACTGCTTTGGGGACTCTACTGGGGGGGGGGGAAGAAGAGGGATTATACGATTATACTTTCCGTTCATGTCACCAGTTTTTAAGAAAAAAAAAAAAAACTTTTTCCTATCAGAAGCTACACTTAGGGGGCTAATTTTGAAGTTTGAAGGCAGGCGTCACAATCTTTGCTCAACGTAGAAGTGACTGAGGAGCTCCTCTGGACCCTAAATACTTTTTGCTCCAACCAGGGTCCTACCCCACCTTCTTTCACCAGAGCAGAGCAAAACCCCTATAATAACTCCACATTGGGGATGGTGTCAAGGAGGGAGGATCGGACCACACAAGTCCACGCACATCCGTCAAAGCGAGCAAACCTGGGCTCACCTTTCTAGGATCCCACGCTTGGGCATCTGCAGGTCCACAGCAGAGAGATGGCAGGCTGGGCCATCACGGCTCCCCAGCCCTCCCCCGGACCACCTGACTTTGGCCCCGCCCCATACACCCTGCCCGTGGAGCCTCAGGTGGTTATGCACAGCTCTCCCTTACTGGGGTGGAGGTGTTCTCTTCTCCCAGCCGGGGAAAAAGAGGTTTTTTTGGTTTTGGTTTTGGTTTTTGTTTTAATTTATTTTTTTTTATGTATTTTATTTTCAGCGTAACGGTATTCATTGTTTTTGCACCACACCCAGTGCTCTATGCAATCCGTGTCCTCTCCAATACCCACCACCTGGTACCCCGACCTCCCACCCCCGACCCCTTCAAAGCCCTCAGATTTCCAGACTCTTTCTAGGAAGCCAGCATTACCTTGTTCCCCAAACCAGGCAAAGACCCTACCAAAAAGGAGAATTTCAGGCCAATATCACTGATGAATATAGATGCTAAGATTCTCAACAAGATCCTAGCAAACAGGATCCAACAGCACATTAAAAAGATTATCCACCATGACCAGGTGAGATTCATTCCTGGGCTACAAGGATGGTTCAACATTCGCAAATCAATCAGTGTGACAGAACACATTAATAAGAGAGAAGAGCCACATGGTTCTCTCAATTGATGCAGAAAATGCATTTGACAAAATCCTGCATCCATTCCTGATTAAAACGCTTCAAAGTATAGGGATAGAGGGAACATTCCTGCACCTCATCAAATCTATCTATGAAAGACCCATAGCAAATATCATCCTCAATGGTTAAAAAGTTGCAGCGTTCCATTGAGATCAGGAACAAGACAAGGATGCCCACTCTCACCACTCTTGTTCAACATAGTATTAGAAGTCCTAGCAACAGCAATCAGACAACAAAGAGAAATAAAAGGTATCCAAATTGGCAATGAAGAAGTCAAACTCTCTCTCTTCGCAGATGACATGTTTCTTTATATGGAAAAGAGGTTCTTAAGGGAGCCAGCCCACGCTATCTTCCCCCAACATCACTGCCCCACCTCCTCCAGGTTTCAGGAATCTTGCGACCACCCAAAAGGTCTGAGAAACACGTTCCTAGTTAGGACCCCCAGAGCATCCTTACTGTGCTCAGATCTCAGGACAGACTTTCCATGGGAGGGATGAAAAAAGAGGGAATAAAGGTTGGCACTTAAGGCTCCTGATCCTGGGTGTGTGATGCTGGGGAGATTTACTCTTGAGGACTCTGGGACAACTTGGTTCCCCTTCCTAACACAAGCACTGGTTTTTTCTCTGGTCTGTAATAGCCACTCTGTAGGAACTGCCCTTAAATAGCAAAGGTGGAGAAAAATAGATTAAAGTTCCTCTCTGAGGGCTGAGGAACAGGCAGAGTATGTGCACCGGAGAAAAGAAGAGGGTGTTTCAGAATGTCAGGGAGATAGGTTAGTTAAAAACCAGGTTTTGTTTGTTTGTTTTGTTTTTTTAAAATGCCTTTCAGGGAGAAACACCCAGATAATCTGCTCAGGAAATGCAGGTTTGGTCAGTTAAGGGACAAATCAGAAGTATCCCCCCCCCCCCCCCCCCGCAACTTGACTGCAAGTTACATGGTATCTGCAAGCTAACCCCACTGATGAGAAGTCAATTTCTAAAAAATATGTTAACCTCTCTTCAGGCATTTTAGCCATAGTAATGCTATAGTGATTAACTTTCTTGCTCTATAATACTTGTTAAGCACTGTAGAGAAGTTGGGTCATTGAATCCTGACTTCACTTACTTCTGATCAAGGAAATCCTGGGCCCCTCTCAAGGGTAGGTGGAGAAAACAGGTGGGAATGGTTGATAGTCAAACCCTCCTCAAGTCCACCTGATACTCCCTCCACACGCTCTTTCTCACCCGTGGATTCAACGTGGCTCCCCCGCACCTGCTTCCAGGCAGCAGCAACTCTCTGCCTCACTCAGTTCCTACCGCATGTCCTGGCGCCCCAACTGGCAATACAAACGCTGGCCCAGACCCCCGGTGCCACCAAAAGGGCATGGAAAATGGCAAAAGTAACCCGCTGAGGGTAGCTTGGGCCACTGCCCAAGGTCACCCCCCCCCACCCCCCCGGCTCAAGAGCTTGGCCCACACAGAGCAGGAGCTGGGGAGAGCTGCCAGGCCACTGCTTTCTCCTGGAGCGTCAGTCTGATATAGTCCATAGCGCCTCAAGGGCAGAGCTTTCCCAACCAATGGTGAGAGGGGGCTGGATTTAGGACGGAAATGACTGAGAATGGTTGGGGCCGGGGTTTGGGGGGGGAGGGCCTGGCTGGTGAGTGTGAACAGACTCTTTGCTCCTCCGCAGGGAAGGTTTGTAGGGACCTACGCCCGAGGTAGAGAAAACAATTTCCCAAGAGCTAAAAGGTCCCCTAAGGAACCTCCTGCCCTATGTGGAGCCTAGCTTGCTCCTAACAACCACCTTTGACTTCTGTTATATTTGACTAGTAACCTCCATGAATCACAGAGAGACCTCGTTTTGGAAGCACATCTTAGCTTCTCCAGCAGGTGATCTTAGGCAGCATATCTGATTTACCTGAGTTTTCATTTCTTGATGTGTGAAATAAGCGTGCCATTCAGTGTGACATACCAAACCGTGGAGCATAAAGTAGGTGAGAATTTAGGAAGACAATAAAACCTGAATTCGCACCCTCCCCCCAGCTCCACACATATCCACAAAAGATCTGACACGTTCCCCAAATCCTTCCAGTTGAAACTAATACCTCAAAGGGAAACGATATCCATATTCCATTGGTCTTCTTTGGAAATTGACATACTTCTGGAATGGATGGCCTCATAAGTGATTGATCACTCGACTTTTAAACAAGAATGCTAAGAGGCTTGTAGTGATCCAAAGGGGAACAGCACCCCAATGTTTGTAGCAGTGATGTCCACAATAGCTGATGGAAAGAGCCCAGATGTCCATCGACAGATGATTGAATAAAGAAGATATGGTGTATATACAGTGGAATATTACTCAGCCATAAAAAAAATCTTCCCACTTACAAGGACATGGATGGAGCTAGAGGGTATTATGCTAAGCAAGATACATCAGAGAAAGACAAATAATTTCATTCATATGTGGAATTTTAAAAAAACACCGGATCACAGGGAAGGGAGAAAAAAATAAGACGAAATCAGAGAGGGAGAAAAACCGTAGGTGACTCAACTATAGGAAACAAACTGAGGTTTGCTGAAGGGATGGTGGGTGGGAAGATGGGGAAGTGGCTGATGGGCACTAAGGAGGGAACGTGATGTAATGTGTCCTGGGTATCCTGGGCGACTGATGAATCTCTGAACTCTACCTCTGAAACTGATACATTATATCAATAGAATTTAAATAAAAATTTTAAAGTGGCAAAAATTAAAAAGAATGCTAGGAGTCTCTAGTACTAATTTAGTTTCATTTCTTCATAGGGCACAACTGTTTCAGCAGTAAAACACAAACAAGTGTGTTCTTTTTGCTTTGGTGAGGGGGAAGGATGAAGGTAGTGGTGATTATCATGAAAGTTTCCCAAATGTCCACAGATAAGATAGATACCTAAATGTCTTCATTTTAAAGCTAATCAGCCTAGAGTAAATAAATTTCATAAGTCACTGTCCAGGATTATTTTTACTGAATGAGTTTTCCACACCTTAAATTATTTTCTTGTATTTTTTTCCATTGTATAGTTTTTATGGCTGAGATAATTTTATTGAATATGTCCTCCTTTTCAGACACCAGTAAATTTAAGTTTCTCAGCAGTTTCCAAATCATGACGTTAGTGAAATCACAAAGAAACTTCTTTTCTGACAAAAACTTCAAGTCTACTCATCAGTGGGTGTTTCTTCACTTGGCTCCTCACTCTGAATTAAATCTGACTCCTCATTCCCGCCTGTCTCATCTGAGGCTGTGGAAACAATGTCTGTTGTTCTAGATTTTGACACTGTGTCTTGTTTTTTCAGTTCTGAAGAAGTGGTGCCCCAAAACGTGCTGCTCTCAGCACTCTTAGAGAAAGATGTGTCTGATATGCCTTCTGATGGATGAAAATAAGACAGAGTTGCCAGCTCTGGGTTGACGGTGTATTCAGTCTGACATCTATTTTTATAACTGAAAAAGAAAACATGTATTGAGAATTATTTTTCATTACATACATTTGCAGCTCAACTCAATTTAGAAAAGCATCACAAAAATTGAAATAACACATTAATTCTGTCCAATTACTTTGTATAACACCATATAAATAAATGAAAAATGTTAGACCTTAAGCAGATGTGCTGTTTAGAACAGAGTTCATAGCTCTTTTGATCCAAGGCTGGCAAAAAAGAATGCATATCTAGATTTTCTATAGCCTTTCCAATTGACGAATATTACTTTATCTCTAGATGACTAATACACTGGGGGAAAATTCTCCAGACAGCCCCATGCTCCTTTCTGAATAGGGGAACTGGAGTTTAACTTGAGATCTTATAGATACATTTGGGAGCCACATTTCCTGAACAATTTGCTAAAGAGAGAGGGTGACAGCTTCACATCGTGCATGTTCCAAAGACTCCAGAGGTCTGCAGACTTACTTAATTGTCTTCACTTTGTACAGCATGGCACTACAGACTGCCAAGAGGATAACAAAAAGGAAGAGGGTCATCAACGAGATGCCCAGCATTAATTTTAACTTGATTTCCTGTAGCTTGGTCAGGGTGTCTTCACTTGTGGCATTCAAATCAGACCCTGAGAGGAAAGAAAGAAAGTGCGATGGAAAAGAGTGACTGTTTCCAGCATGTCTTCCTGGACGAGTAAAGAGAGCAAAGCAACTGAAGAGAAGGCTTCACCATCCAGGGTATCACTGTGCACCCTCACTTGCCTCATGCAACGCAAAGAAGACTGTAGGCTACTCCCTAAGGCGAAGTACTCTTCACTTGTTTTGTTGAACCGCCACAGTCATCCCGGGGGAGCTGTTCTTAGCTCCATTTCAGAGGATCAGGGAAGTTTATGAATTCGCCCATCTCACATAACGAATGAAGGGCAAAATCTGGTTTCAATCCCAGGTTACCAGATGCTCAAATATATCTATAGCCATCTTCCTCCCTGACTGATAAAGACCATTTCAAGACACAAGAGATGACTATTAAAAAATGTGATGAACTTACACACCAGGGCCTTGTCCTTCAGAAGAGAAAGACACCCTTTTACTCTTGGGGCCCTCATTGACTTTGATGCTAAAAGGATGGTGTACCAGATGTTCTCTCCATGAAATTTAAGAACCTCATTTGTCATTCTGTTACTGAGACCACACCTAGTGTATTTGATGTTAAAAAAGTTAGATAATAAAACTAAAACTTAATATTAAATAAATAAATAAAACTTAAATAAAGCTAAAAAAATTTTTTTAAACTTCTAAAGTAAGTTAGACAATAAAAAATCATGTCCAGATCCAAAGATGTCGAAGTTCTTTTTACTAAATCTATCAATGAAAATACATCTTTACTGCCACACTTTGCATTTTCCTGAATTTATGTCTGACTTAATAGACATTTAATGGTGACTTGAAATAACTGTGTTGATTTTTCTCTCTTGCCCCAACTTTCTCCCATCCAAAAGTTCCAAAGTTTTCATTATTTTCTAGGTTATGGTGTTTTGGTGATAAGCAGTGGCGAGTTTGCATGTGTGTATTCCCTGATTCCATAATTGTCAAAGGGTGATCTTAGACCATGAAAAGTGAAATGGATACAGCTGTCAGTGATTGTTGACTTTAAGGCAGGTTCTTTGAGGGGGAATAATCACATTATGTTAGGAGGGGCTGTGTTCTTGAATTGCTCTGCTGCTCCTTAAAAGGGTTTTTGTAAAGAGGTGAGTTTATAGTACATTTTGTTTTTCAAGATCATGGTCAAAACTAGAGAAGGTTTGGAATTCCCCACCACTGGAAAAGATGAGAAAGCTAATTACAACCTTGGGCAGTTTTTCTAAGCTTCAGTTCCTTCATCTGTAAAATGGGGATAATCCCAACTTCATGGAGGACTGACATAATAATGTATATAAAGCACCTGACATGTGTAATACGTGCTCCATATGTGATAAAAAAATTAATCATGTTCAATTTAATTACTTGGAAAGACAAAATATTTCTAAGGTAACACAGTATGAGTCATTCCTACACGTAACTTTTCTAAACAAAGCCTCACGTGATATTTTTAAAACCCTGCAAGGCAAATGTTTGTATTTGTCAAATAATCCAATGCAGAACAGAGAGGTCAAGCCTTAGATGTATCATCAGATGCTGGCTTTTTCCCCCCATAGTTTATTTGTAGGACAGAGTTCTGGGGGGAAATTAATATATTGTCTTTTCA
Source organism: Mustela nigripes (assembly GCF_022355385.1). NCBI lineage: Eukaryota > Metazoa > Chordata > Mammalia > Carnivora > Mustelidae > Mustela > Mustela nigripes. The sequence goes on along the minus strand of NC_081565.1, from coordinate 42,681,766 downwards.
TGAAATTTTATATTGAAATCAATTCTTTTACTCACATAAATAGAACTAATGCATGCATGAAAATTACAAACCAAACAAAACACAACACTACATTCAGCAGCAGGAATTCTCTCATTCATTGCTGGTGGTAATACAAAATGGTACCGCCACTTTAGAAGTCAGTTTGGTAATTTCTTACAAAGCTAAACATAGTTTTGCCACACAATCCACCTATCACAATTCTTGGCATTTACCCAGAAGAGTTGAAACCTTAGGTCCACACAAAGACCTACATACGAATGTTTATAGCAGCTTTATTTGTTATTGCCAAAAATTGGAAGTAATCAAGATGTCCTCCAGTAGGCGAATGGATACATTGGTATATCCACACAAGGAAATGTTATTCAGTGATAAAAAGAAATGAGCCATCGGGTCACGAAAATACTTAGAGGAATCTTAAATGCATATTACTGAGCAAAAGAAACCAGGCTGAGTCTATGTACTTTATGTTTCCAACTATATAACATTCTGGAAAAGGCGAAACTATGGTTGTGGTGGAAGGATCAGTGGTTGCCACAGATTGAAGGACAAAGGGGCGGATGGTGGAGCCGAAGAGATTTCTAGTGCAGTGAAATGATTCTATGATCGTGTTGGTGGACACAAGATTATGCAGTTGTCAAAATGTACAGACCTGTGCAACACAAGGAGTGGACCCTAATGTAAACTACGCACTTTAATTAATACTAACATTGATGTTAGCTCATCCATTGTAAAACCCGTACCAAACTAAACTCAAGCTGAGAACGATAGGAGAAACCAAGTTGGGGAAATGCAGGAGAGCTCTCTGTACTTTTTGCTCATTTTATTCTGTAATCCTAAAACTGCTCAGAAAACAGAGTCTATCAATTAAAAACACTGTGTTCTAGATATCTAGATATGATTCACTTGCCTACTCCTCTGATTGGTTTCTCTGTTTCAGGAATAGAAGTCACAAAACCGGAAAATGAAAACATCCCTCTGCATATATGGCGACTGGAGAATAATGCTTAGGAGCCTCTTTAAAACAGCACATGTCCTCACTGAGATAATGTTAGCTACCACGCTACCCTTTTACATACATTCCACGTTACTAGGGAAAACAGTATCTCCACGCAGTGAAGTCACACACTGAAACGTGTGCCGGCACTTATGCCATTTAACTGAAGTATTTTGTTCTTACTTGGAATTGGGCGAAATAATTCATCTCTTTCTTCAATCTCCTCAGCTGTTGGTGTTGCATTTAAAGCTGTTAAGACAATAAAGTGGTGTTATGGTAAACAAAATTCACTTATGAAAATTACTGTGTGTGTGTGTGTGTGTTTAATATAGAGAGTGTATTCTCATTATTTATGACAGTTATGCTCCACAAAGTCATGGGAACACTGACTTGGTGAAGTCTGAATTGTTGGTCCTGGAGGAAATGCAAGCTTAGATCCCTGAGAACCTCTGGCCACAACGTCTTCATCAACCAATCAATACATAACTTTTTAATGTGTGTTTCTGTTTAAAGATACTTTATTTAATATATATTGCTGATTTATTAACACTGAATTCATGATTAACTGCATGATCACTCAAGCCTAAACAAAGTTTATCTGACACATATTTTCTCCGTAAGTTGTATCACCGCCTTCTTGCGCTCAAGAACACTGCCCAGCATCTTAATACTACACTTAGGGGCCACGTTCATTAGCAAAATCACCGACCAAAAGCGTACAAATGCAAAACACGTAGCACTAAACAGACAACAAAAAGGACACTTAATTACAGTGTAAGAGCTGCAAAAGGAAAACAGGGTGTTCCTTGTTCTGCCTCCGTTAAGCACATGAGGGTCAGGCAATTAAAATTTTTTGCTGCTCTGTGCATGTCTGCAAATGACCATGAAAGTGATGGGAGGGGTGGTTTACACATATATTTTAGACATAGGTAAATTCACAAACACAAAATCTGCAAATAATGAGACTTAACTGAATTCAGTATCTATTTCGTGTTTACAGTGTGTGCATCTATGTGTGTGTGCTACATGAATCACATTATACATGTGTGCATCTACATAAACATGCATTTGTAAGACAAGCACACTACATTTACACACATATGCTTATATGTTTATGATACATGCATTACTTTCTACATGCGTATGTTTTGCTATATACTTTGCATTTATTCACAGATCTCCATGTGCTTACATGCATACTGCTCTAAACACAAAGATGGACTACATTGAGGGAGAGCCTTATTTAAAATTTTTAATCATAAATAAACTGAATGACAAAATTGCAACATTTATAGGAGAGTAAGCTTTGGGGAGAGAATCAGAAAGTGTGCGGCACAATCAATTTTGTGGGTTTATTTTGCATTTGCTGTTACACGTGATAATGGCAGCAAAATGTTGACTTATTAATTCTCAATTTTAGAACTATTTACACTGGCCTTGGCTTTCTTATGTAAGACTTTAGAAAACCAAAACATTTCCCCAGCTACCTAACCACTATGAGTTTACCTTTAGCTAACATTGTCCAAAATGCAGGTTCATTTGGACCCTTGATTAGTCCTGTTTAAAAAACAAAATAGAACAAGATAACTAAGTAAGGTAAGTTCAGTTTAGTAAATTTGCGATAGAGCATTTATTCACTTGTTTAGTCATGTAACAGTTATACCTTGAGCTCCTACCATGTGACAGATGCTGTGGCTGGCATTAAAGTTCAGAAATGAAGAGGACACAGGCCTTATGCTGACAGAACACACTCTTAGTTTGGGAGGCAGACAAGAATCACTGTTAATTAGGATGTAGGATAGTGGGGGTTCAATAGAAATGCACAAGTGGGATGCACAGAGAGCCCTAGCTCCAGTTGCAAAGGCCAGAAGCCCTTTGAAATGGAGATGGTGCTCAGTATAGGCTTAGAGGACTAGAAATAGTTTGCCAGGCAAACAAGGCAAGAGTGAGATCATTCCACTGAGTCATGAGATTTGGTGAGTTCTAAGAGCCTCAGACAGACTGGCGTGAAGAATATGGATGGGGAATGTGACTGGAAATGAAACCTGAACATTTCTCAATAGATTATTTTCAGATTTAAATGCCTGGTTAAGAAAATGGAACATAAAAAAAAAATAACAAATTAAGAAAAAAAGAAATTAGAACATGACCCAAGCTAAGTAGTAAATTACTAAAGGTATTTTAGAAAGGAACACCACTAGGATGATGAGATTTCTATTCTTATATATATAAAAAAAAAAGTGACTAAGATTTTTATTTGTTTTAGAAGTGTTAAAGATGCAAACTACTTCACAGTAACCATATGAGAAACATACTTGGATGCTTCTTGTAATGACAGGTCCATTATCTTCAATTAGACCACTCATCCAAGACTTTAGAGGAGAGCCATCCTGGATTGATATGGTTCTATAATTATTTTATAAGGAACAATATTCTATAAAATAATATTTTATAAGGAACAATATTCTTATTGAAAGTAAAATAATGATTTTGATTTTGAAACTTGTCACTACCAACCCCTCCCCCAAAATTTCAGGAAATACTAAAAATTGATTCTAATTACAGATAAATTTATTCCTCAAGCAGATAGAAAATTTACATTATTAAAATGTATTAAAATATACTTATATATCTAATATAAATATAAATATAATACATTTTATTAAAATATGTTTCATTTTAAAAAGAGCCCACATCCTATTCCTTGTCAGACAAATCTAAAAATTGACTCAGATTTTTGCTGTTTAGAAGATTTTAGAGTGACTTTAAATTGTAGCTGTAAAAATTCTTTAAGCATGTTATTACTATATAAAGTACTCAGAGTAGTGAAACATAAATTAGATCATATAATGATATGCTCCAAGTATGACTACAGTTTTGAAACTTTAATACTTTGATTGTATTTTCCAGAGGTTTCTGCTGGAAATTCTTCACTGGTGCCTTTTCCAATAGGTGACACAGTTGTTTCATTGACGAGTTTATCTGAGAAAAGGGTAACAGATTATCAGCACATACAAATATTGACAGCATCTATGATTAGGCATTTTTTTAAGCTAAAAAACGGAATAAAAGGGGAAAAAAAGAGAAAGATGTTGACATTTTCCCGAGATCTCTCAAGGAGGGGAAAGAAGGCAGCATTTGGGATAATGGGTTGCCTGAGAGGGGATTCATACACCTATAATTTGTAAGAGAGAGGAAAAACAGGGACAAGGGTGGGGGGTGGTTGTGGTGGTGGCTATAAGCTTCCTTTAGAGGTAAGACAGATGTACTGGATGAGAACATTGGGTTCAGATGTTTCCCTTAACAGGACTTGAAGTGATCCTATCAGCCCTGGAGAGCTTGGGGGCCAGTCAGTGTTCGGACACAGAAGAGGAAGGCGCATCAGCGTCCTTGTAAATCTGAAACATCTGCGTGTGAACTACTCAAAACAGAGTCTTGAATACAACCATTTGGGGCTACAAATCAGGGGTTTTCAGGCCTAATTTAGTATATCTCTCAGTCTATAATGTGTCCATCTTCTGGAGGAATGTCAGTAAGAGTGTATTTGGGAACAATTGTGACTGGGGGACATTTTCCACACACATCCCCATGGTGGCCATTTCCTTTAATTTTGTTTAATAAGGAAGTCAGTTAAGTTCCACATGAAGTACAGGCAATCTCACTCTAAAAGAAGCTCTACAGAGAGGCAGAATGAATTGAGACCGAGCCTACCGACAGCACCATGACAGGAGAATTGTTGGCAAGAAAGTTATGAAAAGGAGTCTGTTCCCAGAGTTGACATAATTCAAGCAGGACTCCAACAAAATTCGTAAGTAATCCTTCACCTATGCCATGCATCCCTTATACTTAGAGAAAAGTGTGTGGATTTTCCCCTTGCCCTCACAGTTCTGGGCACTAAAAGAATTGTTAGTCAAAATTATTCTGGAGAATTCCATCTCCTTGAAGGGCTTGCTCCTCTAGAATGTCCCTACCATGTTAGTATTATTTCTTTCTGTTAGAGCCCCCATTTAAAATGGCAGCAATTTCTTATTCCAATCCAACTTTCTTTGACAATACTTTGAGGACCTGAATTGTGGGAATAGAAATTAGGGTTTTAGAATTTCTTCCATGGGTCCTATGGTCTTCAATAATCCATCTCCTAAGGGAATTTGAGCTACCCGGTCTGTTGAAGACCTGACTCTCTGTTTCTTGTTCCAAACAACTCCAAACAAAAATGATGTTTGCTGTGTACATGTAAAATTCCCATGAGTGATTTGCTTAATTAACATATGCCCTTGAAATGCCCCTCTCATTTATGTCCCAAGGTTTAGAATTACTCAAAATATTCCATTATTGTCAAATAACTTTATTAATAATTAGGTATTACGGAATCTGGCTTTTCTCAATATTGAAGCTGCTAGAGCCAGAAACATTCTCTCTTCCCTATTTAATTCTATCCTCTTTTCCTTATCTTCTGTTTTATGCTAATGTGTTTTGTAGATATGAGCTGTTGATACTTCATGGTGTAAGATATGGGTATGTCCTTTGAAGACTTTTAGTGGCCTCTGAAGTCACATGCTGACAAATGTTTTATCTAGCAAATTAATTACGCTTGATGGAAAGACACAAAAAGGAAATAAGAACATTTGAAGTAGAAGGTATAAGTAGAAAGGAATAAAAATGTGGGTTTAAGAAAACATACAATTTTCTAGAGCCCTCGAGTCATTATTTTTCTTTTCAAACCAAAAATATGAGGCTAAGATATGTAAGAACCTCCTTGACTTCTGACTTTATTACTACAAGGGACATGGAGTCAGTCTCCTTTTTTAGAAACTAAGATTCCCTGATACAAGATCAACTAAGACCTTTTTCTTACTTGATACACTCTAGTGCTATTTGGAAATCTTGCTTTAAGGGCTTTTCATATTTGTAACAGTGACTTTCAGAACTCTCAGTACTTACAGTTTTTAAGAGCAAATTGCAAATCAGTTGTTGCTCTCACAGATATTTCAGACTGGCTGCCATTTGGATTTTGCGTTGTGAACACATCTAAAAATACAAGACCAAATGTTTTCAGCAACTAACTCAGTTCCTTCTTGTTCCTTTAAATTTTTCCTTATCTAATTTTTTTTCTTAAAACATAGGCACTAATTCTGAGAAAAGAATAATAAAGTATTTGAGACATTCTTTAGCTACAAATTAAGGAAATGGGGAAGGGTTTAAAAATAAAATTCATGGGGTGCCTGGGTGGCTCATTCAGTTAAGCGTCTATCTGCCTTCAGCTAAGGTCATGGAATGAAGCCCTGTGTTGGGCTCCTAGTTCAGTGGGGAGGCCGCTTCCCCTTTTCCCTCTGCTGCTCCCACTGCTTGTGCTTTCTCTGTGTCAAATGGATAAATAAAATCTTTTAAAAATAATTAAAAAATTAAATAAACATAAAATTCATGGAGAAAAAGCCAAATTGGTAAACCTTGTGCTAAACAACATTCTGAGAAGAAATTACTGAGGGTTGGTTATAATTCAAAACTAATGGATATATCCACTCAACCAGAGTCAAAGTAAATTGGATCCAGATGGCAGTCTGACATATTGACATATACATGTCTCGTTTTTCTTAAAATCTCATGAAATGACAGAAAATTTTATACATACATGAATGTATATGTGTGTTTAGCACCTACATATATATTCAATCATCCTACCATGCAGGCATGTGTATGCACACACAAACAGTGTCATTAGTGTATTTTGATTTTTGAGGAATTTCTGAGCTAGATTTATGGGGAAATATAACAAAACAAAACCAAAGCCCAACATGCATGTTATGAGTCACGAAACTATAAAAATTAAAGCATTTTGGTATTTTTACAGGGAAAAACAGCTAGAAGAAACAATAAAAAGGTAATAACTAATCCAGTTTCAAGTGAGAATTTAGATTACATTAAATGGGCTTCACATGAGTAGGGAATTGGTGTTAGATATTTGGCAAACCTCCTTGAAAAATATAAAGTTTTGTGCGTATATTTATGACATATACAAAGATAATGATTTAAGACCTAAGAGTTAAAAACAAAAATGAGATTATTTGAAAAAATAGGAAAATAATTTAATTTCTTCAATTGAATAAGACCTACCTAACCAAAATATAAAATGCAGAAATTATTTAAAAATTAATCAACAACTAATTTTAGAAAATTACAATTTTTCTCTATGATTAAGGTACCTAGACAGGTTTAATAATAAGCAACAGCCTGGTGGGGGAAATACTTGTTAACTTTTACTATAGGAAAATGATTAATATATTGAACATAGAAAGAGCTGCTGCAAATAAATGAAAATACAGCCTGATAAAAAAAGTGGGCCATGAATATGAATAGGCAAATCACAGAAGTAGAAATAAAAATGCCCATAAATATACAGGGAAATACCCAACTTCATAAGTAATCACAATGCAAATGAAAACAGTAATGGAAATTTCTCACTTACAGTCACAAAATATGATTAACAATATTCATTGTGGGTGAGCTTGTGGGGCATTCTCGAAGGACATAAATCAGTAGATGCTTTTTGGAGGGCAATTTGCTGGTATCAATATTTTTAAAGATTTATTCTTTATTCAGCAATGCCCAGTACTTGATATCTATCCAAAGAGAGATACACCCAACTGTACATGAGAAGAATGTAAAAGGGGAACACTGCATGTAATCCAATTCTTTAAATGCTAGTGGATAAATTATGGGACATCATTTTATGGAATACTAGGCATCCACCAAAAATAATGAGGCAGATGTGAAAAGAGCTTCAGAGTTGTTAAATGAGAAAAGTAAGTCATAACACAATTTCTTAGGGGGATTTCATTTATGTTTTGTATATATTGTGTGTGTAAAAAAGACTTTTTTCTCTAATCGAAGTAATCATCAGGCTCTTAGTTTATTTACCCTCTGGATATGTTAAAGCAGAGGCACCTGCTTTAAACGGAAATGACTGAAAAGGAAATGACTGACACCCTAGGCAGAAGCCCAGTGATAGAGACATTAGATAACACTCCTGACTCTGGCTTTGGAAGTGTGAAATCTGGCAATTGACCTCTCTGAGAATCAGGTGGTTTTTTTTTTTACCTACAAAGGAAGGACATAGATTCACCAAAGAGAAAATAGAAATGCAACTAATAAGTTATTATTATCAAAGTACTTGAGTGTATATATATATATGTGCATGAATATATATGTAAATATCTTGATTGCATTCCTATTTTTCCTTTGATTAATGTTAATAAGGATCCCAAGACAACTAGATTTAATCTTAATTTTTTATTTTCACAAGAGTTTCTTTTGAGTGGAGGACCTTATAAGGGCACAGAAAGAAAGCCCATATGAGCAATGATGAATAAACTGAAGTTTGATGGAAAATTCAGACATCTTAAAGTCATCTTGTTATGGGTTGAATTCTGTGTCCCTCCCCACAAAAAGACACATTGAAGTCCTAACCTCCAGGATCTCAGAATCCAACCTAATTTTGAAATAGGGTCATTGAAGATATAATTAGTCAAGATGGAATCACAGGGGTGAAAGGTGGGCTCCTAATCTGATATGAATGCTGTCCTTATAAGGAGGAGGAAATGGACACAGAGGCACAGCAAGAATGCCATGTGAAGATGGGAGACAGAGACTAGAACTGTGCTACAAGCCAAGGAAGGCCTGGGGCTACCAGGAGCTGGAGGAAGCAAGAACTGATTCACCTCTAGAGGCTTTGTAGAGAGCATGGCATGATCAAAGCTTTGATTTTGGATTTCTGATTTCCAGAACTGTGAGAGAATAAGTTACTGTTGCTTTGAGCCACCAAGTTTGTGGTAATTTGTTTCAGCAGCCTTAGGAAAATGACACCCACCTCCAAATAAATTTTGGTTAACTCACCATAGAATTAGATCAATTTCAAGTCACCATAATTACATAATGAACTTTTTTATTTATGGAAAATTATCAAGAGAACCTTGTTAAACTTCATAACATCTCATGAAAAAAAAAAAGCTGTAGAGGGGCGCCTGAGTGGCTCAGTGAGTTAAAGCCTCTGCCTTCGGCTCAGGTCATGATCTCAGGGATCCTGGGATGGAGCCCCACGTCGGGCTCTCTGCTCAGTGGGGAGCCTGCTTCCCTTCCTCTCTCTCTGCTTGCCTCTCTGCCTACTTGTGGTCTCTGTCTGTCAAATGAATAAATAAAATCTTAAAAAAAAAAAAAAGCTGTAGAAAATGAGAATTTCATTTAACACATGGAAACATTTATGCAATAAATAAGAATTTAGGAAGTAGGAAATAAAATTAGAGTTTTTTAAAACATTAAATCAAACCAGTATAACCAGCTTTTGTATATGCGTTGCTATTAACTTTAAAGACTTACATTGTTTTATATCTTTATAATAATTGCCATTTTTCTCATTAGCAGGAGTATTCTCCTTAATTTCCGGTCCTGGTTTATATTCTTTTATAGTGTTAGGTGCCCACATCTCATCTGCAAAATTCATAAGAAATAAGTTCAGTTCTTTTACTACTTTCTCTTCTTTCAACTACATTTTTCTACAAATGATTTGAGGCAGAGATTTAAAATGTAAATTATGCCATATTTCCAATAATACACTTCGTACCATCCTATAGAAAACTGTCACATACCAGTTTTCTAGGATAATGGGTCATCTTTCTCATCTGCTCTTTCTGTAAAACCTTAAAATGCTTACTCACCAGCACCACCATGGCTAGTTGTACTGAGGTCCTGTAAGGAAAAAACCCCAGATACAAAAATAAACAATATAAAATTCATAGGGCAAATGATTGATTTATCCAGTAATCTCCTGCTTCTCCTCAAGAGTTTCCTTCTGTTGCCCAGCAGGTCCTGTTACTAGCTAAGACATTATGATGTCACTGCCAAATGGAGGTGAGAATGCTGGGCATGGATTTCCAAAAGGTTTGTGACTCAATCTGACGTTGATTTTATCTTTGATACTATGATGGTTTCTAGTTCTTAAAAATTAACCATTATAAGATTTTCTTTGAAAATTAGGAAATACATTTGCATGAAATAATGTGAATTATAGTCATCGGGTTTTAAAGAACCACTAATATTGTTGATAACAAAGTGAGAACAGAAGCTTTGGTTTTCAAAGCATTACAATATTATATGTTCTTTTGAAAAACTGCAAGAAAGCATCTGTTAAAAAGTAATCAGAGATCCCTAGATTCAATCCAAGTACCCTGCAAGTTCTGGTTCATGGGCTGCCTTAACTATATAATTCCTCAGTAAAGGTGTTGTGAAACTCATCTTTACCCTGTTGATGAATGATGTTGGACATCTTGTGTCTGTTAGCTATTTCTATGTCTTCTTTGGAAAAATGTCTATTCATGTGTTCTGTCCATTCCTTAACTGAATTATTTGGTTTGGGGTGCTGAGTTTGAAAAGTTCTTTATAGATTTTAGATACTAACCCCTTTTCAGATATGTCATTTGCAAGTATCTTTTTCTATTTCATAGGTTGCCTTTTAGTTTCATTGATTGGTTCCTTTGCTGTGTGGAAGCTTTTTATTTGGATGAACTCCCAATAGTTAATTTTTGCTTTTGTTTTCCTTGTCTCAGGAGACATATCCAGTAAAATGTTGCTATGGCCAAGGTCAAAGAGGTTACTGCCTGTGTTCTCCTCTAGGATTTTGATGGTTTCCTGTCTTACATTCAGGTCTTTAAAACATTTTGAATCTAATTTTGTGTATGGGATAAGACATTATTAAGACAGTTTCACTCTTTTGCTGTCCACTTTTCCCAACACTGCATGTTGAAGAGACTGTATTTTTCCATTAGATAGTCTTTCCTGCTTTGTCAAAGATTAATTGACTACATAGTTATGGGCTCATTTCCGTGTTTCCTATTCTGTTTCATTGATTTTTGTGCCTTAACTATATAATTGTCTCAATCACTGTAGCTTTGCAATACAGCTTGAAGTCCAAAATTGTGATGCCTACAGCTTTGCTTTTCTCTTTCAACATTACTTTGGCTTTTCCCGGTCTCTTGTGATTCCATAGAAATTTTAGAATTGTTTGTTCTAGCTCTGTGAAAAATGCTATTGGTATTTTGATAGGGACTGCCCTGAATGTGTAGATTGCTTTGAGTAGTCTAGATATTCTAACAATATTTATTCTTCTAATCCATGATCATAGAATGTTTTTCCATATCTTTATGTCGTTTTCAATTTCTTTCAGTGTTTATTATTTCTATCTTCTATCTATCTTTCAGTGTTTATTATTTCTATCAGTGTTTATTAGTTTTCAGAGTACAGATCTTTTATCTCTTTGGTTAGGTTTATTTCTAAGTATCTTATCATTTTTGGTGTAGTTGTAAATGAGATTAAGATTAAGGTTCATTAAAATACTCAAGTATCTTAATGAATGGCTTCAGATAACCAAACCAGGAATACAGGGGATGACCCCACAGCATCCGCCTTGCAGTGGAAAATGCCAGGTTCATGGAGATCACTCTTTGGTAGTGATCTTCCCCCTGTACTTTTTTTAATCTTTTTACAGTTTTATACTTATGTCCCAAGATGCTTGTTACCAACACAACTGTTAAACAACTATATCAAAAGTTATATTATCTGAGAATATATTAGGAAAAAATATTTACTTTTCACAGAAATCTCAAAGGAAATGGGCTAACAAAATGTTGTTTTGCTACGCTTTTCACTATATACAACAAATGTAAATTTTGTACAATAAATATTTCCTGGGGTAAAAAAAAAAAAAAGAAAGAGTCCCTTTAATATTTCTTGCAGGGTTGGTTTAGTGAACTCCTTTAGTTTTTGTTTGTCTGGAAAACTGTCTCTCCTTCCATTTTGAATAATAATCTTGCTGGATAGAGTATTCTTGGCTGCAGATTTTTGCTATTCAGCATATTGAATATATCATGCCATTCTCTTCTGGCTTGCAGAGATTCTGTTGATGAGCTGTAACCAGCCTTATGGACTTTCCCTTATAAGTTAGGGACTTCTTTTGTCTTGCTGTTTTCAGGATTTTTTTTTTCTTTATCACTATATTTTGCAAATTTAATTACAATATGTCTTGATATTGGCCTGCTTTTGTCGATTTTGATGGGGGTTCTCTGTGCCTCCTGGATCTGGATGTCTGTTTCCTTCCCCAGATTTGGGAAATTTTTAGTTATTATTTCCTCAAATAAATTTTATGCCCCCTCCTTCTTCTTCTGAGACTCCCATGATACAAATATTATTACCTTTAATGGAGTCATGGAGTTCCCTAAGTCTATTCTCGTATTGTATAACTCTTCTTTCTTTTGTTCAGCTTCATTATTTTCTACTGTTTTGTCTTCTAGGTCACTAATTTTTTTTTTTTTAAGATTTTATTTATTTGACAGACAAGTAGGCAGAGAGGCAGGCAGAGAGAGAGAGGAGAAAGCAGGCTCCCTGCCGAGCAGAGAGCCTGATTCCGGGTTCTGATCCCAGGACACTGGAATCATGACCTGAGCCGAAGGCAGATGCTTAACAACTGAGCCACCCAGGTGCCCCTCTAGGTCACTAATTTGTTCACCTGCTCCTTCCATCCTTGTATTCATTGCATCAAGTCTGTTTCAAATCTTTGTTATTGCATTTTTCATTTCTGACTGATTCACATTTCTGACTGATTGTTTCTTAACTCTTTTATCTCTGTGATAAGGGCCTCCCTGAATTCTTGCATTCTTTTCCTAAGCCCAGAGAGTATCCTTATAATTGTTGCTCTAAATTCTTCATCAGTCATATTATTTACATTGGTTTTGATTAGATCTCTGGCCATGACCTTATCTTGTTCTTTCATTTGGGATAAATTCCTCCATCTTGGCATTTTTTTCTAAGTCTCTGACTTCTGTGTGCTAGAAAAGCCTGCTATGTTTTCTGCTCCTGATAGTAATGGCTTTCTGAAGAAAAGGTCATATAGTGTCCAAGGCTTTGCACTTCTCAGATGTGCGCTGTGTACACTCTGCTGCTGTGTTTGGCTGCCCTATCCTTCAGGCCAGGTGTCTGCAGAGGGTTCCCTTGCCAGCTATGGGCAGTGTTTGGACCTTGGTCAGAGTGTGGGGAGTTCTAACTAGGTGTGCTATGGTCTGCTTGTTAAATGAGACCTGATGTTACTTTCACTAGAACTGAAGCCTTGCAGAACTCTGTTCAGTTAATGAGGTGTACAGGGCTTTCTGCTGGTCCTCTGGGGAAGGAGCCTGCTACACTGGGACTGAGATACACTTGCCCCAGAAAAGTAGTCCCAGAAGAGCACAGAGGGGTAGAACTTGGTATAAGGAGCTTAGACAGCCAGTGTGAGTGCTGTGTTTTTTACCTCAGGGGGCTCTGCACCTATGTTGAGGGGTAGCAGAGGGAAATGGCATTCACTGCCTTTCTTTGTCCTAGGAGACAGGACTCTGCCCATGCCACGTCTTGCAGATGTGCTCCAAAAGATCAAACTGTCTCCCCCATGCACCTTAGGTGATCCCCAGATCATGCTATTTCTGCCCCAGGGGTGCTTGGCTACCTTCACTCCAGGATGGGCAGCAGCCTCAGGGCTCTATCTCAGCCAAGCCCACGGACCTTTCTAACCCCAGGCTTCAAGCCCTGCTGATTGCAAAAACTCAGGAAAATCAGTCCCTCTTGTTTTCCCAGCACCTGGCCTCCGGGAAGTATTTTCTTTGTGTGATCCCCTGTGTGTTCCACTCTCTCTCTCACCTTTCTCTGGGACAAGGGCTTCCTTCCCTCCACAGCACCCACCATCTGTTTTTCCCCCAAACCACATCTCTGCACCTCCTGCTTTCTGTGATGTGACCTCTTCTCTCCCTCAAGTTGTGGAATTTGATCTGTCAATCTTCAGGTCGATTTCTTAGGTTTTCGGAATGATTTGATTGTTATCTAACTGTGTTCTAGGGACAAGACTAGCCAAGGGGTCTCCTTCTATGTCGATGACTAAACTCCCCTCCTCTGTTTTAAAACTTCCACTTAACCTAGTCATAAGGAGATTGCTAATTAATGGCTGTCCAATCATCTGGGAAAACAGATTGGATGCATTAGAATAGAACCACCAGAACATTGAATGTTGAGGTTGCTAAGAAAAAAAGTGGAAGAACAGATTTACAGTGGGGTCTGGAAGTTAAACTTTTTTTTGAGAGAGACAGTGAGCGAGAAAGCGAGCGATCAGGGATGGTGGGGAGATGAAGAGAGGCTCCATGTTCAGCACAGAGCCCAACTCGGGGCTCAATCTCAACACCCCGCGATCATGACCTGAGCTGAAATCAAGATTCAGACGCTTAAGTGACTGAGCCACCAGGGTACCCGTGTTTAACATTTCAAAGCTGGAACAGGACAGTATGGTAATGAGGTCCAAGGACATGGTTTTAGATTGCTAAATTAGATTAGAGGGGAAGAGCATTGGCATTGGGACATCAAGTAAACCAAGCACCCAAGCTGTTGGATGCATTATCTGCGTGGACAGAGAAGATCTGTATGAGAGGAACGAGAGGCACAGGGGAAAGGGGTGCCAAAGCCTGCAGTAAATTAGGGCAGGTATGGAGGCCGACTAAAGATGATGAGGGGGGGGGGGGGGGGCTGGTAAATGTAGGGCTAAATGGTATAAACCTTGATACATGAGCTAGATCCGAAGGGCTTCTCTTCTAGAAGGCTGCAGTGAAGATCCAGATGTCACTTAGGACTTGTACTCTTACTGGATCTAGATGTTGCATTTGTAACTGAACATTATAACATAAGCATCCTTGTGAACTTACCATCCCTAGGGCATCAGTTTAGTGAATATTCATAACTGGTTTTGGTCATTTGCCTTACTGTTTGTTATTTGGCTTGCTTCCAATTTTCCTTATTGTAAACCATGAAGTAATGAGCATATTTATGACTCAATTTTCTCCCCGCATTTATGAATATTTCATTTAGATAATTTCCTAAAAGGGGACTTTCTACCTTAAAGCCTATGAACATTTCCCCAGCTCTTGATGCTCTTGGTTCCATACTCACCTTGGATTTTCTCTGCTCCCGCCTGGAAACCAACCATTTCTCCAAGAACTCCTGGTTCCTTTAAGTAGAGACTAGTATTCACATCTCAAGATCTGGGCACTCAATGTATTCCTTGCACTGCCATGTCACCGTCCTCAGGCCATCTCTGTGCACAAACACAGAGACTCTATCAAGTGCCCGAGTGTCTGTGCCTACAGTATGTGGACACGTATGCACACACATACCGATGCTAGCTCTCATCTGCAGGGTTGGTCACAGGCGTTTTGTCTTCAAGTCACAGCAGAGTCCTGGAGAGTCTGCCTGCCCTCCAAGGGACGTCCTCTTCCAGGTGCAAGCCAGAGCACATGGAGCGTGACCTGGTATGGAAGGGCTGGGCATCAGGGGCCTCTAGTCCTTCAGGACTCCGCAGGGAAAACCATCAGCACCACCACCAAATGAACAAAACACAGAGCTATTTCCAACAGTGCGTTAGTGCTCTTCTGAAGGCCAACTTGAGATGCTTTAGGGAAATGTAGCAGCCTGGTGTTTATTCTTAGATCTATTTTCTCTATTCTTTCTGTGTTGAAATGTCTTTTCTTCTATGAAATAAGGGTCATGATATATGGTATCATTGCTAAATCACAGCATAAATATGCTCATTACTTTTTTTTTTGGCCCACCAAAAAAAAAAAAAAAAGGAAATCTAAGGTGTGAGAGGATTATTGGCCATATTTATTTATTTATTTATTTATTTGACAGACAGAGATCACAAGTAGGCAGAGAGGCAGGCAGAGAGAGAGGAGGAAGCAGGCTCCCTGCAGAGCAGAGCCTGATACGGGGCTCGATCCCAGGACCCTGGGATCATGACCTGAGCCGAAGGCAGAAGCTTTAACCCACTGAGCGGCGCCCCAATTGGCCATCTTTCTAACCTGTGAGAAGCCTGCCCTGGGCTTTGCCAAAGACAGAAGTCCGTTCTGCTGGGAGTGGACTGCCTCTCAAGGATTCTTGTGGGGGGAGCTGAGGAAGGGGGCATGATAGGGTCTGGGATTTAGAACGGGCACTCTGGCTCCAGCTTGTGAAAAGTGAATGGTGAGAGAAGATCCTAGACACAGGGAAAGGCCTCCCCTCACTTCCGTAGAGTGATGGGCACAAGCAAGGAGAGCCTGAAGAAATGAAGGGTCAAAGAGAACAGACATGCAGCAAGAGGGACATTTCGAGCTTTGAGGCTCACCTTCTAAGAAGAGTCTGAGCACAGCTTTCCTCTAAACTTCTGGAGTTTATTTGCTATTTTGTTTTTCTCCATAATTTCATTAAAATAAAGAGTCTTCCCTTTAGGACAATCTTTTTAAGAATGGTAGGAAAAAGGGTCCAGTTTTTTTTTTTCTGAAAAAATTTTCTCCTGTTAGCTAGACTATTTTGGCAAGACTTCCATTGGTAATCGCTGCTTTCTCCATTCTGTATTCACGTGTCGGTTGTATCTGAACTCTAATAATTATCAGGTGTCTTCTTTGAACCCTCAGAGTCTCCCACCCGGCCCTCATGCAAACACATCTTAGGAACTACCTGACTTGACGGGTATACGAATGAATGGTGATGGTTCGTACAGAAGGGGAAAAATTATACTTCTAAAAGGGCTCCTAAACCAAGAGTTGAGGAAAACCAGACAGATGCACGTAGCCAAAGCAAGGGAGCTGAGGCTTTTGCACTCCTGCTCCTGTGAAATCCATCTGACGACAGCATCTGTGAGTAGATTGCAACGCTGGGTGAGGTCCTACTAAGAGCACTCGGCCATAGTAGGGATGCAAATGTCTACTGAATCAGACAGAACTCACCCCCCCCATGTTTTCTAGGGTATTCCTATTGCCAGATTTGAGGAGACAATCTTTACTTCCCTCTTCTTAGTATATACTGAGTTTTCCCTGGGAGACGAAGTCTAGTCAGGAACAAAACTGTCTTGTGGGACAATTGGCAGGTGTGAACTTTGCATCAAAGAGGCAAGAGCTCTCCTGTACCCTTGACTCATCTTGTCCAGCTGCAGGAGACTGAGCTCCACCAGTTAGCCCTTCTTCCCCAGATGGATGTTGGGCTTAATTCTGGAACCTGGGAATCATGACCTGAGCCAAAGGCGGACATTTCACCAACTATGCCACCCACGTGCCCCCAGACTCACACTTTCCACACTGTGAAAGAAACATTCATCTCACCTGGTGTCACTTCCTCATCACAGTTTCCCAAGGGTCCTCTGGGCTTTTCAAGGTCTGATTATTGTGTGATCCTTGAGGCGAAAGCAGCTTTGTCACCAGGATAGTAAATAAGCCATCTAAAAGGAGGACTAGAGGGGCCTCATACATAGAGATGAACATAGAGATGAACAGCAGGGGCTCTGGAGACCAACTGCCTGGGTTCCAATCCCAGCTCCACCACCAGCCAACTGCATGACCTTGAATAAGAGGCTTACTCCTCAACCTCAGTTTCCTCATCTATAAAATAAGAATAACAATGATGGTATCTATTTCACAGTGAGTATTAATTCAGATATTCCAACTCAAGCGGTTGGCATGATGCCTCACACTGAGTGAGAGTGAGGACTGTGTGAGCTCATCCCTGCTGTCCTGCACGCAGCCGTCCTCCGTCTCACATCTGGAACAGTTGTCACCAATGGTTCCCTTGAGGAACGGTTGTGAGAATGGGTTGGAGGCTGTACATCAAGTCCAAGAACTGTGCGTGGCACAAAGTAGATTAAATCCCAGTCCTTCTTCCCCCAAAATGCCTTCCTAATTCCCCTGAAAGCTCTCAGCACACCCATCTCCTCAGCTCCCAGTTCTTTCCAAACACAGCACCTCGGGCATCTATGAGGACCAGAAGAGGTTCACGTAAAAACCATCACATTTCTTTCCCCTTTGTCTTGGCCTTGGGGGAGGGGCTTTAGAATTTTCCTCTCACATTTCTCTATCCAAGTAGCACAGAGTCTCTTTGCAGTCCCTTAGGAGGGATAATGCCAACTCCAATCAAATCTCATGAACCCAGGGCAGCACAATCTTTTTTCTGAATGCAAAGAGGCCACATGGCAATAACTGGTTTATGACTCAGGGACTTTGTGGACTTGCCACTTTGTATTTATTTCAAACCCGTAGGCTCACAGGGTTCTGGCAAATTCACAGCCCAGAGAATGCCCTGCCAATTGGTAAAAACAAAACTCTACCTTAGGTTACCTGCACAACCTCAGGTATCTCGTTCTAAGGCCAGAAGTGTGAAACAGGGCTCACCGTTGAATTACTTTTCTTTAACTTCCATGGTTCAATAGTTGGTGAATCTAATGATTTACCACTTAAACAAAAACGAAAGAAATAAAAAAAAAAAAAAAACACCTGCCCCTCTCTTGACATGCTGCCCCCTTGTATATTTTGTAGTTGAATCATTGTATGGACAATGTCCATGAAGTTTCAGGAATGGGAAGGTACAAGTCATTCATTTCCTCACAGCATATTTATTTCATTCAGCCTTAAAACACAGGATGGAACTACATCTTGACATGTTAAAGATCTCCCAGGAACCAGGAACTAGAGATGGTCAGTGTAATTCCTGGTGACCTCAAAGGAGTCAGGTGGAATGGAATGGATGCTGCTTTTCAAATGTAATGTGATTCCTACTCATTCCTAAATTAGTACATGGAATATATGCATTCAGAGATCTCACAGCCACATAGTGCTCTCTACCCTCTTAGTTACGTACTTCTAATTATTCACATAACCATATATTTTACATTAGAGCTGAAGAATTAATGCCAGTTAATTTCTTCAGTCGAGAAAGAAAATCAGCAAAAATTAACTGTGATAGTTCTGCAAACATCCTTTCTATTTTTTAAATTTAATTTTAAGAATATTTAATTAAATTTTTTTTCAGATCTGCAAACTTCTTATGGTCAAAGCTATGCTTTGGGTGCTCATTAATTCTTAAAAGTCTGCTTGTTTTCCCCTAAGGATGAGTGAAATCATGCTCCCCCCCACACACACACACTTCAGAGCAGGGAGCCAGACCTAGCAATTTCTTAGGTACCATTTTAATTGATCACAGGAACACCTTGCTCCCACTATAAGTGATTCCTAGATGGTCTTCCTGTCTCCTGCCCACTCACAGACCCCTTTCTGGCCTCTGGTCTTAGCCTCACACCACTCAACATTTTGTGGACTAGCCTTTCTGACCTTCTTGGTGTCCTCCTGTTAGATTTGTTGTCCTGGATCACGTCAGACTCAGGGTCTACGCTGTATCTGTGAATGCTGCACATCTTGTGAATAGGAATACTTTACGATCTCAGTGGGACTGGTCATAGAAGCACTAATGCAATCACACTGACAAATGACCAAAAAGAGACTGAAAGTTGAATTGCTCTACCACACAGAGCCTGTGTCCATAGAGAAGGAAATATTCTGAAGAGCTCAATGCTTAGAGGGTGCAGGTGTCTCCTGTGGCTGAGTGAGGGCCCTGAAGCACACCTGAGGGGCATTAAGTCCTAACTCCATCACCTTGCTTATAACTTTGGGCAAATTACTTGGATAGCCTTGACTGTAGGGATAAACATGGAAAGCCAACCTCACAGGGTTGTCATGGGCATTAAATGACATTATCCATATAAAATGCTTAGAGTATATGTAATCTAAAGTATACGTTAATAAATGTATACTTCCTAGCATATCATCAAATTAATATTATTACATATTGCTTTTTATTTATTTCTCTTTGATAGCAGACCTTATCTGCCATGTAAATCTATTCATTCATTCATCAAAGGTTTATTAAGCAACTACTGTGTGCTAGACACTCTCTTCTAGGTGACAGGGATAGAGATCCTGGATATGAAATTTATATTCTAGTGGGGTGGGGGATGTATAGGAAACAATAAAAAAACCTAATAAATAAATATAATATAAATTATATGATGTATATATATTTATAAATTGTATATGTATAATGTATATAAATGCTATAGGGGAAGGAAATTTGAGCAGAGAAAGGGAACTCATGAGTCCTGGGGAGCCTGGGGGGCAGGTGCGATCAGCAGCCGCCTCAATGAGAAGGTGATGGTCCAGCTAGAACTTGAAGGGGAGAAGGAAGTGGCCGTGAGTCTACATGGGGGAAGAGCATCCAGGCAGGGGAACACTCAGGACAGAGGCCATGAGAGTGAGTATGCCCAGCATGTGCTAGCCCAGCAGCGAGGCCTGGGGTGCAGGAGTGGAAGGAGAAATGGGGAGCTGAAGCTTTTAACTGCAGTGCAAAAGGGAGTATTGTAGGGTTTTCATCGGAGATGGGGCTAGGTTCTCATAGACAGACTGGGCAGGGTAGGCAGCCCCGTTCCTCACTTCCAGCCAGTGGGAACTTCTACTAGACTTGATCCTTTTAATTTTATTTTTTAAAAAAGATTTTACTTATTTGACAGGCAGAGATTACAAGGAGGCAGAGAGGCAGGCAGAGAGAGAGAGAGAGAGAGGGAAGCAGGCTCCCTGTTGAGCAGAGAACCCGATGAGGGACTCGATCCCAGGACCCCGAGATCATGACCTGAGCCGAAGGCAGCGGTTTAACCTACTGAGCCACCCAGGCGCCTGACTTGATCGTTTTTAAAGGCCTTCACAACTTTACCAAGATTACCACAGACTCCTATGGGCCAAGAATCTCTGTTGTACTTCACATGATTATACTTCTGATAAGACAAACCCTAAGGAAAATAATTAACCTTTCGGTAAGTACGTAAGTCATAGCTCATGAATTTTCTAAATGCTGCTGCCTCTTTTGGTTATCAGTCCTCCTGCAGTTTTTAGCAATATCAAGATGTGTACATCACTGTAGAAACCTTATTTGTAACATTGTCTCGGAGTTAATAAATGACTATTCTGTTGATACCTTTCCTGGGTTGTGTTCTGCATAGTTCTTGAAAATGCCTAGACTCTTACTCTTTGCTGATTTGATACTATGTGATGTCATGTCTCAACTGTACTATATGATTTCCCCTGGAGCAGATATTCGACTTAATCTAGTGTGCAGTATTATAATTATAAACTCAGAGTTCATTTATTTATATTTCCTTATTTCATTTTTAATCAATTAAGTACTCGTAATTTGTGCTTGGTTTTTTTGTTCATGAAAACTCAGATGAGGAATGCTGCATAAAAACAATGAGAAATTTCCATTAACACACTGTGTTCTGCTGAAATCTATGTCACAATGAAAAAATAGAAAAATTGGATAAAAGATATGATCATTATAAATGACACTACCACTGCTTTTCAGTGACATTTTTATAATTCTGGTCAACGTAGCAACGAAACTTGCCTGGAAGCAGAGTTGAAGTTAAAGAATTTAAAACAATTGAAAGATTAAATGATCTGCTTATTGTCCACAAAATATCAATTTTTGCTGTTATTGGGCGGAGGGATTGGAGGTATCTGATCTGAATTTATTACCCTCTAAAAAAGTTGAATATTTATTATCAGGAATACAATGTAGGTTACTAGAAAGAACACAGTAATATAGCAGGTAGTCAGTATATGTAAGGATCAACCGGAATGGGAGCCTGGGAAACCTACCCGCCCAAGAGGACAATGGTCACTGACAGTCACGGGTCTGGGACACCGCAGGGACTGGGGAAGACATCGGTAAATTGGAGAGACCATGCCCCATCTACATGGGTCAGCCACGTCTAGCTAATCCCTGCCCCACGAGAACAAAAGCCTGGTGTTGCCAGATCTTCTGATTTGGTAAGAGGAGCCAGAAATTCTGACTTTTAGGCCTCAAATTTCTCAATTTTTAAATGTTGGCAGCTAGTTAAAAAAAGAAAAACAAACTGTGTTAGTCTAACCAAACGTGCCTGCAGGCCACATTTGGTCCGTAGCCTGCCTCTCTGCACATCTCCATGTACATTTCAGACAGTGGAACCGAGAAGGCGAACACTTTATATTTGTGCTGGGGTTCCAGAAGCCTCATTCCTCACCCTCTGTCTAGAAATCACCTCATCACAAATAGCTTTTAGAGAATACTCTATCTGTATTCGATTGTTGCTATTAGCAACAGTGGCTATAACTGGAATCACAATTACTCTAAAGTGGCTATAAATGTACTAATAACACGGGACGCCTGGGTGGCTCAGTTGGTTAAGCGGCTGCCTTCGGCTCAGGTCATGATCCCAGCGTCCTGGGATCGAGTCCCACATCGGGTTCCTTGATCCGCAGGGAGCTTGCTTCTCCCTAACTCTGCCTTTCACTCTGTCTGCCTGTGCTCGCTCTCTCTCTCTCTCTCTCTGACAAATAAATAAATTAAAATAAATAAATAAATGTACTAAAAACATATAAATAGAATGTTTGTATTTGTCTTCCAGATATATTAATATTTTTATGTTTTGCAAAAATAATTATAAGCCATACAGGAACAAATCTAGAAGCAGTTGCAGTTCAGAAATCCTAGGCACAGAACAATTAAATAGAATACTCAGGGTCTTGCAAGGAAGGCGGTGGCAAACCGGAGGTTAACACTCAGGTTTATTTACCTGATTGAAGAACGATTTCTCTAGTCAGGATGTATTGTATTTACATGTGAGGTTGCCATCAAATTTAATACTGAATCCTACTGCAAGAAAAAAGAGGCACAACAGTCCTCTGTGGACAGTTAAACTATATGCAAAATGTTTCTTCCTGGGAAAATCTGAAAAGTATAAAGGAACTTCTATTAGACCACATCTATGCGCATGTGTGTTCTCAAACACAGTTTGAATTACTTTTTGTAGAAGCAACCATTTTCTTATCATTTACCTGTTCCGAGACCACTGCAAGACGAAAACGCACCTGTGACAGAAATTAACTGAGCAACACACAAAAAAGAACAGGTGATGGTTATGTGTCTTTTATTTGTGACATTGGGATTCTCAAGCTCACATGAATCAATTTCATAAATATCCTTTCATTTCCTCTTGCTTTTCTAATTGACGTAATTGTGTTAGTTTGTTCTTAGAGTGAAACCCTTAATTTAATCACAAATGGAACTAAAATATACTAAACATTCTTTTTTTCTGATGCAATTAGAAAAGATACAGGAAAACCTTGAAATTAGAACACTAACAGCTAGTAACACAGCTTAAATGTCAGATTAGAAATGGACTCTCCCCTCTAAAAGTTACAAAAATCCTTATTTATTCATCAAAAATTTCCTACCCAGAATTGATAACTGCCCAGAGGGAAACAACCTGTTCTAAGTTTTTGGTTGTTGACATACTTTCTAAAGCAGGAAAGAAACTATTTCCAAAACACTTTGTTTGGCTAATTCTAGGAGAATCACCTATTTTTTTCAAGGACCAAAATGATCCAAACACAAATGATGATGGTATTACCTAAGTAACACATCTGAGCCCTTGTGATTTTGCATTTGTACACATTTCTGGAAGACATGGCTCTACTTGTCCCATGATATTTCTTAGACTCACAGTGTGATACCCACGGGGTGTGGAAGTGATGGAAAGTCGGTGACCACAGGGAATGATGTGCTTCCATTAAGGACCAGATAACGACTCGGCCTACATCACCATGAAAAGATGAGAGGCACTCTCCATCCAAGTCTCTTAATGCTTTGCCAAGAAGGGATTAAAACAAAAGAGCGCAGTCTGATGAGGCCCTATTAATGGTAGATATGAAGGCAACTCAGGAAGATAAACCAAAATGGTTGAATATAATATAGACATAGATTTAATGTGGATTAATAGAAAAGAAAATTTATAAAAGTCTAAAAAACAAGTTGGGACTTAGCAAAGACATGACAGTTTGGAGAAAGCATGTGGTACAACCACTGTTGGTTGCAACCATAATCCACAGAGACATGGAAAGTCTAGTTCAAATGGAGGTGGAGATGTTAGCCACTGAGCAACAGGCTTCCAAATTCTGCCCTTGGAGAGCAGAAGGGAAAGGAGGCTGATGAAAATTACCTGTAATGATTCACCATTTGCTAACAGTCTTCAAATACTTAATGGATATGCAAATAAGGCTCTCATTTATTATGCTTCATATCCTAGGTAATCCTTGGATCTTTCTTAATGTGAGAGCCTAGGAAAGGTGTGCTAAAACCCAAAGATCTGGCTCAGGTTAAATGGAAGGATTACAGGTGCTGTGAAGTGTTCTGTGGGATACACAGAAGGATGTTGTGGGATGTCTATGCCTGAGGCCGAGGAGAGGAGAGGGAGGTTTTCACCAGGAATGTTACTGATACAGTTTGGCAGGGTAGAAGGAATGGATTAAGAAATCTCCAGAAGTTGCCTCCACTCATCCTAGACGTCAGAAATGAGGAAACATCCCAGGAAGAGAGAATTAACACCGAAGCAGCAGAATCTGACTCTAAATGAGTATTTCTCAAACGTACCTGGTTTTGTTTTTCATTATCATCCTCCTAAGGAACCTTTTAGGAAATTCTTAATCATCCTCATGAAATTTTAATACACATAGACACTTTATACCTACTATGGCCCTTTGAAGGGCCACACCCCCGTTTTATCTAAGATGCCTTCCTGCGTCAAACCCCCCGGCAAAAAAAAACAATTTTTGTACCATTGAGCAATCACCTTCAATGAGAATACACACTCTCTAAAATAAACCATGGGTCTGAACTGGAAATCACTGAGAATGGGAGAAAAAAAAATTATATTCAACTCTGGCTACAGGGCCCATACAAATTCTCCTTAGCCAGTACTTCTCCCTTCCCCTTTCCTCTGTTATGTGGGAAGTTATGAATCCTCTATCATTGCTGTATCATTTAACTGCAATGATTATGATCTTTTGGAGAACCTGGGCCTCTCTGAGAATATTAAGAAAAGAATGCACATTTGCATAGCCTCAACCTCTATAAAATGCGTGCGTGCTGAATTTAAGAGCTTCCTAATGAATATTTTACCTTTATGATGAATGGGTCAGGTCGACAACACCTGAACTCAGTGGCCAAGCTTCATATCATGAAAAGAGATGACAGACATTATATACTTCCCGACAAATGCAGTAGGAAGAACATATCACTCATGTAGTATTTTTCCTTAAAAAATATGTTTAACTGAGTCTAATAAAGAGGAAACCACCAGGAAAAAAAAAATCCAGATTGTGGAACATTCTACAGAAAACCAGCCTGAAATCCTTAATAATGCCAGTATCATACACACACACACACGCGTGCATGCACGCACGCACGCACACACGCACAGCATCACCACCCAGCACCACCACACCACACCCATACATACCTAACAGAAGAACTCTAACCCATTAACTAAAAAGAATGACAACAAATGCCACGTGTGATTCCTAACTGGATCCTGGATAAACAACAACAATAAAAAGCTATAAACATTTTGGGGGCAAATGACAAAGTATTTTAAAGTTTTATGATGTCTGCAACATACTTTGAAATGGTTCAGCAATCAGAATGTATAGTTACAGAGAAAAAGAGAAAATATATGGAAAAAGTCAAGAATTTAAAAAATGTTAACAATTGATGCATGGACGTGAAGGGGACATGGACGTTCATTGTAATCTTTTTGAAATTTCCACTTTGAAATGTCTTTTTTTAAAAAAAAAAGTGAATCCATGTGTTACCCAGCTAAAAAAAAAAAAAAAGTAGTGGGAAATGAGGGAGAGCTCCTCAGGTGAGGAGGAGGAAGCAGGTCAGGCTCAGACCCAGAAAGCCGAAGGGGACCAGGCCACTGCCAGGGGCTCAGCTTCCCCCTTTGCAATGAGATGTACTTAGGATGTCATCAGGTCAAAGAGATGAAAATTACCTGTAATGATTCTCTTTAGAATTTGCCAAACAAAGTTCTGCAGGACTAGGAATACTCTAATTAAAAAATAAGAGTGGTTTGCCAGAACTCATCCTAGAAGAGCTGATGAATGCAATTAGAAATATAACCGGGAGGAAATGGTGCCAAGAAGCTTAAAAATATTTGGTCTTTTAAATTGAATGGCAATTTCATATGCACAAACAGTCAATAGAAAAGAACCTTAAAATGAATTAATAACGAATGTCTTCAGAGTCCAGCAACCTGCTTGATCAGACATCACTGAAACGCAGGAACATGGTCAACTTTTTAATGCAAAAACCCTGTGGTTTTCCATGGCGGCAGAACTTCGGAGTTCCTCCTAGGGCATGGGCTCCACCCTGTCATCTCTCTGTCCCTCCGTTCCACTTCCCCACGCAGTACTGACTGCGTGTTGCATAGGCTGGGGAAGAGGGCGTCTTGTTTCTTTGTTCTCTGGATCCTTAGGACGGTCAGGCGTTTTTTCAGCCAAAAATGAGGCTGAGAAGAATCCTAGTTTATCTTATTCTCTCAGAGTTACTTAGGAAGCCAAAACAGGGGAGAGGGTATGTTGGATGTTGACCAGAGCACAAGATGGAAAGAGGTAGCAGCACTTGGATTCCGTGAGACGACTTGGACAAGGCGGGAAGCGAAGGTCGCTTTGCTGGGTCAGGGCAGGGTGCCACGGTGCCCCGACAGTCAGCCCTTTCTTTGGACAAGGAAAGATTTCACACTTTCTAGGCTCCTGTGGCGGCCACGAACGGCTTTAACACGTGACATATAATGAAGCGAAATCGGAGTTGTTTAGGGATGTTTTAATCGGTATTACATTAAAGTACACGAATACATTCTTATCTACTTCCCTCCACCAACTGCTGTTTTGTCAAATTCGAAGGATCCCTGGGAGTATCATGACCCCCTCGCGACAGGCTCTCGGGACCTCCACCAGGTTTGCGAATGAAGCAGAGAAGGCCACGTTTCTTCAGCGAAGACTCACTTGGGTTTCAAAAGGCAGGATGTGGCACAGACTGTGCTCTTCTGTTGACTGGAATGGGAAAACTGGGAAGGAATGGAAGAAGGAAGTTAGCTCCAGGGCCACTGTTTCCTTGGCAACGGTGGCACAATCCTACAGGCAGAAATTAATTTTGTGACCCAACACAATCCAGCCGAGGGAGAGTGGGGGACGTGTAGCGGAAAGGAAAGAAAACACAGGCTGGACCTGGATGTAGGCGCTCAGAGGGCCAGCTGGGGAGGCTACGAGCCAATGAACCAGCTGTCTGAGTTAAGCGCACCAAATAAGCAATTGCACTTCTGTTTTGTTTTTTTTTTTTTTTCACTCAAATTTTCATATTTTGTGGAGACAGCCACAACTCCCTCCCCTTTGGTCAAGAACAAACGCTGCACGAATCTGTCTGGCTCAGGGCTTCTGCGGATCGTTCCTGGTCATTTACAACTTCCTTTTCTTCCTCTCTTCTGGGAAACAGGAAGGAAATACCTTGACTAGAAAAGACAAGGAATGGTGTGGTTGTAAAAAGCACATTCTGTTCAGAGTTAACTGGTAATGCGTCAGCTTTCTGCTAGCGACCGGTCTCCCCGCTGTCGTTAAGGTTTGATTGGGGTCATGGAGTGGGAAACTGTGTTGAGGCTGTGGGGTGGGTCTCAGATCGCTCCTGGCTCCGGGTCCTGTGCAAAGGTAAACCACTGAATCAGATCAGGGCAGGAGCTTTGGAAAGGAAGGTTTGTTATAGAAAAATTCGCTGCTCATCCAGAGTTCCAAAATCCCCCCGGTACTTAGAAACCATGTTACAGAAAAGTCGGCCAGCTGACAAGACAGAGTGGGAAAGTACAAGTAAGTGTCTCAGTCTCAAAACCTGAATTCCAGTAAAGCTTAGGCGGCAGGTCCCAGCAGAGCTGCGACGTGCCTGTTAAGTGCAGAGGCTTTCTGGGGGCAACTCAGAGCCAGAAGGGGCAAGGGACAGTCCTTCTTGCACGCTGTGGTTGGACAGGTCCACCGGTCGTGGCTAGCAGCACTCAGAGGGTTAAGAGCACACGGGGTGAGTGGGGATCGTCTCTCAGGAATCATGGCTCATCTTCACCTCTCGGGCTCCTGGAAGTAGGCGTGCCATTTCAGCTAGGGACGGCTCCCTGCTTGGGACTCCTGAAGGAAAGAGCTTTCCTCTGTCTTCCGAAGGCAAGGCCGGGGCGTTAGTGACACATTCTGCTCGTCATCTCTTTCTGGAAAGCAGTGAGAGAGGGATGGTTAGGAGTAACAATAAGCAAGGCCTTGCTGAGGATTCTAAAAATACCCTCACAACCTCAGGAGCCTTTGAACAAGGACTTGCCAGCACGGCCCATGGACAAGGCTCAGCATGGACATGAGTTCCATTTGGTCTGCAAGTTTGGGTTTGGGGTTTTTGTCCTGATCAAGCAATGTTAAAAATAACAACAAACCAAAACATTTGGCTAACTTGCCGAAACTCCAGGTTATTCACTCCCCCTCCCCCCCAAATCCCAAGATTTGGAGCCACTGGACAGCTGGAGTTGAAGAACGGCTGTCCTCTTCAGATAGAGACGTGCTCTCCAGTTGGTCCCAGTCCCCACGACTCCCAGCTGTCTCCCCAACAGGAGCCAAGTATCACTTATTGATGGATGCGATCATTGGATTTAGACTGCTGTTTTTCTTACAGAAGAGAATAGTTTCTCTTTATCTACATTTCAAACAACCATGGAAAAATGAAGGATAGAGGGGCGCCTGGGTGGCTCAGTGGGTTAAGCCTCTGCCTTCGGCTCAGGTCGAAGTTCCCGGGTCCTGGGATGGAGCCCCGTATCAGCTTTCTGCTTGCTAGGGAGTCTGCTTCCTCCTCTCTCTCTCTGCCTGCCTCTCTGCCTACTTGTGATCTCTCTGTCAAATACATAAATAAAATCTTAAAAAAAAAAAAACATAAAGGATAGCATAAGTGGGTATAAGACAAAGGAAATGGGAGGGAGGACTTTTCTGAATGCGCATGAATACACCAACGCAGCCGACCCGCTCCCACCTGGCCTTTCCCTCATCTCCATCACCTGCTTGGCTCCTGTGAGGATCTGCAGACCGCAAATGTGCCATCTTTTCTCTTTCTCTGGACCGCTGCAGAGGTGAGACTCTTGCCTGTGGCATGCTCCTCCCCTCTCTGCCCTCCTGAACTTGTGTGACTGCCATTCATTTCCCCAGCTCAGGCAAGAGGACTTTCAGGATGCCTGGAAGGCCCTCCGCTGTTCCTGCCCCCCACACTGTGGAGTTCACCGCTTCTTCCACCGGGGCCAGCCTGGAGTCTTGCTTACAGTGAGCTGGTTTATGTGTGTGTGTGTGTGGGTGTGCGCACGCGCGCGCATGGACCGTGGGCATGTCTGCGGGCCCTACTAGACAGTGAGTTACCGTGTGTCAAGAAAAGGAATCCTCATGGGCTCACCACATGTGCACTCGTCTTGTCTCCCCTGCCCCAAAACAGTGCCCGGCACAGGACGGCCACTCTGCTTTCAGCTCCAAGAACAGTTGGAGGGCAGGCTGGGAAGGAGCCCTGTGCCAGGCAGCGCCCGGGGGGACACGCTTAACATAATTTTATGTAGATGAATGAGCTGCTTGCAAGTGCCACCTCCCACAGAGCCAATGGCAGCTGCCCCCTCTCTCGCATGCTCACCCTGGATCACCCCAGCCCATGGAAGAGAAAACATCGGAGCACAAGGAGTTGGAGAACAGGAGTACCCAGGTGCTTAGAGACTCTATCAGAAAACCATACCAATGTGTGGGTTAAAGAAATGACAGAATATACATGGCATATTCTAGGCACTTTTCCACCCTTGTAATATTATTAAACACAGGCAATCACATACAAATACATATACTGGAACACGAAATGACCATTTCCTTCTCATGACTTGTACTATGTGCCAGGTGCCTGGGAGATGAGGTTGCTGTCTGCAAGGAGCTACAGTCCATCAGAGAGAAAGAAATGTGGATCACTAGAAGGCACACTAAAAGACAAGACACAAATGCAAGTATCTGGAGGAAGGGAGACCACGAGGCATGGTAGCTCCAAGTTTCAGCCACTGTTAGAACCCACTTCTGCCGTCTTTACCTACCCATATGACTGCCCTGAGTCTTCGGGTCTTAGCAGACTTGCCTTTTCTTTAGGGATCCCCTCCCTAGGCTCTGAGATAGGGCATATCCCTCTTTCTTGCCTTTCATAGCACCATTCTTCACACCTGGAATAGCCCATTATTTCTTTCATTCCTGCTTCCCGGTCATTCCATTTTAGATCCTGTATGACCCACAAAGGAAGGGGCGTGTCTGTTCTATTCCCAGTATTTGGCAACTGATATTTAATAGATGTTTGTTTAATGAAGCAATGAATGGGCCCTCAGTCTCCTCATCTGTGAAATGGAACAGTGAAACCACCCAAGAAGGTGACCGGGAAGGTTAAAAGTATTAAGATACGTCCAGACTTGATGCACATTCATTCTTTTCCCTCAGAAACACATACACGGCAACAATCACTTCATGCCACGGCAAGAAGGGGCTTCCGAAGACCTCCCTGATGATATATCCATTTAGATGGACCCCAAAATTTAAAGAAGGAGTCAGATGATGTGAGGTGGGGAGAAAAGGACTAGATACCCGGGAGGGGCGGGGGGGGGGGGAGAGTGGCCAAGGCAGAGCCCTCCGTGGTCTGGTGTTGCTGTGGCTGGAGCAGAGGAGCCAGGCCAGGAGCGAGGTGTGCGTTGGAGAGACAGGTAAACACACATGCCCAAACACAGACCCATGCTCCTGGTGTGAGGACTGGAAAGGAACGTGGACAATCTTAAAATGAATCTGCTGTCCCTTTGATAAGCTTCCAAAAGTCCTCCTGCTTTTGGTTAAGCTTTGACGACAAAGATGGGGAAAATAAAGTGGAAGCGCACATGTGCACATGTGCGTGAGTATTTGAGTCAGTGAGAGAGACCGGTGGCCAGGGAGAGATCACGGGCTGAACACGATTTGGCTTCATAACTAATTCTGTCCTGATTTGTAATGGGTTACTACTCTGGGAAAGAAAGGAACTAGCATCTGTGAGGCACCTCTGAGGTGCCAGGCGCTTGGTGGGGGCAGGGGGAGGTGTTACGTCATCACCTCTGTAAAACTCTCAGAGAAGGAACTATGACTCCGTTGGACAGCAGAGGCATCCAGGCTGCAGAGCTGAAGGGACCTGCTCGAGTCAAACAGGGAAGCTGCAGAGCCTGACCAGTAACATTCACTTCCATCCAACAAAGCACAGCTCTCCCTTGGTCCCAGTGTCCCTCAGAGCTCTGCAGAGATCCCATTCCCATAACTCTTACACGAACACTGTGAAACAAGACTGGTTGTGCTCATTGAAACAGGCTCGGAGACAGAGAGTATCTTCTCAAAGTCACACAGAGAGGGGCGGGGGTGGGACTTAAACTCAGGTCTAACCAAAGACAAAGGCCAGCTCTTTCCACTTACACCAAGTGATCTGTGGTTGAAAGCCTCTGAGACATTCTTAAGAAGATACACTCAGATGGTACTGATGTACATTAATTGACATATATTCATTATAAATGGTTGCAGGTATTCCCAGATTTTCAAAATGATGAAGATATGTTTTCATTACCCAGATGGATGCCACTTGGAATTACGGGTGCACTGAGTAAATACTGAAACAGTTATGCCACTAGAAATATGGAAGAGTTAAGCAGACACAGACACACACACACAGACACACATACACAAGGGAGCACTTTGATAGAGGACATGGGACTTAATGAAAGCCACTGACTTAAGTCTGTGAGAAGCCAGGACTGGTGCTTTCCTCACTGCAAATGCTTTCTCGCCTCCAAATGAAGGAGAAAAACTGTCTACTGGAATGTCTCCTAACATTCTTACAGGGAAAGAATGGCTGGAAGAGCAGACCAGGAATTCCCAGATCCTTCCGTGTGAGGACAGCTAGACCCACTCTTCAAAGCTGTATTCTAGCACGTTCCCACTGGGTGGTGCAAATGAGCTGGGTAAGAAATATCTGGCGCTTGTGGGAAAAACTCCAAACCAAAAAGCTGGCCAATATTGTCTTCCAAAGCTTTCGTCATCATCAAAGCCCTCCCGAAGGCACCTAGCAGAACCAAACACATTCCTTCTTATCCCGGAGAGTGGCCTAAACAACATCTACCCAGGCTGTTCTTAAAGAATGAGTTTGCCGTTGTTGGAGTGATCGAAGTGTAACGTGTATTAAGGCAGACCACTGAAGAATGCCAGAAGTGCTCAAAAAGCTTCTCCAGAGATGATGAGAATTTTCCGAGACAGGTTCATAGGGACTGTATTTAGCTTGTCTAGGAAGATGTTTTTAAGCACCTGCATTTAAAAAAAAAAAAAAAAAATCCGTCCTTAATAAGGAAAGGAGTAAGAAGGAAAAGCTGGGTTTTGTTTGGCTCACCCAGTATTATTTGCTTTAAAGTAAGGAAGTAATTGATTTTGTAAAGTCCCCGGTTCCCCACTGTCAACAGAACAAATTCCTTACTCCAGGGCCTGGCAAACAAAGCTGTTCACAACAGAGACTGGTGCCCTCTGCTCACCTCCTGTTGAACCCCACCCACTCGCAAACTACCCCCCCCCCCCACTGCTGCAAACTGGACTGCTCCCCTGTTTTCCACAGGACACAGTCTCTTAAGGTTTCTAATAGTTTTTCTAGCTGTTCCTTCTATCTGGGAAATGCTTTCTGCTCTTCTGTGCCTGGCAAATACTGACATCCTTCAAGATCCAACTGTCAGCTCCCAGAAAGGATTCATTAGCAAGCTGCTCAGTTTTTCCCATTGCGCACACACACCGTATCACTTTCTACCAGCACTGGAATTCATCATTAAGTTTTTGCCTGAATCCGAGAAGACCCTTACAACGTTGTTATATATTAGGATGTGATGGAAATATTTTGGTCAAGTCATTGAACAGTATATACAGTTTGATATAATTATTTTGGGAAAAAATAGAAACAAAATATGAGTCCACTGGGATGAGTTTATCTCTGGGTGAATGAAATGATGTATGTTTTCTCTTCCTGACACCTGCCTTTAGCAAATCCTCTTGGATTTTGAGATTTTTCTTTTTTTTTTAGTGAGTGGATGTCCCCCATTTGTTTTTTGTTTTTTAAAGATTTTATTTATTTATTTGACAGTCAGAGATTACAAGTAGGCAGAGAGGCAGGCAGAGAGAGAGGAGGAAGCAGGCTCCCTGCCAAGCAGAGAGCCCAATGCGGGGCTCCATCCCAGGACCCTGGGATCATGACCTGAGCCGAAGGCAGAGGCTTTAACCCACTGAGCCACCCAGGCGCCCGGATTTTGAGATATTTTTAATACATATGTAATTTTTTTTCCTAAGAAAATAAGCTCCAGTAATTAAAAAAAAAAATAGAAGTAGACCAAACCTCCAAATTGAAATCTTAGTTTTAAAAATAAAGTTAAAATGACTTTTGGCTACTTTTGTGTGGAAAGGGGGTGGTGGATGAAATCGGCATGTCTACATAAGATATTCAAGCTCTTCTGTTCTAAACATTTTCAAACTGAAATACAGATATTTCTTAGCCATTACATTAAGTGTTTGATATCTGTAGGACAAACGTAATGTACTCTGAAAGTCTAAACTTAGTCTTATCTGTCAGTTTACCCATTGTTAGAACTGGTAGTGGAGGGCAGGGAGAAGGTGGTCACAAAGAGAAGTAAAATGACTTACTTTAGGTCCCACAAGTAATTTCTAACCCAGCCATGGCTACCAAAGTCCAACTGACTCTTAGCTTACTGCACAACCCATCATACATTTTAGTGATCTACTTTGCACATAAAATAAAGGGAAAACATTGATGAACACTAGGTGTCAGTCATCATGCTGCACAGCAATTTTACTAACTTAACATTAGAAACCAGAAAAAAAAAGCTCCAAAAAGATGGTGGCATGATCATAGAATCACCGACCACAGCTGCCGCCAGGAGGACACTTGGGTATTGTCTAGTCTAAGACCTTTACTTCAGAGACTCAAAACCCAGATCACGAGAGTGGTGCTTAGCCACCTGAGGGGGTAAAATAATTAGTGGCAGAGCTCGCCCCCCTGGCCTGTGGGCTCTGGACACTTGACATTGATCTGAGAGAGGCATTTGTGTAAGCAAAGGTGTCTGGGAGTTGGCTCAGTGTGATGCACATGGGGTAAAACCCATCCTGCGCTACTGGCTCAACGATACTCCTTCAGCAGCTCTGCAAAGTTTTCAAACTAAGTCCCAATTCTAGCGATCAATGCTCCTCTTGACCTGGACCCTCAATCTCTCTGCTGCCTTGTCACTCCCCAGCTCTCCTTCTCTCCTGTTGAATCCATGGCATCCAGGGATCTCTCGTGTATGTGCTTTATTCATTCCTCTTTCCCCAGAACACCTTTCTCCCAACTCCAACATCCTTCATGGCTCTTGGGCAGTGTGGTCCTCTTGAGGGACACCTTCCCCTACATTCCTCCTCACCCTGACCCCAGGGAGGTCTTTGGTGTTGTACTTCTGGTTTCCCAGAGTGGCCGTCCTACCCTTCACCATTGTTCTCCGACAGTTTATTTCTTCCCGGGCTCCAGCACAGGGCTGCCACTGAAGAGATGATCCCCATCTCGGGTCTGTTTGGACCCTGGTGCACTAGCCCAGACACATACCAGGTGCTGGAAAAATATTTAATTAAACTAAAATCCAATAAAGAAAAAACAATGATTAGGTCTACAGACCCAATAAAATGAGTGGTGGAGGGAAAAACGCCTTGGATACTTACTATGGCAGAGGCACTTACGTTTAGTTTGTGGACTTCTTTTCAAAACTCTGTGAAGTAGGCACTGCTTTTCTACTACATGGATGAGGAAAAGGAGAACTGACACACTTGCCCATGTTCACAGGCGGGAGAATCAGGATTTGCACCCGGGTGGACTCAAGAACAAAAATAAGCCAACAAACTAAAAACATACTGTTCCCATCACTCCACGGGGGTGAGAAAGAAAAGCAGTGAGGCCTTTTGTTTTTCTAGCTTTTTAACATGTATTAGGAGAGGTGTAGAACCACGGTTCTCCTGAAGTCTATTGTTTTAAATTCCCCAACTCTGCTAATTCTGAGAAACAAGGAGGAGGAGGAAGAAATATTGGAAACAAAACTGAGGAAGAAGGGGAGCACAGAGAGATGAGAGGAAGGTGGGTGTTGAAGCTCCAGAGTGTGGTCAGGAGAGAACACTGGGCTAAAAACTTCCTAGAGGGGCGCCTCGGTGGCTCAGTGCATTAAAGCCTCTGCCTTCGGCTCGTGACATGATCCCAGGGTCCTGGGATCGAGCCCCGGATCGAGCCCCCATCGTGCTCTCTGCTCAGCGGGGAGTCTGCTTCCCCCCCCCCACCCCCACCCCCTGCCTGCCTCTTTGCCTGCTTGTGCTCTCTGTGTGTCAAATAAATAAATAAAATCTTTAAAAAAATAAAAAATAAAAACTTTCTGGAAACGATCTTTATGGAAACAACGCCCCCCCCGCCCCCCGCCCCGGCCACTATTAAAAACCCAATGACTTCAAACGGGGTAGTTGAAATACACAACTTAGTGTTAGAGTTGGCCCTAAGAGGACAGTAAACTGCCTCCCAGCTAAAAGCGCTGCAGCACGTGTGCGCATATACCACACACACACACACACACACACACACACACACTTGTGCACATACAAGCACACACAAGGGTGCACTTGCCTTTTCCAGTACCGGAGCTTCGTTCACACCTTTAAAAGACAGTATGTTAAGGTGTGGGTTGCTGAAAGAACACCAAGGAACGGTGAGCCCACCAGGCTGATGCCAGCAGGTGTGGTGCTCCCCGCCCACTCCCCCCCAGCAAGCCCTCCCTCCCCGCCCAGTGACACGCCCTGGGTTGGAACATGGACACTCCAGGCCTCTCATCAGCCCCCGTCTCCTCCAAGAGAGACTTGGGAACCTGGTTAGAAGCAGCATGAAGTATGGGGACAGCATCTCTGGCTGGGCTAGAGGGTGAGGGTATGGGGAACAGATCGGGAAGAACTTCCTTCCCAACAGGGAGGCTGGGCCTTCGGCGGGTGTTGGCCGGGTCAAAAAGAAAGCTTTCTGCCATGGCTTTCATCCTGCAAATGCCATTTTTTAAGAGACTTGAAAACCTCCAAGTTGTATCCATATTATCCATTGGTTTCTTTTGTTATTGACTATTTTTTCTTCCCCTAAAAAGTGGGTGGTTTGAAAATGTTCACCGTCTCGAAAATTTTATTTCTCTGAGAGTCTTGTCCCTTTCCCTCCTCCGTTCCAAACAACTGTGTTGGTGGTGTCTGCGCCAGGATTGCCCCAGAACCACAGTAATTCCCCTGCCCCTCTAGGGTCCCCAACTCCTGCCAACACCCATTTCCCTCAGGTCATGCAGCTACCAGGTCAAGCAGATAATTTGTTAATTCCTTATCTCCAGCTCTAACCCACTGGTAGCAAAGGCAAGTCCCTTTGGGACTTGTTCCTGGAGGAACCAGGAATGTAAGTCCCAAACCCCTGAGGCCCTGAGGAAGAATTCCAGGAATGGGCTGGTGTGGCCCTGAAGGCTGCGAATTCAGAAGAGGAAGTGGTATTGTACTAAGGCGTCAGATTGTAAGCGTCAACCTCGGCTGCTGTCCCGGAACCATCCAGTTTGCCGGGCTCAGAACTGCTGCGATATCACAATGCCGTGTGATTCCAGTGTGCCGAACACACTACTCCCTGCCGGTATCATCAACTGTGATGGCTGGAAAGGTGCTGTGGAAAATACTCTGGGGCATAAAACGTCCGTCCACTCCTCTCCATCAACCAGCAGATAAAGTCCCAGCAAGTTAAAGAGACTCCATGTATCTCAGATCTATCTCCTCCTTCTCTCTTGCCCTGCACACACCTTGCTTCTGGCTCTTTCTGTATCTTTGCGCACTTGTTTCTTCTGCGGGGAGAGCTCCATGCCCTTCTCCTGCCCAGAACACTCCCGTTGAGTCTTTCGTGCTCTGCTCATGGGTCTGTGAAGGTTACACACTGCCTTAGTGGGAGACAGAGTGATTCAGAGAAAGGGACCAGGGCACAGGGAAGGGAAAGTGAGAAAGGATCTCAGTGGCTCTAAAGCTGGTTGCTGAGAGTGTGCTCTGGCAGCTGGCTCTCCCTCAGACAGGGATGTAGTACGTTTCTGCTCTGAAGGGCAGTGTCAAAGGGGAGCCCAGGAAAAACAGCGGGCTGCTTGCCGAAGGGAAATCCCCGGACCAACAGAGAAGAAAAACAAACAAGCAAATGCAAAATACCCCGGCTACTCGACTGCTCATTCCCCGGTGGGAAAGCTGGACTGTTGACAGTGGAAACCACAGAGGGGGAGGGGCAGAGCTCCTGCAGCCCTCAGGGCACAGGAAGGCTGCCGCGTCTCAGGACTACAGTCCTTGAGCCCACCTTGGAGAATCTCCGTGGCAGCCTCTCCCTGAC
The DNA here is from genome assembly GCF_022355385.1 of Mustela nigripes. Classification (NCBI taxonomy): domain Eukaryota; kingdom Metazoa; phylum Chordata; class Mammalia; order Carnivora; family Mustelidae; genus Mustela; species Mustela nigripes. The sequence continues at coordinate 42,644,454 of NC_081565.1, read as the reverse complement.
CAGGATCTCCTACTCCAAGCACTTGTTTCACCCTCAAGGCCTTTGCAGCAGGAGGATGCAGCTTCTCTCCAGTGTCCTGTAGGAGGGAGCTTGTGTTCAGAAGGGCAGCTTATGACCAGGGAATCAAGAGCAGGTACGTTGCGCAAGCATCAAGTACTGGGCCTAAACATTTTCTTAAAACTATTTTTCTTAACGTAGTTATGTCTCTTTAATGGGAACTGGGAGAAAGAACTCCAGGGGGAGACTGACACCAGACCCCTTAAATTCTTTTTGGAACAAGGCTTCATATGTAATAACTAACTTGAATGAATGAATGAATGAATGAATGAATGTCAGGCCACAAAAGATGGAGGGAACAAGATGGGGCAATAGTGTTAAAAGCCTCAGTGAGTCAAACGTATTGTGTTCCTAACAGCAGTATCTACCGTGTCCTGCGCTTTTTCTAGGCCCAATGCTGTGCTCGATGCTGTCTGGGTGTTCTTTATTTCATTCAGTCCTTAGAGCAGTCTTAGTGGTATTATCCTCATTTTATAGATGAGGGAACTGAGATTACGTATCTTAGTCAAAGTCACATTGCTAGTCATGAGGATAGCCAAGGTGGAAACCTGAAAACCCGTCTTCCTAACCAGTTACACTGTATTGCAAGGCTTTGGCTGAAAAGATCTCCCTTTATGCCTGTAAGTACTTTGAGCTGAGTCTGCTTGAGTCTGCTCAGAGCCAGTGCTGACCACGGAACGGGGACGTGGCCGGTGGAACCACTCACAGGAGGTCGACAGTCAGGGCCCTGCTAGCATCCCAAAGTCTGAATTCTTGTAAGGCAGACGGGGCAGCCAGACTACAGAATTTTAAAAAAAGAATTCTCCCAGTTCAAAGTATACATGGGCTCCAACCAGCACACAGGAATTAAAAATGTTCTTTCTGCTTTCTTTCAGGAATGTGGGTGGTAAATAAGCCAAAAGAAATAAAAATAGGAACATGGCAGGCCAAACCTCCCTAAACAGGAAAGAACAATATTTATTTGATTAATTCTGTTCCTAAAGAACAGCCCACATTACTGATATGGAGGGCATTCCCCAACGGAGGGTGTGTGTGTGTGTGTGTGTAAAAGTGTGCACACGCCTCCACGTACATGTACACATACATATGGATAGATAAACACACAGACCTGCCACCCACAGAGAATATTTATTCATATGATACAAGAATCAAACTGCTCTTCTTTTCCCAAATCCTGCAAGCATTAAAAATAAGTCACTTTATGTAAACATACTCCGTCTCTTGATTTATACTGATTCTCATAAAGGCAGAGCTGCACATTTTTGAAACGCTCTCCTTTAACCACAGGAGATGGGTTATGGACACACGCCATATGCAGAGACAGGCCGCCTTAGCAGGCATCAGGAAAGCAAGCGCACGAAACAAAATGCTTCACTGTCACTGCATTTCTCCAGATCTCTTCGCCAAAGCCCTGCAGGGCCCCTTCTGCCACACTGTGCATTTGGACATCCTGACTTGTTCCGGGAAGGGAGCTACCATGTTCCCTAGGCCATCCTTCTTGCTGGGCCACTATTAGCTCCTGACCCTGACAGGGCGTGCGTCCAACCTGTTTCCTGGTCAAAGCGATGCTCCCTGTAACCCAGTGAGGCCCAGTGCTGGCCTCGCAGGCCCTCCTCCTTCCCATCTCTGCCAGTTCACGTCCCCCAACAGCCTGGCTTGAGGTCCACCCTGCTGTAACGGGGCCGACTCCTTCCCTCCCACACCCTGCATGTGCCAGCACAGCTGGACTGATTTCTGGCAGATGCTCCTCGTGCCCCTGGTTTTGGGATGAGCAAAGGGAGGCCGAAGGCACCCACTCCCTCAGAGGGTTGCGACAGATTTCAACATGGCCCAGTGGCCAGCCAGCAGGTTGCCGCTCTTGGAAGACTGGATGTGGGCGGAGGACAGCGTAAGGCATTCTCCTGTTTGCTTCTGCCACTTGGCCTTTTCATGGCGTGGGGGCAGGAGGGAGGGCTCACTGGCTGCTGAGGCCCTTCCAGTCTAGATTAGGCTGCTACAGGCATAGACTTACTTGTTCTGAGAGAAGTTTGAAGAGAGAAGACAGCTCTTAATGACATTCAAGAAACCCTGAAGGAACACGATTTGTCATGTTGGGTGTGCCCTGAACTTTCAGGGCACGGGTCCCTGGAGGAAGAATTTACCTCCCCCAGGAAAACAAAGAATTCATAGAAGTCATTCAGCTGAGCTGACTTCACCACAGGACAGTGCTTGCCATCACTTAATAAGACCTCTATTGTGCGTCTGATGAAAACACAGGGAGATTTTCTTCCTCAGAGAGCCTGTAATTTAGGAAGTGTCTAGCTTCTTAGCAGTCCCATTCCTTTGGAAGGAACAAAATATTAGGTCAGTGAAAAAAATGGGCATGGAACAAACTGAATCTTCATTTTAGCAAAATAAGATTGCTTGTTAGGGGTTAGACTCCTGCTCGTTGAGACACACGCTCAAGCTCCTGAGAGCTTTAAGGGCTGACCATGGCGTCCTGACCGCTGCCCCACTTGGTCACTGACACTTATCTCTACTGGGTGGTCACTATGCTTCCCCCCACCCCCCAGAGAAACTGCAGCTTGCGGAGGCTGGTGGCCTGCCCATGGTTAACACCCAGCAGAGTGAGAATCTGCCCTGAGATCTGTCATTGGGATCTCATCAGTGGGCCTCAGAATCCCATTTTTCCTTTACATCAGGGAACGGGAAACCACAGGGCACAGGCCAGATCAAGTCCACACCTATTTTGTATGGACCATAAACTAAGGATAGTTTTTACATTTTTAAATAGTTGGGGGAAAAAACAAAAGAAGAAGAACATTCCATGACACAGGAACAACCTAGGAAGCTCGAATTTCAATGTCTATCCATAAAGTTGTACGGGGACACAGTCACGCCCATTCAGGTCTGCATTGTCTCTGGCTATTTTTCCGCTTCAAAGGCAGAGGTGAGCAGTAGTAAGAGGAACCGTTTAAGGCCCACAAGCTAAAATGTTTGGCATCTGGACCTTTCCAGAAACAGTTTGCTGCACCCTGATCTGCACCCCGAGGACACCCTGGCCAGTGTGACTCTACAGCATTAAGGCCCATGGGATTATAAATGGGTTCCCAAGCTACCAAGCTTGTAAAGTTGACCTGGCCATCAACAGTCCCAATGTTTCTCCTGTTGTGGGCGAGCAGTGATGCTACACCGGGAAGAAAACACACGTCATAAACCAGGAATGGACTCTGCACAGGCCTACAGCCTCTGAGATCTGAACCAGCATGGGTTTCAGAGTGGGGGAGGAGACAAACCCCTTTCTTCCTGTAGTCTCTGACTCCCAGTTAACCAACCATGAATACAACATTGATTTTACATAAAGGGAATGTGCTTCAGAGAGCTAAGGCGATGGTTACATGCTAGGGCTCCTTCCTCCCTTGCTTTGCTGATAGTTTCGTAGGAAGCTGCAATTTTAGACTTTTTAGCAAGAGAGGTGATTATGTGCTACTGTCGGCACCCTGTGTTTCGCTCTCAAGAGAAGAGGGAAACTGTCTAACGTATTGAAGGTGGGAAGCAGTTCTGCCTTAGTTAAAGAGAAGTAAGAGCAGATACCCTTTTTCTTGGCGTATTTTTTGTTCCCTTTCCTGGCCTCAGCTGCACACCCTAAAGACCTGGCTCGCATGTGAAGAGAAAAGAGAAGAGAAGAGAAGGGAAGTGGAGGGAAGAAAAACCATGTCTGCCAAAATGAAAACAGTTCTGGAAATGGATGGTGGTGTGGGTTGCACAACAACAAGAGTTTACTTCGTGCCACTAAACTGGACACTGAAAATAGTTAAGACAGCAAATTTGATTTTATGGGTATTGTACCACGATTTAAAATGAAACAAACCCATACTCTGGTTTCTCTTCAGATCGCATAAATCTTTCCCCTTAAAATGAAACAAACCCAAACAACAAAAATCCCATAGCTATCAATTTTGGAAAAAAGCATTTCAAAAGCTTCAAGGAAGAAGATGTTTATACATAATTCCATTAGCAAAATGGAAAAAAAAATCCACCGAGAAGGGGTTTTGAAAGATTTTAAGTTTTATTGGGGAAAAAAAAATGATGATTAGTGTGTAGTTTTTGTGTGTGCTTGTGTATGTGTGTGTACACGTATGCATGTGTGTGTGCTTTCAAGAACATACTCCTGTCCAACTCATTAAATCCCCTCTGTTGTTGCTGTCAATATTGGAAACAAAAAATGTTTCAAAGAATTCTTCCATCTGGAATAATCTATTCACACAAAATGCCAAGCAGCCTTGAACCAGCAACAGAAACTAAAAGAGTTAACTGTCTGAGACCCTTTTACGACTCTAACATCTTATAGCAGTGACACCAGAGGAGAAAACTACACCCGTGAGTACCTATTGATTCCTCTGTAGTATATGCACAAAGGCTGCTGTCACCGTCAAAAGAAAGGCTGAGTTCCAAATAAAGCAAAAACCACATCAGAAACCTTATATTAAAAAATTGAATTTAGGTAGGCACGGGAGTGCCAACTTTCACGGGACGTCTGCCTCTTTAATCCTGAGGCCATAAAACTAAAACCAACCTATGTGGGATGCGGTCAAATACCTTATTTAACTCCTGTCCATTTGCCAGTGTTTTTCAAAGATTAGTAAGATAAAATCCCTTGAGTGTGCGCTGTGAGCGCTCGGTACCTTCTGCCAGTTCCCCAGACCAGGGCTGGTGCGCGGCTGGCTTTCTGAAGGCTCCACTGTTTAGAGTGAACGTATATGATAACAACAGCTGCTTTCCGTTCCCGGGCCTGGCACTGACGGGGTCCACAATCCAACTGGCGATGACACTGGCTGTGTTGGGTGAAGCCAGCGACAAAGGAACAGATGCGCTCTGTGTCCCTTGGTTCCTGGAGCACTACAGTCGCTGCAGACCAGCGATGGCGAGGGGGCATGGGGCAGCCTTGGTTTGAAGCGGACGCCAACTCAACCCAACGACCACTGTCTCATCTGCTTCATCTGAACTGGGTACACCCCCCCCCAACGCACACACGCACGCACGCACACACACACACGCACGAAACACACCCCAATGCTTCATTTCATACGCTTAGAAGTTCTGGGCTTTCAAGATCAGGGAGAACTCTAAAAATAACACCTAAGGTATTGCCAGACTGTAACGGGCCAGACCCTGACCTGCCTACCACGGGCTCTATACAAGGCAGGAGTGCAAAATGATGGCTCTTAGGCAAACTGCACTCCTAGAAGGAACGGCTTGGGCCTGAAGGTTTAAAAAATGAAATGAAATAAAGTGCAAGAACTACTCTCATCAGTTGCCACCATTTAAAATTCTGAAGCATTCACCTAAAATGATGGAGTGCCAATTTCTTTTGATTTGGAGACTCTGGGTCCCAGCTCCCCCACTGAAACCACGAGCTGGAGTCTTGTGGAGGTGGCTCCCAGAGCTTCCTATTTCTCGTTACCTGCTTGCTAATTCATGCCTGCCATGCCTGGCCTCTGCAGGCTCTGTGTTTGGGTCATCTATCTTTTTTTAAGACTTTTATTTATTTATTTGACAGACAGAGATCACAACTAGGCAGAGAGGCAGGCAGAGAGAGAGGAAGGGAAGCAGGCTCCCTGCTGAGCAGAGAGCCCAATGCGGGGCTCAATCCCAGGACCCTGAGATCATGACCTGAGCCGAAGGCAGAGGCTTTAACCCACTGAGTCACCCAGGTGCCCCTTGGGTCATCTATCTACAGACGTGACACTTCTTGAGACAGGTGTCATGCTGTTTTAGTTGTCCTAGCACTTAGCACCAGGTCCTCACATATGAGCTCCTTGCACACTATCATGTTGTTTGAGTCACTGAACACAGTATGCCACATGTGCTCAGAGAGCAGACATGACTTGACTGTGGCCTCGCAGCCAGATGCTGTTCTACCAAAGGGACAGAACTTCAGGAAACTTCCTAACTGCTACCGATCATCAGAAATCATTTGAATTAGTGTGCACCTAAGCAAAAATCTGCCTGAGCAGAGGCTGGGTCTGGGTTTTGGGGTCAGACTTCCTGTGTTCGAATCCTGATTCCACAGGGCTGTGTGATATGGGACAAATTACTTCACCGCCTTGTCTGATTTTCCTCTTCTCTAAATTGGGGATAAAAACAGTACTTATCTCATAGAACTGTGTGCAGAATAAATGAGGTAATACATAAACCCATTTCCCACAGCACCTGGTCCACAGCTTTATTTTAAAAAATTTCAATCTCAAAAAAAAAAAAAAATTTCCCTCTCCTCAGATTACTATATTCTCAGAAGCTCAACATATCAAATTTTAAAAGTGTCTAGTTATTACAGGCCATTTAAAGTTCTTCCTAGGCTGAAATACTTTAATAAGACACAGACATAAATCTCTACTATAAATCTTTTCCAAAATAATTTACTATTATAAATAAATGAAAAAAAAAAAAAAGGCAGAGGACAATCTATGTCATTCTGGATCTACAATGTGCCAGAACTGGAAGGAAATCAAAACTTTCCTTAATCCAGTGGATTTACAACTTATTTTAGTAGCAGAAACTATATCTTCTAATGTAATCTGATACAAAGGCCACGAATGAAAAACTACAGCAGATCTGGTTGAAGAGGAGGTGAGGGCCCAGCCGTTGGCCCCGGCTTCACCCCTGCATGCTCACAGGACCCTGATTTGGGCTACTCTCCCTCATTCTACCAGTGGGAAAACGAAGACTTGGCATCTCTACACAGAGAAAAGGGCTCATGCTAAGACCTAGAGGGACTAGTCGCAGTATCCCTGGAGCCCAGCCATGCGCCTGAAACACAGGGTCCTGGCAGCACTGAGGTATGTGTGATGGGGGCTCTGATACACGAGAAGGGCCATGCTGAAGGGGTGAGGTCTGGGGGGAATGGGCTTCTAGGGGGTGGTGCTGACTGCTGCCAGCAAAGTAACTCCATTATGGTTTAGACTGGGAACGGGATGTAGGGGGAAGGCGCGGGGTGGAGGGAGCTAAGCCTGACCGTAAGCAAACCGAAGTAGTGGGGCTAGATTCCATCTACAAGACCAAGATGAGAGGGGCCACTCTTCAGTCTAGGCATCCTGCTGGACTCCAATTCTGCCCAGAAATTGGGGAATGGATGGTATTAGTTCCAAAAGTGTGATGCCTGGACCGCTTGTATCAACGTTACCTGGGAGCTTATTAAAAATGCAGATTCACAAGTCCTATCCCAGAACTACTGAACCAAAAATTCCAGTGGTAGAACTCATGCATTCACCCTCCCTACGCTCTCCAGATGTTCCTGGGTGGGATGAGTCAAGAAGCACCGTACCTCACTGGGGCTCACCAATGGTGTCTCATGAGAGCCAACTGACTTTGGACTTTGAGAGAGCTGGACTTTGCATGGACTCTACCCTTGGAGATCCTGATTTACTAGGCCTGGGATGGGGGGCTGAGGGCTGAGATGCTCTCTGAAGTCTCCCCATGTGCTATGCGGCAGAACCATTCATAACTGATTGCCAGAGGGAAGGGAGAGCTACCCATCTCTATGACATGAATTATTCCTGTTACTATAACCAATGAAAATGCAGATATTCTAATTGGCCCTCAGGGATAAGTCCCTACTTTCCCTTTCAGTTTGTGTTGTTAACCACCCAGGCAGCAGGGAGACAAGTTTTCAGCAAAGACCGATCACTATCAAATCCTTGTTCTTGCGAATACTAAGGTTGTTTTAAAAATATACTGAATCCTTTACCAAGCATCCTTTAAAAATAAAGTTTATTGAGGTATATTTGGTCCTATAAAATGCTTCTAATTAAATGTAGAATTCGATGAACTTCAATAGGGACACGCTCCCAGATAACCACCACGTGAAGATACGGAACATTTCCATTGCCTCGGAGATTCCCTCCTGACCCTCAGTCAATCAATCAACCACCCCCTCCACCCCAGCAACCACCCCATCTGCTCTGACACTGTTGATGAGCTTAGACTGCTCTAGAATTTGATATAAATGGGATCAAACAGTATGGACTTTTTATGTCTGGTTTCTTTTGCTGAGCACAATGTTTTTAAGGTTTCTCACCACCATGAATTAGATCACATGTTATTTCTTCTCTGTTTCAAAGGTAAGCACACAGGGCTGCGGGTCAGTACTGCAGGAGAAAGGGCGAGTTTCTGGAGTGACGGAGGGCGGATCGCAGAGACAACTGGTCTTCCTCGAGGAGCCTGGCTAAACAGGAAGCAGGGCCGACCACTCTGAGGGTGGTCATGGAAGTGTTCACCGAGGCAGGTGATTTCTGGAGCAATGAGCGCTCTGGGGGAGGCAGCAGACCTGAGCTACCGGAAGTGGGAAATGAAAGACGAAAGGGAAATGGGCAGACCAAAGGCAAACATCATCCATTAAAAAATTTGGTCTCTGCAGTGATTTAAAAATATACTAGGAAAGTCTTTGGTATTTCTCTCTTTGGGAAATAGAGATTAATTCCTTCTCCTAAGTATGGGCAGGACTGAGTGACTCACTTCTAAGGAACAGAAAATGGTGGAAGGGGTGGCTATTGCTTCTGATACTGGACCTTGACAATATGGGGGCTTCCATCTTGGTTGCTCTCTTTGGGTTCAGGGAGCAGTTAGCAGGGACCCAATGTGGTGATGAGTGGGGGAGGTCTCTGAGGGAGGGACAACGAAGCTGCCAACTTGTAGGCTGAGTAGGACTCGGGAGGACACGGAGGCCGAGGGCTCACAGGGATCTCCGGCCTGGCATAAGAAGATATGACCCATTCAAGGAACTCTAGGAAGTTCTCTTTGTTGTAGTCTGCATTTCTCTTTCTTCATCCAGACATACCTGTATACCTTTATTTTGATTTCTTGGTCCAGGCACACTCAGAGTCACAATGTAATAGGAATCTGTTAGCACTAGCAGTGTGGGACTAATACTGATTCATACAATGTTCTACTACTACACTATAGCCTAAATGGCTTTGCTGGTAACGGATATCTCAGAACTTTATGCATAAAATTACTTCTCAGGAAGAGCTCTTCCTAAGACCACACAAGTCCCTATAATAGGGACAGCCCATGCTTTAATGTGGTGGAACAGGTGGATGGCTAGAGAAGATATACTGTTAGATTTTAGTAAATCAAGCCTTCCTGCATCCAAATCCCAATACTCATTTGCTGTCTTTTGGAGCCAAAGAACCTAGTCTTGGGGCACCTGGGTGGGTCAGTGGGTTAAGCCTCTGCCTTTGGCTCAGGTCATTATCTCAGGGTCCTGGGACTGAGCCCTGCATCAGGGTCTCTGCTCAGCAGGGAGCCTGCTTCCCCCTTTCTCTCTGCCTGTCTCTCTGCCTACTTGTGCTCTCTCTGTCAAATAAATAAATAAATAAAATCTTCTAAAAAAAAAAAAATCTAGTCTCACCAGGCCGGGAAATTTGAACGAGTCTAGACCACACATAGCAGCCAAAATTTGGCAGTCTTATCTATGGGCATCAAGCCATACTGATTATTCCTATTTTCCTTTAAATGCTCACAGAGATGAATGGAATCCTACTGTGACTAACATTCTGCAGCAGTTTCCATTTCAGTAGACACAGTAGAGTGTAATTATGACTTGGTGCCCCAGAGACCAACAGCACTCCTGAGGTACTGAGCTACTCTCTAATATGGAGAGTCTGACATCGGACCTAGGGAAAAACAATGAACGTATAATTTTGAGTCTTATCTGTTTTTCATCTGTAAACCAGAAGAGGAGAGCCCAGCCAGTAGACACATGTGGCTTTTGAGCACTTCGACTATGGCTAGGAAGATTAAGAGACCAGTTTTTCTTTTAATTTAATTTCAATTAGTCTAACTTGAAGCAACCACAAGTAGTTAGGGGCTACTATACTGGGTGTCGTCGCTCTAAGTAATGGATTGAAGGGTATGATTCCTGAAAATCATGACTTTCCTGAAGGATGGAAGTGTATCTTAGGTGACCGTCACTCCAGTTCTCAGCGCAGTGTCTGTGATACAGGTTTTTAAAAAATGTTTATTGACAGATGCGAGGCAGCCAGAAGAGAACTGAGCTCATAAGACAGAAGACAGATTATATAAGACTGCATAGTTTGTATTTCCCAAAGGGTATTTCAAAGCTTTAGATACACAAAATGCTCTGCAGAGAAAGGATTCCACGATCAAATAAATCTGCACATTGCATGAATTCCTTGGAGGTTAGGATGCACGTTAAGGTATTAAAGACACCAGAATAGCTTTACTGACTCACTATTTCCCCTAATTATTTGAGCACATAACTCCCCTTTCACGCAACACCCTCTGACATCCCCTAGATCTAGCAGATTCTGAGGAAAAGGCTTTAGGAGATGTTGCAGTAATGACAGGGTAGGCAGGAAACTTCCAATGAATTCCTTGAAAGCAGGGACCCTGATTTTCAGCACATGTTTAGCATGTAATAAATGTGTACTGAATGGTCTAGAAATGACTCTCTTCTGCTAAAAATCAGAGGCAGTCGGAAACCACTCCCACTCAGCCTAGGTGAAGAGAGAAGGCAGAGTGTGACTTGTAAGCCGAGGCAGACATTCTTAGGCTGCTATGCAGGGCATACCTGCAGAAGTGGACAATCATCTGACATGTAAGCATTACCCAGAAGTATGTAATGGCAAACTAGAACAGAAACCATGAGTTATGAAACATACACAAATATACATATATGTGTATTTTGTAATCTCTATGTAGAACACGGGGCTCCCCAAGATCAAGAGTCACATGCTCTACTGAGCCCCCCAGGAGCCCTTGGAAATATACTAACAGTGTTTGAAGACTGTGCACTTTAAAGGTTAAACCACAACTGGGAGTCCATTGCAATTAGAGTATCAACCTTCATACAAAAGAATCAATTATCAATCATAAAAAAGAGATATAGGGTGCTATAAAACAGAGCAGGGCATGGGTTCCTGGAGAAAGGAGAGAGAATGGTCCTGAGGGGAAAAAAAAGAAAAAAGAGAATACCAGAATCTGACTGAGATCAAGACTGGGTTTGTTACTTAGGTACTTCCTTAGTTACCTCTGGTTTGGGGCTTTGTCAATACTTTAGCAAGAAGGGATTGGAATTAACTCTAGATCCCCATGATAATTTCAGCTGAAAATTATTTGCAGTGCTTTAGTTTAATAAAGTGTGTATACACCATTCCATGGTCAAGAATAATCCCTTTTCAATGAATCCCTTTGGTTCTCTTTTATTTTTTTTTTTTTTTAAGATTTTATGTATTTATTTGACAGAGAGAAAGATCACAAGTAGGCAGAGAGGCAGGCAGAGAGAGGGGGAAGCAGGCTCCCTGCTGAGCAGAGAGCCTGATGTGGGGCTCAATCCCAGAACCCTGAGATCATGACCTGAGCTGAAGGCAGAGGCTTAACCCACTGGGCCACCCAGGCGTCCCTGTCCCCTTTTGGTTCTCTTTTAAAACTTGGAAGTTAAAACTCAAAAATCTTTTTAGATCTAATTCAGTAGAGGAATCGGACAGGAAAAAACTCCAACCAAAACCTTTCATCAAGGTCATGGAACGCTTTGCAGTGAGGTGCCTGTCCCCACAGGGCTAGATATGTTACATGGATAGAATCCACAGACTTCGTCACGTGCTTTGGAATCTCTGAGATCTACCCCCTTTGAACAGAATCTTCAAAATAAAAAATGCATATATATAGTAAAGATAACAGCATGTCAATGTCTACAAAGGTGCTTAACTCCTTACTTCAGGAGGGACCATATCCAAGGACAGCCTAATCGTATAGTCCATGGTTAATGTACTCCACCTTCAACTACAGACACAGAGAGATCCGCACCACCACAGGCAGTGCCACCAGCTTGCTCCTTCGAGCATTTCTGTCACAGCTGCTCTGAGGAGAGGGGAGCAGAGGGCACAGAGGGCACAGCCACAAAGAGCAGACACCACGCTCAGAGCCATTGGTCCTGGGCACACAGGCCACCGGCCTTTGTTAGTAAGGCCTTTGAAAGCGTAAGATTTGATTTTCCTGATTATTATAAAAGTGATACAGGTTTGTGACAGAAAAGCTGAAAAACCCAAATAAGTACGTATATGCAAAAAAAGAAGTGTTATCCATAATTCCACCGAGAGAGAACAGCTCTTGACACTTTCTGCCATACTTCCTTTCTCAAGGACATACTAACAGATAGACATATGGTTAGAGTGATTTTCCAATACATTTCTGAATCTTGTTTTTATTACTCAATATTATGTGCTGACAATTTTCACATGCGCATCATCTCCCACATTTTAGGCCCTGAAATAAACCAGACCACATCTGATCCCGGACCCAACCAAAACCGAAACCCAAAACGAAAACAAAAGAAAACCAGTCCTCATCCCACAAACCGGAAGCAAAAGCTCTCTGGACATCGGGTAAGGATGAAAAACAGAGCTGACGAAGACATGTGGCTGATGTTGCCGCATTCCCAGTAACTCAGCATAAGGCAGTTCGTTGAAAATAACCCCACATTTCTTTGCTAGTTTTCAAATGGACACTTTAGAGCATGTCTGCCAAGGTTCTTAAAATGGCCTCTGGTCGGTATTCCCACTCAGCTGTGGGCATCTGGGTTGCCCCGAACAACCAGTTCTAGCTGACGCCACACTGGACACACACACACACACACACACAACACACACACACACCCCATGTCGTCTAAACTGACAAAGTCCCAGGAAAGCAGACTCCAGCTGGGGTCTTGCCAGTTGTACCCGTTTGCTGGCATGGTGGGCTTTCACTCACGGAGGCCTCATTAAGCAAGAAGAGGCCACCTTGGGCCAAAGGTTGACAAGGCTGGGGACATCCCACATCAGAAATCATAATCTCAGCACTCAAGCTGGGGTTATGGCTGATATGGGCTCTTTGACATATGGGAAAACAGGCCCACAGACATTACATGCCTTGCCCAGGGCTGGCTGACCACTGCGGTGACGTAACAGTGGGAACTACCAGACGCACAGGCTGAAGCCCTTCTCTTCTTCAATGCTTGTGCCCATGTCCAAGCCACTGGGCTGCAAGTCAAGGAAACTGCCTGACAAGAGGTATCCCAGAAGACTTTGCACAGATTATATTTACAAGAAAAAGGCCTTTCAAAAGCCCCCAGTGGCTCTTTCGGGGAGTGGCTCTGACTCCTGGGAGAGGCTCTGCTGCTTTTCACAGCCCTGATCTCATACTGCCTTTACAGGCCAACCTTGGCTACTGCACTCACCCGAGCCACTCTAAGGGGAGTATAGGCATGACCCAATAACCTCTTAGGGGAATAGAAGGTCAGCATATGCTTGGGCCCAGATGGGTTGTGCTAAGAACTTTATGGAACAAGGCTTTCCAACTCTTTGGTCTCCAAAGTATCCTGGTCCTAAGGTACCCACTGTTAGAAGGGTGGTTTTGGAGCTAAAGTCTGAAATCATTAGGTTCATGAACCTCAATCATTAGCCAAGGAGGAGTGGGACCTCTGGTGTGACAGAACGGCAGTAATGGCAGAGAGCGATGGAGAGGAATGTGGTTTAGATGCAGAGAAACTGCCAACCACCCTTGCCTGAAGTAAAGGTAAAGGCAGTATGTTTAACCATGCTAAGAATTCAGCGATGGGTATCATACAACGATGCGGGAGGACCGAGGAGTGAGAACCAACAGGGTTTCTTTTCTTTCCATGAAGCCCTCCCCTGTGAGGAGTTTCATCTCCTCATCTCCCTCTTCGCGTCTTCTCTCTTCCACCCCCCAATCAGCCATGGTGTGTGTGGCGGGGGCCCAGCTGGAGACAGGAAGGGGAAACTCAAAATCTAGAGACCTATCACAAGGATGGAGCGTTGCCCAAAGTTTGCTCCACGGATCATGATCTTGACAAGCTGGTCATTGAGTGACAACCAAAGAAAAAAGATTTCAGGGGACCAAACGTGGTTAGACCAGGTGGGCACCGCAAAACCGAACCAATTTCTTGACTTCTCAAAGCCTTTAATCTACGATTACACCCTGTGGGTCTTCAGGGATGATATAGCATTTTGTAAACTTAGTTGACCAAGGGAAAGAAGTCTGTTTTCACCAAGCATTACTCAGGACAAACTTTTTTTTTTTTTAAGTATAGTTGACCCACAATCTCACATTAGTCTCAGGTGTACAACATAGTGATTGTCAAGTGTATATGTTATGCTATGCTCACTGGCCATCTACGCCATACAGTGCTATTATAAAATCACTGACTATATTCCCTATGCTGTGCCTTTTATACGCAGGACTTAATCATTCCAGGACTGACATTTGGAGAAATACGCTTCGCCACTACTGATCCTCAAGATTATTCTTCTTTGCTTTATGTTCCCACCTCATTGAGCCAGCCTCCAATCCTAGAGGAGGAGAAGAGACGAAGTGCTAAAAATAGTTAATTCTCACATCTGAGAGTAATTGTCATGTAGCCTCTTGCCCCTCGGAGTGCGGTCTGGGAACCAGGGGCACTGACATCACCTGGGAGCAAACCTGCACGCACAATCCCATTCCAGGTGTACTGAATTGGAACCTACAGTTTGGCAACATGCCCGGGTAACTCATAGGCACATTAAATTCTGGATGAAGATGGAGGGCGCTTGGTAGTAGGCAGTAACCTCAGTAATTCTGATTTGGCGTGTCTGTGAGGAGGCCCAGGAATGCACATTTTAAAATATCACCTCCAGAAGATTCTGATACAGCTAGTGTGCGGACCCCTATTAAGAAACGTTGATTTGATCGAAGAGCTTCTACAGCTCAAGTGACCTGCTTATAAGGTAAAAGGGCAGCACTGTGGTAACATTTAGTTTCCCAGAGGCATTTCTGCAAGGCAGGTCCTTAACAATCACCTTCATCGTAAGAAATAAGGAAATGATGTCCTGGAGACAGAAGGAGAAAGCCCTGGACCAAGGTCACCCAGGGGTCAGCAGGTGCATGAGGGCGAGCAAGCTCCCTCCTGCCTTTCCTCCCCACCTCCCCAGCCTCTCCCCTCCTCCCTCATCAGCTCTTTATTCACCAGCAACGGCACTGCTAACATTCCCCTCTGAGTCTGCTTTTGTGCATAGTGAAAGGCCAACAAAACGCTGCTGGTTATTTGTGCTTGCTAATGATAATTCTGATTAGCTCAATTCTGTCAGCTGACTCCCAGGCTGCCAGGGGCCCACAACAGCCTGCTTATTCAATCAGGGTCTGGCCCATTTTCTAATTACTGGCATCGTTTGGGCTCGTTTCCCCCAACTGTGAATTTGCTTGAGTTCAACTCATCTTCAGCTGTTGCATTTACATGAGAAATGGCTCATCTGTCACGTCTGTGTCTGCGCGTCTGTGTCTGTGCGCCAGTCTCCCCCCGACTGCTGGAGAACAGATGAAATGGGTTCCCAGGCTGCTGCTGACCAGCAGGTCCCAGTGGGAGCCATGAGTCGAGCCCTTTGTGGGGACAGACGCACTGGCCTTCCTCACTGGGTTGGCCAGAGTGACCTCTTCCCAGCTTCTGGATTCCAAATTGTATTCCCACTCTGGGGCCTGAGAGGGTGACCAACTGTCCCAGTTTGCCAGGGGTGGAGAATTTTCCCAGGACATGAGAGTTTCAGTGCCAAATCGGGGAGGGTCAGTCACCTGGACACAGCAGTACGAGAGCATTCAACACCCCCCCAGTGATCTAGTTGGCATCTAAAACAGAGAACTGCCTGGAAGCTGAGGTCCCATTTTTCTCTGTCAGGCCTAAGACGGATGACGCATCCCTTTGCTGCTCTGTGCCTAATTTTGCATTTTAATCTCTACTGCTAATCCAACAGGATGAAGCTTTATTTCCAACAGTGATAAGTGGAAGTCTGCTGGCATGGTCTGAGATGAAGGTGGCTCCAAGGGAGGAATGACCGGTATGTAATCGCTCCAAATGGAGGTACATCCTCCCCAAAGTACTCTTCTTAATTCAAAATACGTAAGCATTTAGCAGGTACTTGGCAACATGGGCATGTGGACTTATCGCCTGTAAACTCCCAGCCTTCTGAGAGCTGACCATCCCATCAGAGATACCAATACAATCACTTATACCTGTTTCAAGGCTACCTAAGATGGCAAAAGGCCACGGGAGCTGGGAAGGGAGAACTGGGGTACCCCTGCTTACTGTATGCCAGTTACTTAATATTCATTATCTCACTTAACAGCCAACATTTCTTAAGCATTCACCATGTGACAGATCCAATTAATTTTTATAACAATTCAAGTATTATACCCATTCTATGAATGAGGAAAAGAGGCTTTGCAAAACCAACTACCTTGCTCAAGATGGCAAGTTAGTAATTGAAGAGTTTGAACCCAGAGAGTCTGGGTCTTATTTTTAAGCACTGAGCCTGGATCTCCTACCCTGTTGGTGTCCTGGGGTCTTCACACAACCAGGGTGCTGGACACTCCGTCAACAGCAGACAAAGCTACAGGCAAGGCGCTGGGAGCCGGGGAGGGTGGCCGCGCGTGCCGGGAGCCTGGCAGAGAGAATCAGGAGGTGGCATCTCTGAGTCCCACACTGTGCAGTCCCAAGGCATGCGGTCAGGAATGTCCCACTGGAGGTGTGGGAACTCTGGGAATGCTGACGTTCCAAAGGAAACTGGCTGCACAGACGCCGCCCTTCTGGTCCCTTGCCGCCTTCGCTTCTGAAGAATGTATGGGAGAATGTGAAGCCAAATGCCTGACCTCTTCATCATCCTTCCAGAGCAGAAGATGAGCGCGTCATTGTTGTACAGTTTTTAGACTGCATGTAAATTCCTTTTTTAAAAAAAAATTTTTGTTTGAGAGAGACAGAGATAGCGACAGAGATAGCAGGAGAGGGGAGGAGAAGGAGAAGCAGGCTTCCCACTGAGCAGGGAGCCTGATACAGGGCTTGCTCCCAGGACCCTGGGATCATGACCTGAGCCGAAGGCAGACGCTTAACCGACTGAGCCACCCAGGCACCCCTGCATCTGTAAATTCTTGAAAGCATCTTTCTTATGCCCTGGAACATCTGAACAACTTGTGTTGAATACACAGGGTACTTGATATATGCAAATCAAACAAAAATATGTTGATTTGACATACAATGGCTGACTTTAATATGTTCATTGCTACAGCCAACTTAGAAGTTAGGTTTTCTGGGGGCCTGGATGGTTCAGTGGGTTAAGTGCCTGACTCTTGGTTTCGGCTCAGGTCATGATCTCAGGGTCATGGCATAGAGCCCCATGTTGGGCTCTGTGCTCAGCATGGAGTCTGCTTGAGTTTCCTTCTCCCTCTTCCTCTGCTCCTCCCCACTACATTTGCGCTCTCTAAAATAAATTAATTTTTTAAAAAAGTTAGGTATTCTAGTATTATCAATGACTGAAAGCATTCTTTTCAGTAAGAACAATCCACAAATCCAGTATTCTTAGTGGACACTGGACTATGCTAAGTATCCAGAGCCTGACGTTATAGAATTATTGTCCTCAGAAACATCTTTAATCTCTTCTTCTGTTACTTCATAGTTTGTGTAAAATGAACAGAATTTCAGGCACTTCGGCATGGAAAACACTAGTTAGTATGTAAAAGCATTAAAATTAATCACCCTGCAATTACAATTAGGAAAACAGAAAGGCAGGAAGGATACTGTTTGAAGCCAGACTGAAAGAAAGAAAAGGTGCTAGGGGGACCCACCGATACCCTTCCTGCTCACTTCCACAGTTAATAATTCTTGGTTAATCCAGTCAGTTTTACCCCATGCCCCCAAAGAGGCTTTCATCTGGAACAGCGGGCTGCTTGGGGCCTTTCTGTGACTCTAGACTTCCAGCCAGCTCCTGGCACTGCCAGGTGTTAGAATCCATGAGGCTCTTCTTCAGTTATAGAAGATAGAACTGAGAGTTTTTTAATGGCAAAGAATGGCCTTCTCTACTGGCTTGTGCTCAGCTTTGTCTTACAATAGCCTTTATGCTTCTGGATGTAGAGAAGAAATTGACTCTGGGCTCTATCCATCTGATGTTTCTGCTCCTTTCCCTCCGTGAAGCCGAGAGGGAGAGCCTCCTTCACACGGACTGTAATTCCCCTCACGGTTTCTCCACCCTCTTCATTTCCAGGGCCCCTAGTCCCTCTTTCCTTTGTACTTGACATTTTCTAAAATTAGCTTTATCAACTCTTTCCAGTATTTTAACTCCCTTGAGCTGTTTGCACAACCTTTTCGCCTTGTAGGGACTGTTTACCCAGGCCGGCCTTTAAACAGGACAAAGTAGGAGAATTCAACCGGGAAGCTTCTATCCACACTGTTTGTTCTACTAAATTCAGAGACAACCTGGTTCCTGCCCCCAGTAACTTTCTAGAATGCTGTTGTGAAAGAAAATGGAGAAAATGAGCTTTTCCTTCACCAGTGATAGATCTTATTTGGGCCCAGAAAGTCTTGCTCCGTTCTGGAACTCCTAATGATGCAAACAAAAATATTTTTTGCCATGTACTTTGACAGCCCAATAATAGATTTCAAGTTGAGAAACTCTAAAGGTGATATATAAATTTCTTTGCCAGATATAGAGAGAGAGAGACAGAGAGAGAGAGCACAAGCAGGGAAAGCAACAGGCAGAGAGAGCAGGGTCCCCACTGAGCAGGAGCCCGATGTGAGGCTCTAATGGGATCATGACCTGAGCTAAAGGCGGTGCTTAACTGACTGAGCCACCCAGGTGTCCCTCTATTTTGATTCTTTTTTTTTTTTTTAAGATTTTATTTATTTGACAGAGAGAAATCACAAGTAGATGGAGAGGCAGGCAGAGAGAGAGAGAAGGAAGCAGGCTCCCTGCTGAGCAGAGAGCCCGATGCGGGACTCGATCCCAGGACCCTGAGATCATGACCTGAGCCGAAGGCAGCAGCTTAACCCACTGAGCCACCCAGGCGCCCCTCTATTTTGATTCTTTAACATCCTGACCTTGCCCACCCCGGAGGGACTGCCCCTCCCAGGGCTAGCCAATTCCTACCTGTAGTAAACAACTCAAGCTCCAGCTGTTTACTCTCCAGTCTATACAAACTAATCAATCTGGGGCCCACAGCCCCAACCACCTCCTTTAGGCATCTCACCCTTGGGGCTGCGGCTGCCCTCCCCTAATCACCCCAGGTCCAGGTACCACACAATGAAGCCAGCCCCTATTCCCCAGCGCCTCCTGAAATGATTCAAATTAGTCCATTCAATTCCAATCCCGCTTAGTTTGACTCACATTGTTCCTTCCCAAAGAAGCCACAATAAAAGCCTTTGGCCACATGTTCCCTGCTCCCTCTGCCTCTGACCAGCCCTGGTGGCTCCCTGGATGCCCCCACACCCCCGCCACACTCCCCATGACATGTTGTGCCCCCTTCTCTTCAGATGTATGAGTGTAATAATCTATCTTTTCAATGGCAATTGTTTCCCTGATCCTTGGTCCTCACCATACATAAGTAACAATAAAACCTAGATTTAAAAAACACGTACACAGAGAGAAAGACAGCCTAGCGAAAGACCAGAGCCTGGCCTCTGCTTTGCTCATTATTCAAATGGACTTGGATGAAAGTTAGTTGCCCTGTCAGTTCTATTTAGCAAAACTGTCACTTTTAATGTTCCCAGAAAAAAGCATGATTTTAGTATAAAGCCCTGCATTGTACTGGAAAGTTTCAGTAGAGCCGGCGAGAAACAGCTGTGATGATGGCATCCAACATTAAGTGTTAAAAGGTGCTGGGATTTTTAAGGTTTCTGGGCTTCTAGAGCACAGATGGGGTCCAACTGTAAACATACCTTACGAAGCAAATACAAGGAACCCACCCCATTCACCTAAACAACTATGGTAAAGTTTTCTTAAATGTTCTGGATTTTAATATATACCATGAAAACTGCATCCGGGGAGATTCAATATGAAAAGCAAAATCCTGGAGGCACTGTACTCTTACCTGGGCCTTCCTTCTGTCTCCATCTCTGGAGTCAAAGCTACTGTTTGTCTTGACTTGGCATGCCTAGCAGCAGACACACAAAAGCTGCTAAATACATATTTACCAATCCAAAGAATGTTTCTCATTATCTTTTTTTTAAAAAAGATTTTATGTATCTGACACAGAGAGACACAGCGAGAAAGGAAACACAAAGCAGGGGGAGTGGGAGAGAGAGAAGCAGGCCTCCCGGTGAGCAGGCAGCCGGATGCTGATTCGGGGCTGATCCACTATTCTGGGATCCTGACCTGAGCAGAAGGCAGATGCTTAAGGACTGAGCTGCCCAGGTGCCCCCTCATTATCTTTAAACAGTTGAGGTAAGATATCAAAGATCCTCACTTAAGGGGTTATGTAAGTCAGTGGATTCACTCCCTTCTGCCCCCACTCAGAGAGAAACATAGGTACTTGGTGAGGTTAGGGGACATTCTGGCATCTTCCAACCCTTATACCGAACTCCACCTGCCGGCTCACGGCCCAGCCCTTCGAGTGGCTGTGGCAGTGCGCTGTGACCCACGGCTCAGCCCTGCACAGGGACACTCACCAACGGCTCCAGCTCCTTGCGGTCGATGAGGTTCATCTCCGTGACGAAGTAGTAGAAGTGTTTGTAGCAGGTGTTGACGTGGGCCTCCGCACCCATCACGATGACGCGGTCGAAGTGGTGGATGTAGACGTGGACGAAGACACGGAAAAGGCGGCACAGGATCTTCTTGCAGATCTGAAGGAAGTTCTTGGGGAAGGGAACACCTAAAAAAGTAAAAAGAGAGAGAACAAAGCCGTGACGGGAAAGCTCCGGAAGCGCGGGCACGAGGCTGGAGAACGTCCTGCGTGGGAGCCTCCAGGCCAGCTCGCAGAGGCTGGGCTCCACGTGGGCAGCGGCAGCCAACGCTGCCTCAGACAGTGGCTAATGACCCCTTACGTTTAAATACCAGCAGTGACCCGGAAGAGACCCAAGCAATGAACGAAGAGGGCCTGGTTTGTTTCTTTGGGATAATCTATATCTGTATCTATATCTATGCTTTTATTTACATACAAATATTGGATTTTATTTATATGTAAATATTAAATTTTTATTTTTACATAGAAATGTATATTCTCCCTTCTCCCCCCCCCCCTTATAGAGCACAAGAAGCTTCGTTTTCCTCTTACATTTAATATAAGACAGCAGGTAGGAGGCGAGCAATGCTAGAGGGAGAGGGGTGCTGCCTGACACAGAGTAATAGAGGGCCACCGGGACTACAGCAAATTGGGAAGCACCTTCCTCTCAAAGGGAGCAGCCGTGGCAAAACTCCAGCCAATGGTGGCCTAATGGGGACAGAGGCCCAGGGCTCTTAGAACTTCTGATTTTCCAAGATAATTCAGGAATTTGGAGCACTATGAGAACTTGCTACATTTTTAAAAACATGAGCAATAAATCTCAAGTTTAAAAAAAAAAATACCAGTGGTCAAAACAAGACATCTTTCTGGCTTAATGTGGCCTCCAGGCTACCCGTGTGCAAATTCTGATCCAAATTCTTCCCGAGATTCACTGTTGCTGAGGTGGGCAAATGCAACAATCTCCCTAGATAGCGGACATTGCGCTTGTCACCACTTCGCACATCTCCTTGAGGAAGGTCAGAGTGGGTTATGGACAGGAGGAGGCACCCTGATTTCCTCTCTGGTGACCACCACTGCCTGCTGGTCAGAGCGACACAGCAGAATGCACAAGCCCACTTCCTTTCTCCCTCTCAAACACTGTTGAAACTCTTGTTATTTACACTGTCCTTAAGTGGTGACATGTTCTAAGTTAAACAGACTTTGAATTCCTGCTCTTCAATTTTTCCAGCTGTATGACCACGGGCCAGAGAGTTAACCTCTCGGAGCTTCAGCTCTACCACATGTAAATAAAAATTCCAGCAGTTGTGAGGATTAGATACAGTGGTTGTGAGGATTAGACGTGGTGCCCATGCAACTCTGGTTTCTCTTCTATAAAAGAAGGATCATAATAAGGCCTTCCTTGCATGAGTAGGAGGGTGTTCACGTGAGTAAAATCAATAGTGCCTAGAGAGGAGGAAGAACTGACTAAATGGAAAGGACGCCCTTTCTCTCCCCACAGTAAGGTCTGGAGCATTCAGCTGTTGTTATAAGGAACACATCACTGTTACCAAGAAAAGGCAGACATGGCTACCAGCCTTTCCACAGAACTGCAGAGTGTGCTCAGGGTAGGCTTCTGGTCACCGTCCATCCCTCCACAGGGTCCCAGTGGCAGCTGTCTGGTGAGATACTCTGTAATGGGATCACCTGGGACCCCACGGCACGATGCGAGAGAGAGAACATGACTGGCAGCTGGCAGAGGCAAAGTCTGCCTCCCTGGGGCCCGGCACCAATACCCGCTTTTCTTCAAATACAAAGTGGGACCTATCAAATGAAACCCAGGGAGAGACTTGGGCACAGCTTGGCAGCTGTCTGGGCAACAGATGCTGGGACTTAGGGATGGAGGTGAGGTAAAGCTGGGGAGTGGGCAGCCCCTTGCAGAGAGCATGGGTGGTTTTCTATGCTGAGGAGGGGCCAGCAAAAAGCTGCCAGGCTGGGGAAGGGTCTGGAGTCTTCAGAGCAGCTCAAGTCCCAGAGGTGAAGGAATCTCCCGTGTGTTCCCATCAGAAGGGAACCCCTGTAACCCACACAGTGACAACACCAAGGGTTGACATCTGATTCCTTTACAACCTATCTGCAAAGGAGGCTTTACTACTCCTATGTCACAGATGACTAACACTGAAACTCTAAAGCACAGATTAACTTGCTTCAGGCTATTTAGCTAAAAAGTGGCAGGGCTGGGAATTGGACCAAGTCAGCCTGGTTCTAAGCACCATAAGATCTGGTTATGTTTGGAGTATGTCACTCTTTCTCTGCCAAGGACAGAGACATAGCTTGATGGCTAAGTGTAACGAGGCATCCAAAAGTTACTCTTAGTAGTACAGAAATAGGATTTAAAACACAAAAAGTGGTGGGAAGTGAGCGAAGTTTGAAAAAAGTTTATATCCGCAACAGTCACAGATTCAAGGTGATAGGAGATCAGCTAAAACACTCTGCTGCCTTCAAGGAGAGATATGTTTCCTCTGTCCATGCCTTAGGACCTGGGACTAATAGAAAAAGCCAACATTTACTGAGCACTTACTGTGTTCCAGGGACTGAGCCAAAAGCTTTATGTGGATTAGCTGACTGAACTCTGAGAACAAGGCTTAAAGACAGGTACTATGACTGTTTCCATCTCAAAGACGGGAAAACAGACTTGGGAAAATTAAGTAGCTGCCCAAGGTCACCCAGCTGGCAAGTAGTAGAGGAGGGGTCTGGAGCGAGGTCTGTCCAACCCCAAAGCCCAGAACCACCTTGAAAACCCGAGATGTTCCCCAGGGGCTCGGCACGCACCTCCAGCTCTGTGGCCCTTCCTTTCTGGGTGGCCCGACCCTCCTGTGGCAAGTTTACCTTTCACTCCCCCTGCCACAGTCCAGCAGAGGCTCACCGGCCGCCAGGCAACACGGGGAGTCTCAGCTGGGCCACTTCACCGGCTGGATCAGCCCCACCCCCACACACTGACCGCGGGTAAGGTGGTCTCGGATGCACTGAGCATGTTCATGACGACTGTGAGGTCCCTCTAGATGGTCCCCAGTTTGCATCTTTCCCCCATCCCTGCACTCTTGGCTCTGCCTTCCATCCCATACCTGGGGTCTGGCTTTGCCTTTGTCCTCCAACTTGGTTTGCCTCTTGGGTCTCCCTTTTGCGCTATGGCTAGAAATGGTCACTAGAGTAGCAGAGAGGAGTTGCTTTGAGATTCTGGAAGATTAAAGTCCTAGTCCTACAGTTTACTTGCCATACAGGCAGATTACCTCATCACTCTTCTGCCTTGTAAAATAGAGAAAAAACATTTGTTTTGTAGTGTCCTTAAACTAGTGTCTTACTATAACAGGTACTTAGGGGGGAACTGTCAGACTAAATTGTACTTTTGTCATTTTTTTCCCTGAACTCCCCTGGTTGATAAAACCCCAGGCGTAGCATCTCTTGACTGACTCTAGCTACAAGGTTGGGTCAGACTCTTCCACTATTCCCTCCCTTTCATGTAATTCATTCTTCAAAAGTGAACATTGCAAACGGTTCAAGTCAGGATGTGCTCAGCGAGCACCGGTCACCTCAAGCCAACTCTGGAAGCTGAGAAGTCCTGGGGTGGGAGTTCTAGGGAGCCCAGGAACCCCAGGGCTCTCTGCTGAACCAGACAGAAAATCCCAGTTCACAGAGAATGGGGTGAAGAAGAAGAATGCTTGGGGCACCTGGGCGGCTCAGTCGGTTGAGTGTCTGCCTTGGGCTCAGGTCCCGATCGCAGGTCCTGGGATGGGGCCCCATGTCCAGCTTCCTGCTCAGTGGGGAGGCTGCTTCTCCCTCCCTCTCTCTCTCTGCCTGCAGCTCCCCCTGCTTGTGCTCTTTCTCCTTCTCAGACAAATAAATAAAATCTTAAAAAAAAAAAAAATAAGAAAGCTAAATCGCAGTTGGGAAATTTTTTCAATTATTATCTATGGTTCAGGGGCCTTTTCTATAGTTGGTAGAGTATTTAGCTCTTTTTTCCCCTTCTCTTCTGCCTTCCAGGTGTTCAGATTTGTGTGAGTGTCCATATGTATGAATGTATATACAAGTGTGCATGTGTGTGTATGTATATATGCATGTGTATATACCTGTGTGTTGTATGTGTGTGAATGTGTTTATGTGTGTGTACAGACATGTATGCCTATATCTGTGTAGCATGCATGTCTGTGTGTGTGTTTTAAATAAACCTTCAGAAGGTGAGGAGTGGAAGACATCACTCTTTTGGAGGTAAAGAACCGCTGTCCACCCCTTTGGTGGACTCTGGAACTATCTCACCCTGTGTAACACGCTCTGTGGCAGCGAGATAAGGCAAGACTTGATCCTGCTGATCCACTCCCTTTCTTGACAGGTTCCAGAGGGACCAGCTCAGGAAATCAGATCAGTCTGAGGGTTTTTGTCTCTGTTATGCTGCTAAGAAATATCCAATTTTTATTAAATAGCCAAAGGAAAGGGAGCTCTGGGTGATGCCTGATTTGCAGTGTGTCCCAACAACACTCTGGGTATTATTGGCACAGTTTTATTTTTTGTTATAAGATTTATTTATTTAGAGAGAGATTGGGGGGGCACAGAGAGAGAGAAACCCTCCAGCAGACTCCCCGCTGGGGAGTGGAGCCTGACGCGGGGCTCCATTCTAGGACCGAGATCCTTACCTGAACTGAACTCAAGTCGGACACTAGTAAACTAAGCTACCCAGATGCCCGGCAGGTTTGTTTTGTTTGTTTTGTTTTTTTCAAGTACCTGAGGCTTAGCTCAAAGTATTTGCTCCTGGCCCCACAGCTAAAGGGTGGTAATGGTTTGGCTCTAAAACTCGGGTTTTTCTCTTCTACATCCTGTCACTATGGGCTCCAAGATGGTAGGGAACAGAGCAGCATTTCAGGACCTGCACTTAGCCCAGGACCTGGCTTATAGAAGGAGCTTGAAAAATGTGTGTTTGCTTGCTTTAAATGGCTAGAGTCCAGCAGCGGGAAGAATGACAGGCTAATGAATCACCACAAATAGATGCTGGGCTCGTTACAATGACGGCCCGCACCTTAGGGAGCCGTGCTCTGGTCGGGTCTGGGCAGAGGGCAGTCTACGTGGACACGTGGCCCCACTGACCCCGCTCAGGACTACATCCAACGTCCGGTTGCTCTGCCTCTCCTGCGTGTAGGAGATATTATGGATCCTCCACTTTAGTATTTCCCAAGGCATGTTTTTAAACTAATTTGGGAGAGCCTTGGCTAAAAAAAGAGAGGGACATGAGATCAAATGTATTTGCAAAAATGCTGCTTTCACAGAGGTTTACAGTGTATCTCTGCATAGGAAAGGACCTGAGAACTCCTGCAGCAAAAAGTCCTATTTTACTCTGAACCCCTCTTTCCCCTCATTATAGCTATTGGTTTAAAACACAGAGCCTGTAACAAAAGCCTGGCATTTGTTTCTATCTCATTCTACTTCTACTCACAATGCAGTCATATGCAAATGGCTGGTTCCTCTAAGCCTCAGTTTCCCCATGTAGAAAGAAAGGAGGTTAATGTCATCTGTAGCTTGTGAGGTGGTTATGAGGATTAAATACACGTATAAAAGGCTTTGCCTAATGCCTTGCGGACACAAATGCCTTGCAGACTCTCTTAGGAACCGTTACTTTGAGTATCCCATGGACCCAGTGTTCTTCAGAAAATACTTTGGGATTAAATTTCTCCTGCATATTTACTTTTCAGGAGGGCACTTCGGGTATTAACACATCAATTCTGAATTTACAAAGAACTCAGAGGGGCTATGTTCTGCCTTACATTATTTTCTACAAGTTTCTCATACTTAACGTCTTGTATAATTGTTAACTTCCCTGAACAAAGGGATTGTTTTTTACTTTGAGTCCGCCTTTAAAAGTACCTGGCACGGGGCTACATGGGGAACAGTCATCCATCAAAATCGAATCATAAAAGAGCAGGGATCTTATTTAGTCAAGATGGGAGTCTATCATCTCCTCTTTGGGGGAGGGAAAAAGCCTACAGCAGAAATGGTAGCCTTTTGCCAGGATCTTGATACGTTCCTAGCAAGGGAGGCTCCATGCTGCTTTTGGTGAAAAGGAAGGAGAGCTCTGTGATAAGAACATTTTGATCTTACCTCCGGGGTGGGAAGAAAAAAACAAACAAACCTGAAACTCCTCTTTTCTTATCATTAAAACCTCCCTTCCTTGCCTTTCAATGTATTTTTTCAGGTGGTGATTGTTAATTTTCAGTTACTTTACTCAATTAGAAAGTTAATGGCAGACAATATTAACCAGTATTCCTAACTGAAGTAGGGTGTGCGTCTGAAGTGCTTGCAGTTAAACCTTGATTACTTATTGCGATGGAGACTTACCATGTGACTATAATCCCAGACCCAGATAGGTACTGATTGATACAGAAAACAACCTTTGATCAGAGAGTCTTTAAGTGATTTGCAGTCACGGACCCGGTCTCTCCGGTTTTCCCGCACCTCTGCCCCACCCCCAGCCATGTCCCAGGACTCTCAGATTCAAGCTGGAAAATTTTAGTCTTTAAGAAGTTGTTCCAAAAGGAGTTGTGTTCAGAAGAGTGTTCTACAAAAACGTGACAGACAGGCAGACGCATGCACACGCACACACACCCCTCCCTGGATCTGGATGGTCTCAGATCATGTGATGGAGCTTGGTCTCTGCAAATGGCTCAGTAATGAAATGAAGTTGGTGAACCCAAAATAGGGCCGGGCTGAGCTCAGATGCCAGAGTGAGCTGAGGCAAAATGCCGGGGCAGAGGTCAGAATCCCAACCCCATCACTCATGTGCCGTTCCGGCAGAAATCAGACTCGAAGCAAGGCTGCAGTTTGCAGGACGTTCAGGCCAAGAAGGGGGCTGAGCCCGAGAGCGGGGATGAAAGCAGAGGGTGAGGTGAGCCTGTCTGGTTTGGACTCTCCTGAAGGCTGCCAGGCAGTCCCCAGCTCTGCCTCCACTGTTCAGGAAGACAGGGTGCTCGGCAGGGACCCAGCCTCTGACAGAGCCCTGCAGAGTTTATGAATGTGCCTCACCACAACTTTCTGATCTCCAAGCCACATTCAGTACCACAGCTAAATCGAGCATGGAATATAATAATTTCTCTGGGGCCCCATGTGGATTTGTCTTTTATCTCTGACTTATCTCCTTTCTCCAAAACAAAACTGAATAAAAAATCCTAGTGACGTCTGAGCTTCAGTCCGTTTTCTTTCTTCCTCCTCCTTCCTCTTCCCTCCCTTGCACCAAGCAGATGCCCCGTTCAATCCTTCCTCTGCAGACACACCTGGAAGAAAAGAAGCTGTCTAAATGGCTTACGTTTCCTTTTTCATCCTATCACAGATGCTGCAAAGGGAAAAGAGTCCCTCAGAGAATGCAGAAATGACCGGAAGGATGGGGCCACAGGCTGGAGACAAAGGTCCCAAACTCAAATAAGAGCTGCGGGTAGTTTCTGTGTTCGCTGAAATGCATTCCTGTCCTCATCACCTTCTTTCTTTTCTTTGGAAGAGAACGCCCAATGCTTGGGGATGAGACTGGTTCACGAATCACACCAGGCTGGACCTGCACCACGGAGGTGTAGAGAGGAAGGGCTAAGAGATGGTCTCCAGTGACACCGACAACTGCCCTCAAACATCCCAGGTCCCACAAGTAGTTGGCAGACGTTCCAGCCCGTCACTGACCTGGTTAATACCTCTATTTCCTTAGGAGCTCAGCCCACAGGCCGCCCTCATTTCTAGCCTCAGGTTATCTGACATCTGCTATCTGCTCCAGAAACTTCCTGAGCACAGATCCCAGAGGGCAATTCCACACTGCTCTGTGGAAATCCCTGACTGAAGGCCAGCCCCTCTTCTAGACTGTACCCTCCCTGAGGTCCTCCTGGCTGATCCTTAGTGCCCAGCGTGGAGCCTGGAGCAGGCTAGGTATGTAACCAATGCTTGCCACGTGCTGGATGGAGGCCTGACCTCTCAGGCCACATGCTGACCCTGAAATCAAAAGCTCAGAAAGGTAAAATCTTAAAAAAAAAAAAAGGGCAGGGGGTGAGGCACCAGGGTAGCTCAGTGGGTCGGGCCTCTGCCTTCGGCTCAGGTCATGGTCTCAGGATCCTGGGATTGAGTCCCGCATCAGGCTCTCTCTGCTGAGCGGGGAGCTGCTTCCTCCTCTCTGTCTGCCTCTCTGCCTACTTATGATCTCTGTCAAATAAATAAATAAAATCTTAAAAAAAAAAAAAATAAAGCTCAGAAAGGCAAGGGGAGGGCGCCTGAGTGGCTCAGTGGGTTAAGCCTCTGCCTTCGGCTCAGGTCATGATCCCAGGGTCCTGGGATCGAGCTCCATATTGGGCTCTCTGCTCAGCGGGGAGCCTGCTTCCCCCTCTCTCTCCGCCTACTTATGATCTCTGTCAAATAAATAAAATCTTAAAAACAAAAAAAAGGCAAGGAGACTGAATGTTGGGATTTCATCCCTTTATGATGAAAAGGGACCTGCATTCCAGTCTCTCTGATTCCAGAGCCTGTGCTCTTTCCACCATTGTTAAGATTACTCACAGGCTGTTCTCATGGCTCCTTCCATCTCTCTTCAATCCAACTAGCAGAATTGGGGAAGCAAAACTTGTTAAAAGACGAAGGTAGAAAAGGGAGGTTTGGCTCTCACTTCCCCCAAACACATGTGTCATCTGGGGTAAAGGACAGCCGCGAGGCGTCTGGCCCTCGTGTCCTCTACGCGGGTTCCCACTCTAGCCGTGGAACGTCCATGCTGCTTGTTCTTGAGGAAGTTTGCTGACTTCTAAGAGGCTTGTTTCCTGATCCCAGGAACGGGGATAATGATACCAGGGCCTCTGTGAGATGGTGACTTGGATCAACACAAGCACAGAGCCCAGGCACCCGGGAGGCACTCGGGAAGTAACAGCCTACGTTACTGTGGTTAGGAAGTTCAGGCTCTTCCTGGTCAAAGCCAAGGGTGCGGGGAAGGACAAAGGAAACAGGAAAAAGGAAGCGACCTTTTCTTCAAAAGGGCAGACTCTCCTGGAAAGTGGATTTGGGGAACATCCTGAGAGTTGTCTGAAGAGTTTCCACATGACAAGATAAAAACTCACGGTGTGCCCAGTCCTTTTGGGGGCTGCCTGACGGCACACGGAGTAACAACCAGAAATGCCCACATTTCTCCTTAAAACAGTTGCTCCTGTCTGGGGGCGTCTGTGCTGTCTTTTATGTCTTTGGAGGCCAGTAACTGAGGAGAGCACGTATGAAACTCGCCGTACAAGTCCTCAAATTCACTCATTCTCAATAGTTCATGAATAAAAACAACATCCCACACACGTGGGAAAAGAAAACAGACCTCCTCTGGCAGCGTGTCTGAGAACATACCATTTCCAAAACACTTGCAAAACAAAATGCAGTTGGATCACAAGGAAAACAAACAATGAAAAAAAAGAGTTAACAGCTCTCTTTCTCAAAAATACGCATCCTCCTCCTCTTCGCTTCCTCTGGGGCCCATCCTATGCACATTCTCCTGCCCCCTGCAAAATGCAGAGATCTATACATTTATCTAAAGAAGCCTCGTGCTTTCGCTGGTGAAAAGTCCGCTGCGGAGGACTGACTGCTCTAAGCAGATGTTTTGTGTTATCTCAGAGCGTTCCTCAAGAAAGTGTCTGTTCCTCATGCCAAGGAAAACAATCTCCTGTAGCAAGACTTTGTTCCTCTGCCTAAAAAAAAAAAATAAAAAGTCCCCAAACAAGCTGACAGCTGCAAATGGTTAGAAATAAACTGGCTACTACTCTGTTCTCCCCCTCCCTCTGCCCTTCGCCAGCGGCCCCCGTGTTGCCCTCTGACCTGCAGTCACAGTGGTGGGACTGAAGGAAGATGGACGAGCGTGTGATTATCCGTTCAAAACAGATTGTTAATTCTTTCAGACGTGCCATTTGCTGGGCAGAGGAAGTGCTGTTTCAGCCACCCAGAGGAGCGGCTGTAGATACAACGTGCCTGCCTGTCCCACTTCCCTCTCTCCCCAGTGTCACCTCCCTGCTGTGGAGACTGTTCCTCATCTGTCCGTCCGTCTGTCCGTCCGTCTGTCCGCTGCCAGGCTGTCTGCCCTCACCCTCTGCAGGCAAGGCACGGAGGAGGGAGGAAACTGACAAAGACCCAGCAAAACCCCAGAAAGATACTCATTCACTCTGGACTGGCATTAAGAACCGTAAAACAAACAAACAAAACTGTAGCTAGTTCAGATGTGCTGAGTTTAATGAAAAGCACACAGGCCAAATGAGATGGGAGCGAGCCGAGCACACGATGTTAATTAATCAACTTTATTAGCACTGGAGATTTAGACAGAGGTACCTGCCCTTGGATCAGAGCCCCAGTCAGAGTCTGCAACTGACTCAGCCTCCTTGTCGTGGATGGTATGTTGTGAGTGTCTTCAAAAGTAGAAGTTTTCGGGCGCCTGGGTGGCTCAGTGGGTTAAGCCACTGCCTTCGGCTCAGGTCATGATCCCAGGGTCCTGGGATCGAGTCCCGCATCGGGCTCTCTGCTCAGCGGGGAGCCTGCTTCCTCCTCTCTCTCTCTGCCTGCCTCTCTGCCTACTTGTGATCTCTCTCTGTCAAATAAATAAATAAATTCTAAAAAAAAAAAAAATGTTTAAAAAAAAAAAAAAGTAGAAGTTTTCTCTAGTCACCGGCAGAAACTTTCTCCCACTATGGGAAGGGCAATTAATACCAAATCTTGTCTGAATAGTTTCTAGCCTGTAATTTTCTCTCCATCCCCACGGCTACTTCCTAGCTCAAGCCACCATCACCTCCTGCCTGGTATTGGAGCTTCCCCTGCTCCACTCTTGGATTTTTCCAGTCTCCCCCTGATAGACAGATGATCTTCCTAATATGCAAATGACCTTCCTAATATGGAAAGCTAACCAGCATATCCATCTTTCTGCATTAAACTCTAAAGCAACTTGCCATTGCTTGAAAGTAAAAACAGAGCTATTTGACACAGCAGGCAAGACTCGCTGTGGTTTCAATTCTGTATATCTCTCCATCATCACCTCTGGAGCCCTCTAATTTACATATAATACTCCAGCCCTCTTGGGCTCCTTCTGGGAGACGCCACATACTAAGAGTTGGCAGCTGGAAACCCTCTTCCTCAGGTTCCCTTTTTAGTCTAACTTCCATTTGTTATTCAAGGCTCAACTATGTGATCACTTCTAGGATATCCTCCTCATCTACCTCACCCTGGTCAGGTCAGGCACATCAAGATACCCTATACCTGTCCCATGAGGATACTTATTACATTGTATTGTACTCTGTCCATTTTTTGGTCTCCCACTAGAATGAAAATTTTGTGGTATCAGGCAATGTCCTTTTACCTTTCTTGTTTACAGTCATCCCTGCCATCAAATGCATACCAGAACATGGTCCCAATGAGTCCCTGTAAAGTGAACACATGAACACATGCCCATATAAAGTGGGGGTGGTGAAGACTGCCTGCTCGGGCTGCCTTTGCTTCCCATCTTCAAGCAGTGGCCAAGTCACAGCCTGAGAACTCTTGCTCTGTGGAAAGTTTCCCCAGGGAATTGCTACAGGCAATAATAATTTAAATTGAATAATTTAACCTTGTTTTGTCCAAAGCTATAAGGCTGTGGGGAAAGTTGATAACTTCAGGACGCCGGGGTGGCTCAGTCAGCTAAGCCTCTCTGCCTTTGACTCTGGTCATGATTCCAGGGTCCTGGGATGGAGCCCTGCATTCGGCTCCCTACTCAGTGGGGAGTCTGTTTCTCCCTTTCCTCTGTCTCTTCCCTGGCTGTGCGCGCTCTCTCACTCTCTCTCAAATAAATAAATACAACCTTTAAAAAAAAAAAAAAGAAAGTTGATACTTTAATCTCTTCTTACCTGGCAGATTGCACAGAGAAATTAATTTTCTTATCAGGTTTTCACTCATAGTGAGAAAGCAGCACCTCCTCAAATTTACTGTATATTTGTACTGAAGTGTCAACTTTCATCTAAATAGAAAGGTGTCAGTTAGTTTTCCAATCTTAGCAAAAATGGAAATAAGCTAGGATTGGTTCACAGATACTCCTGAGATACATGATGGGGGCAGGCAGAAGGGCGGGAGATGATAGCAAAGTAATGGATCCTTTTTGGAAAGGCCAGCAGATCCAGATAAAGGATGAACGGAATCCAATTTGAGGGGTGCTTTGCAGAGCCAAAAGGGAACAGTGACCAGGAGAAAATTAATCTGAGGCAGGGGGTGTAATGGTTGGGTGAACTTCCTTCCGGCAGAAAGAGTGTAAGAAAAGGCAACTTGCCAAAGAAGTTCAGAAAGACTCTGCATGCAAAGACCCACAGAGCCTGAAGCTGAGGGGAAAATGGCAGGTGGTGGATGTAGATGACCCTTTACCCCTCAGCTGAAGGGGTAAGGCAGGGACTGAGCAGTAAGTGGTGAGTCCTTGTATCTGCATGTAAGACCCCATGGGGGTAGAGGAGCCTGGGTGGCTCAGTGGGTTAAGTGTCCGACGTCAGCTCAGGTCATGATCTTGGAGTCCCCTACTGGGCTCTGCACTCAGCAAGAATTCTGCTTGTCCAGTTCCCTCTCCCCCCAGCTCGTGCTTTCCTTCTCTTCTCTCAGATAAACAAACAAATAAATAAGTGAATAAATAAAATCTTTTTAAAAAGATCCAGTGAAGGTAAACTAGTGAGATAGGGATGAAACCAGAACCACAGCTCTAATATTTGATCTCTGGGATCAGAGTTCAGCTAAATTCAAAGGCTAAGCTGTTAATCTATAAATCACCTACTTGAATACAGTCTGAACTAGGAATCACAAAATCAAATGCCTTCAAGTTCAGAAAGAAATAAAAGTAACGTGGGCTTGGTGTTACACAGTAGGGAGCGATGCATATGGCGACAGCCCGACACCTGGAGAGCTTTCTGCAGGGAAGGTAAGAGCCCCTCTGCCTGGCTAATTGCTGTTGAGCAGGACTATGGGCCCAGGACTGCCAGACCTTCTAGCAGTCTAGAAGAGTCCAACTTGAAATCTGTTCATAGTTAAATGTTAACGGTGAATTAAAAAACATTAAAGATGTTCAACATGTTATTTATTAATGTAATTTATCTTCACATAGTTATCTCACCTTAGAAAAGTCGACTTTCTGTAAGATGACAACTTAATTTTTAAAAGTTTACAGTAAAGGGACGCCTGGGTGGCTCAGTTGGTTAAGCGGCTGCCTTCGGCTCAGGTCATGATCGCAGCGTCCTGGGATCGAGTCCCACATCGGGCTCCTTGCTCCGCGGGGAGCCTGCTTCTTCCTCTGACTCTGCCTGCCATTCTGTCTGCCTGTGCTCGCTCTCTCTCTCTCTCTCTCTCTGACAAATAAATAAATAAAATCTTAAAAAAAAAAGTTTACAGTAAAAAATTTAAAGTGCTCTGGTCGCCAGTGAGTACACACAACAACAGACTATAGTTTCTAACACCACCATTCTGTAGTAAAAGGAATTGGGGCTGATCCTAGGGCTGGGACAGGACTATAAAAGATGGCCTGGCATTCCTGGTTGTGCCAGAAAGAAAGAATGTCATGAATAAAATCACAACCTTGGAGGGATGTCCAAGGGACACTAGAGGCAACCTAAAAGAGCTCTTGAACCACCAAAGCTGGAATAGGAGCAACAAAATAAACGGAAGAATACTGGATTATAACCCAAAGTATAAAATAAATACCCATAAGTTCAGACTGATATAAATAAATGATTGAATAAATAAATGGAATATAGACAAATGTCTCATGCAGTGGAACTCCAAATAATTTATGTAGATATCTCCCCCAGCAGGAGGTAGAACCTACTTTCCCACTGTTAACTGCGGGGTATGCTAGGTAACATTCTTCCAAACAGTGAGTACATGAAAAGGGAAGCAGAGAGAACAACTTCATGGAGATAACTGACAAGCACTACACTGGCCAGGTGATCAAGGTTAATGTCAGCAATGATAAGTCACTGGCATGGTGTATATCTTTGATATGATGTGATGAAAATGTCACTTGGCCTCTGCAGTCTTCCTCTCAAGAATACAGAACCCTTGCCTAATCATGAGAAGAACACCAGGCAAACCCAAACTGAGAGAGAGTCTACAAAATACTGGACAAATACTGCTCAAAATTGTCAAAGTCATCAAAAACAAGAAAAGTTTGAAAAAGCATCATAGCCCAGAGAAGCATAAAGAGATAATGATGGTTAAACGTTATGTGGTGTCCTGGATGGAATCCAGGAACAGAAAAAGGGCATCAGAGAAAGAAAGGCTCATGATATCTGAACACTGTGTGAAGTTTAGCTGACGGCTGGTACTGATGTTAGTTCCTTAGTTGTGACCCATATATTATAGACATAAATATAAACGTAATGTAAGATGTTATTAACATGAGAAACTGTGTGAGGCATTTATGGGTACTCTGTACTATCCTTGCAATTTTTGGTTAAATCTAAAACTCTTCTAAGTAAAAATTTTATTTATGTAAAAAATACCACTCTATGGGCCAAAAATATTTGATTGGGCCCAGGAACCATGAGTTTTTACCCTTTCGTTCACGTATTGACATTTCTATATTTACTGATGAAACTCTGATCAGAACTGGCTATATAATCTGCAGAGCCCCTTGTTCAAAAATTATTAAGAATTTCAAGATGGTGATGGCAAAGTGTTAAACCAAGCACAGGCTCTCCTGAGGGCAGGATCCACGTGACCCACGCCCGGGAAGCAGGCATCTCTGATACACAGCATAGTCTCAACAGAGCTGCCCAGTTAGTAGTTCTCCTTGCCAGATAAAACTCCCACATACGCTCTTCATTTGTTCACTAACCAATTTACATAATTTATTTGTTTGGGGATGTGCAAAATACTGGAGATTCAGCAATGAGTAAGAGTTAAATTGGGCTGATAAATCTTTTTTTTTAAGGGCTTTTTATTTATTCATTTATTTATTTTAATTTATTTGTCAGAGAGAGAGAGAGAGCGTGAACACAGGCAGACAGAATGGCAGGCAGAGGCAGAGAGAAGCAGACTCCCTGCCGAGCAAGGAGCCCGATGTGGGACTGGATCCCAGGATGCTGGGATCATGACCTGAGCCGAAGGCAGCTGCTTAACCAACTGAGCCACCCAGGCGTCCCTGGGCTGACAAATCTTAAGGTCACCTTATAGCTAAGTGCCATTTGGGAACTGACACTAGACGCTCCCCCAGGCAGACACCCCTGAGATCGATCCATCCCCTCGTCCTGTCGATTTTCTCCTTTTCTCCCATGTCAACTGCAATTCTATGAACTACAAGGGAACTTCTGATGGAAGTGGATTTTCAAAATTCTAATACTAAAAATGCAAAGGCATTATGAGACTATTTTATAATATTTGCAATGATGTTTCCATGACTTTGGTTCCTAAGAGAAACTTACATCCCCCAAGAACCTAAAGGCACCATGTATTAACATGTCAATAGCACTGATGACTCAAAACAAACTGACAAACCCATGAGCTGTTTCCCCCACTTTGCAGATAAGAAAATGGGAAGCTAAGAGAGGTTGAGTCACTTGCCCAAGAGATAGAAATGATAGGTAGTAGAGCTGAAGTTTCATCCCAGATCCATCCCACTCCAAAGCGCACACATGTCTCAAATAAAACACTTTCTACCCGCCGAAAACCAAGGCAGTTCCCTTAAAATTATTTTTTAAATTAACTTCATCTTCCAGAAAATGCCTCCTAATAGTTTTAAAAATCC
This sequence comes from Mustela nigripes, assembly GCF_022355385.1. Lineage (NCBI taxonomy): Eukaryota > Metazoa > Chordata > Mammalia > Carnivora > Mustelidae > Mustela > Mustela nigripes. Next base: position 42,608,144 of record NC_081565.1, on the reverse strand, counting down.
TCAATTGAAAGAAATGACTTTGAGGCCATTAGCCAGTTTTAAGGTCCTTAAAAAAACACAACTTTTGAGGAGAAGAGTCTGAGAGTTCAGGAAGTTTTGTCTTTTGGAATTTGGTGGAGGCAGGTGGGAAGAGCAGTAAGAAGACAAAGGGACTCAAGCAATTGCCTCTTTGGGAGTTGAGAGTCTATAGCAGAGGTAAGATACGGATGCTGCAGGCCAACACCAGCCACCAGGCATGTTTTCTTTGGACTACGCAGTATTTTTGAAATGCTGCCAACATTTAGAAATTGGGACCTATAATACAAAGATCAAGAATTCTGGTTTCTCTTGGAAAAACTCAGAAGACCTGGCACAACTGAACCGAAATTGCTTAAGGCAAAGCTAAGTGCTGTCTGCTTCCTGTAACTGGGAGATGCTGTATTCACCTGGGCAGTCCCATTCATTTCACTCATTTACTGTCCCAGCCTGGACTCTTCAAAGAAAACATTGCATGTGGTTGCAAATTTGGCTGCAGTACATAGCAGGCACTTGTGGCTGTGTGCCCTTCCTTGGGAGAGGCCTCCTGCCGTGCGGGAGAAAGGACTCTTCCCAGCAAGGGGCCGCTCCAGAGTGGTGCCCACTGGACTACCACCTGCTCCTCTAACCTGGGCCACCAGTCCCAGCTGCTGAGGAAGCAGGTGGTTTTGTTTTGTATGGCCAGGGGAGGCTTGGTTTCATAGAAAACATCTACTGGCTATACTGGAAATCATTATCCTAGTGGTACTGTCCCCGAGTATGTAGTATTTTCAGATTCCTTCTTACCAAGCCTCTCTGTAGTGAACCGTCCTCTTTCTAGAGCTCCATTCGACATATGTGTGCAGAGGGCATCATATGCTCGTTTTCTGAAGGCAACTCCAGGAGGAGCATCAAGAGAGAGACTCTTGGGTTAATGAAGGCAATGGGCTTGGTGTTTTGCAACACAGGAGTTTCCTCCCTGTCTTTTCTTTGTTAACATTAAGATCCATGGTCCTCAAATTACACAGACTTGATTTTCCCACTGCCTGCATATTTGCATGGTATACACAGACATTGCTAAACCCCCTTCTTGGCACATTTGGTCTATTCTATATTGTAAGCACGGTGATGCTTTGGCGATATTACACAGAAGCACTGTTAGCCAGCCTACTCACTGGAGAGGACCAAAGTCCTACCCCCACACTGCCCCTATGCACCTTGAGGGAATCCCAGAAGTCCCAGCTGGGCCACCTTGCAGGGCACATGTCCCCTTGCCCAGGACGACCTCTCCTCTAAGTTCTGATGAAGTTCTCACTCTTGTGGGCTGAAATATTAGTACCCTTTGAATGGTAATTAGCAATTTTCAATATTTCTAGTTTTGTGAAAAACCTTTTGACTTATAAACCTATGTTTAATTTATCAGATAGGTATTTGGGAATGTATATTTATAAAAGCAGACTGCTGCCTAAATTCTTTTGGTCTAATCATAAAAGTAGTAATGTTTAAAAATTAGAAAACGCTGTCAAGTTTAAATATCATCACCCATAATCCCACCAAAGAATAACCACTGATAATATTTTGGCGTGTTACCTTCAGGCCTTTTTTCTTTGCATATGTATATGTACATCTATGTGTATGTGTGTAAGCATGTATGTATGCATATAGTATACTGCTCTTTAGTATATGTGCTGCTGAAGTGAGCACAGTATATTGTTTTTTAAAAATAAGATCAAAATCACATAATATATTGTATTCTTTTTACACTTAACATTATATCATGAGTACATATCATTATATCATGAATACATATTAAACATTCTTTGAACAATGAATTATCACAGATTCAACAATTATGAGGACAAAATAACGTCTGGGTAACTCTCCTTGAGTATATCTTTAGCAATTAGTATCTGACAATTTTCCCTGGTTAGATTCTTAGGAATGGGTTGAATCCCATAGTTCATATATATATTTAGTTTACATATATATATATATATTTTAAACATTTTATTCCTTTATTTGAGAGAGACAGAGTGAGAGAGAGGACAAGCAGGGGGAGCGGCAGGGGGAGCAGCAGAGGGAGAGGGAGAAGCGGTGCTCCATCCCAGGACCCCAGGACCACGACCTGAGCTGAAGGCAGACACTTAACCAACTGAGCCACCCAGATGCCTCTCCCATAATTTATATGAATAGTTCACACACATTTTGCACTTGACTCCAGAGCAGATTCACTTGTTTTATAGGGAATATTAGCTTTCCTGTAAATCTTGAAATAAGATTAATGGGCTCTATTTATCTGCAATATTGGTATTCCCTGGCATACCAGTGAATTCCTCCAATGTGAAGACCTCAGCTGGAGAAACCCTGAGGTAGGACTGAAGCACTAAAGCCGGAGACGGTAATTAATAGTCTTCCTTTGAGTATAGCCATAGCTCTCTCAACCCTGGCTACACATTAGAATTACCTGGGAGCATGTTACTACAAAACAAAAATAAAACGAAAACCAACCAAACAAAAAACCTTATTAGAAATGCAAATTCCTGGGGACGCCTGGGTGGCTCAGTTGGTTAAGCAGCTGCCTTCGGCTCAGGTCATGATCCCAGCGTCCTGGGATGGAGTCCCACATCGGGCTCCTTGCTCCGCGGGGAGCCTGCTTCTCCCTCTGCCTCTGCCTGCCATTCTGTCTGCCTGTGCTCGCTCTCTCTCCCTCTCTTTGACAAATAAATAAAATCTTAAAAAAAAAAAAAAAAAGAAATGCAAATTCCTGGACCCCAACCCACAGGCACCATATCTGACTCCCTGGGACGAGGGCCCAGCAATCAGTGCATTTGAAGATGCACTCCAGATAATCATGATCCATGTTGAAGTTTTAAGACCACTAGCCTAGAGTATTTCTTGTACATATTCCTGCCCTAGGCACACAGCCTGCTTCCCCCAGCAGGGAACCTTACTGAAGAGTCACAGTATCTGGTGTCAGACAGACCTGAATTCAAGTCTCTTATCTGCCACTGACTCGCCACATGCTCCTGGGCAAGTAAGTGAATCAGCTCCTCGAAGGCTCAGTTTCACCATGCAGAACATGGGGATAATATCAACCATACACATGCCTCATTGGGTTATTATGAGAATTAAATGGAAAAAAATAATGAAAGGTGTTTTGCAAAATGGGTATAGCTTGATAAATACTTGCTAATACCATTAACCATCAGAGATACCATTACTAGTGGTCAGGCGGCCAGGAAGAAAGCTTTGGAGGTGGAGGAAGCCAAGGGATCTGGTGGTTGGAACATCCAAAACAGATGTTTGTTCCCTGATTCTTCTCTAGTACAGGCTTGGATTTAGATTACACCTGCCGCTGGTATGAACAGATGAGTCTCCCAGGATGAGACAATAAATCATTCTCTCAGGAGCTGTCTTCAAACTGTAGAAGTACTGAAAATGTATGGCTAGAGGTATAGGCCTGGTCATCTGGATGTGAGAACTGCCAGGGGTAAGAGGAGGGGGAGAAGGAGCCGGATGCCACTATTACCTAGACCAATGTTTGTAAACGGGGGCCAGAAGAAGCATGTGGAGGGCTCATTAAAACACAGATTGCTGTGGGGGGTGCTTGGGTGATTCAGTTGGTTAAGCATCTGCCTTTGGCTTAGATTATGATCTCAGGATCCCAGGATCGAGCCCCATGTTGAGCTCCCTGCTCAGTGGGGAGTCTGCTTCTCTCTCTCCCTCTGCCCCACCCCCCACCTCCCACTTCTGCAGGCTCTCACTCTCTCTCAAATAAATAAAATCTTTAAAAAAATAAATAAAACAAAAATAAATTAAAATGATGGTTGGGCTGCACCCTGGTGTCTGCATGTTTGGGATGGGGTGCGGGTTTTGCACTTCTATCAGATTCCCAGATGATGTTCACACAGCTGGTCAGACCACACTTCCTGTACTAAATTGAAACTTCATGAAACTGAAAGGCAACACTGAACTGTGATCTATAAAAGCTTAAGAAAGGAAAAAATGTTCTCCAAGACATTTGCATTTCCTCTGTAAAATTCAAATGCCTTCTGACAGGACTGGCCAACTTGACAGGCTGATGGTCACGATTTCATTTGAACCCCAGGTCCGGTGCAGGGTATTGGTGAGGCAGAGTGATGGGTGCAGTGGCGGGGTGGGATTCCAATCCTTCCCAGTTGAATCTCCTCCTTCCAAGAAGCCAAGCCATACCCATCTCTTAGTGAGGACTAAGTGTTTGTATATACAATGTCATCAATCCCTTCCCCAATCCTACGATGTAGGTATTACTTGTATCCCAATTTAGAGATGAAGGAGGTAAGCTCAAAGAGGTTAAACAAGTGTTCTGAAGACACATGGCTAGAACAAGGATCTTCAGGTATCAGACTTCAAAATCTTTTTCTTTCTTTTTCTGACCCACACAGTGGGTGGAGGAGTCCAGTTTGTAGATTGAAAGACACGTGCATGGCTGAGAACAAAGAAGGCATTGTTGGCATATGGTCACCCTGCGTTGGAGCCAGGGTGGGGCGGGGTTAGTGGGATGGACTCTGCATCTGGGGGTAGGTAAAAGAGGCATGGGTCATATTCCTCCCAGCCGGCCCTCTAGCAAGCTCTGGTCCCACCGTCTGGACCAACTATAAAGGAGGGAGTGTTGGCCTCACTCCATCCAGTTCCTTGATAACTACCCTCAAGGATGTGGCCAGGATGATGACAACCATCTCCAGTCCCAGCCCCAGCCCCAGCCCCAAAGGGACACAGTCAGGGTTTAGACCCAGAAGCATTAGAACTGGAGGTCAGCCCAGCTGAATGACTATGGGGATGAGGGCTGGGGATTTCTGTGGCTGTCTGTTCATGCCTCTGGCTCACTCTTTGGCCTTCTGGTCTGACCACCCAGCACCTGCCAGCTCTGCTTTGTTCCCTGACCCCACACCTTGGGGACTATAGCATCATAGAGTGTAACAGGTGAGTGAGGTGATAAGAGAAATGGAGGTCTTATCACACAGGAAGGCCAAGAGAAGACTGGACAGATACTGTTCAAACACTGAAAGGCTGTCATTTGGAAGACAGAAAGGGAAAAGAAAACAGCAAGTCATTTGCCCAGGGCCATAAAGCTGACAGGCACTAGAGTAGAGTTCAAGCCCATTTCTTTCTGACTTCCAAGTCTGTTCTCTTTCCACTACTCTCTTCTGCCTCCTTAAGGCCAGAGGCAGTCCCTTCCTTCTTTAGGTCAATGCAAAGACAAACTTGTGTTTTATCCGAAGTGTCAGCAAGTGGGACGCACTGCTTCAGGTGATGGGGAGCTTCCCCTGCAGGAGATGTTCAAATGGAGGGTTACTGCTAGTGTTATTGGTGAGGGAACCCAGGAAAGAGAGGGTAGTTCCCAGTACTGGCTACACGTGACAACACGTGACATTTGTCAACGGGACCGATTACTAGCCGGGCTTCTAATCTGCCCCGAAAACAGATAATTTTTCGAAGCACCTTCAAGGATTCTAAGGCAGCCTTTGGGAACTGTTTGGGTCTCCTTCACCTCCGAGATCCTATGACTGTAGAGATTCTGGTGTAAGAGGCCAGATGTTAACAGCAACAACAATACTAGTGAACTGCTGAGTGTTACTCGGGCCAGGACCGGTGCCTGATGTCACGCAGCCCCCACCACCGCCCCACTGGGCAGACACCATCGTCATCCCCATTTCACAGATGAGGAACGGGGCAGAGACGGATGAACTTCCCTGTCCAAAGTCATACCACCAGGAGCTGGAGGAGCCAGGCTAGGAGTCCAAGCAGGGCTGGCTCTAGATCTTTACTTCTAATGGTAGGAGAAAGCACCAAAAGTGACCCTCTCCAAAGCCATTCAGCCCAGGGCGGGTTCTGAATGAAACCTACCAGCAGTTAATTACCCAAATATCAAACACTGCAGTACAAGAAACATCAGGAGTGAAACAGACACAGACCTGGAAATGACCGTAAGAACTAAGCTGCAAAGCTCCGTAGACACTTCTTTAGTTTAAATGTACTATATTGGGTTTTTAAAATTTAAACTTTTCAACACAGTGCAAAGGGTATCCAAGTCATTTCCTACAGCCGTTTCTTCGCTTCAAAACAAAACAAAACCTGCTCCTTAAAAATGGTTTTATTCTGTCATGGAATGTTCAAACACAATGGCATACATATATTGACACAATGGTTAAAACATTAACCCCAGTGGAACTCCTGGTGTGTTAATTCAACAGAACCTGCCCCTGCCTTTCTGGGAAGAGCTGGGTCACCCCCTGCTTGCAGGATGTGTTCAAATCCTTGCACTACCCCCTTCCCCCCCCTATCTAGGGGCCATCACCAGGACTGAACCTTCAGTACAGAGCCTTTCTTAACCAAATAGTGTTCTTCTTTCCTCTTTTATGCCAATCTCAAGGCTCAAGAGAACAGAATGGAGAAAGAGATGGGGGTTCTGTATAGTCTCAGTGCTGAACTCACTGGGGGACTTTCCAGGCAAAAGGCTATTAAACTAATCCTCTCATTAAAGTTGATTCTGGTGTAGATGGCAAGATAGGAGCTGGTTCCTCTTCTGACTGCCACTCCCTCTTCCCTCTGCATTGGCAAATCACCCTTTTTCTTGCTTCCAGCCTAGGGCTCTTAAACTATTCTTGCTATAAACGATTCTTGCTATTTAATAATCCTCTCTTTCTCTCTCTAAGTTGCTAACCCCTTGTGAGATTGGTTGAAACTCACAAGAGAGAGTTGGAACAGCCTGAACAGGATCGAGCAATCAGAGATGTCTGGACTTTTTCCTGCTGCCTGGGAAAGTTCAGTTGAGGCTGTGGGGTGGGAAGAGGTATAGCCAATGTCACACAAAATTATCCGGGAAATACCAATTCACACCACCTCTCACCAGACTAAGATCTGGGTCCAGGTGACCTCTGGAGGAACTTGATCAAGCTCTGTAGGGTTTCAGGCTCCTCGGCAAACAGGAGGTGTATCTGGAACTCTTCACCACCGGCCTGAGGGGTTTCCAAGCTGGCGGGAGGTCTCTTCTGCCTCCTTATCCCTTTTGACATTCACGTTCTATGCAGAATTTCACTTGACAAAATTAAAGTTTGAAAATTCCTGGCCTAGGTGTTTTCTAAGTTTCCTTCCAGACCTAACAATCTATGGTTCTGTGAGGCAATTGTCCACAGAAACAGACAGTTGTTTCCCTCTGGGTACTGCCCCCTCAACCATGCTGATCCGGAAGTTGCTGGAGGGTTCACACCTCTTCCTTGGAGTCAGGACTACAAATCTGTCTCTGCCAAATGACTGAGAAGCTGCCTCCATCTTCTGCACATCCTCAGATCAGACGGGGCCCTTGGTGTCCCTGGAATTCTGCCAAAGGCTTATGCAAACCAAGCCAGCTGCGGACAGCAGGGGTCAGGGAGGAAAGGCCACACCCAGGCTGGGCCCCTCATGGCACTGCCTGGTTTGTGATGGAATTAAAGACAGTTTCCTTTTATGTGTTGCTTTGGGAGTTCTAAGTCCATGAGAAGGTAATATTAAATTGGCAAGGGGTAGACATAACCTGATGGGAGTGGATGTTCTCAATCTGGAGCCTTGGTGTCCAAAAGCACTGGATTCATAATTCTGACTTCCCTTCATTCTAGCTTATTTCACGTTTCTGGGCCTCAGCCCCTTCAGAGGTCAAACAGGTGATGAAGTGATATCATGTGTGTTGATCGCACGGCACAGGGCCTGACACTACAAATATAATTATCTTTTCTTGCAGCCACTTTGCACTAAGTGAACACCTGGATTGCCTTAAAATGTGAGGAGTCATAAAAGGGGCCAAAAAAGTGAAGGGGCTCAAAGTTACCCAGCTGTGTGGATACCCACTGCTTTAGATATGAAATCCATTCTCCTCTACAAGGGTTTCTCTGCCTGAATTCCCAGGCTCCCCATAACACAGCAAGCAGATTCAAGTGTTCCTAGTTATTCTCATGCTCTGACTCATTCTTTACACCCAGAAGCTGAAAAGTATGTGCACTGTTCAAAAGATCAAGGCCAACCGTCCCCCAACTCCTCCACACCCCCAACTCCTCCACCCCCACTCTCATGGCTAAGGGCAGAGAAAGCCACCTAATAAATCAGGCCGATTCACACAAACAGCTCCTTAGCTCCTCCCTGGGCTGAGAACAGACAAGACCAAGAATTGTGTGGACTTTGCCTTCCCAGGACATCATAAAAACCTGGTAAGTGTGGACTGGTAGTGACACGTGGTTCTGTGTACCATGAGAGTGAAGGATACTCAGGCGCCACTCACAGTGTCACTCCCTACAGAGCAGAACTGGCCGAAACAGGGTGCTTACTGCACTTCTCCCGGGGAAATGAAATGAGCTGCTTCCCTCCCCCCATCCTGTTGAAAGCCCCGCAGCAATGTCATGAACCTCCACGACTTACAGGACCTTTATGTGTAAAACCTATAAACCATTCAATAAGGAAGAAGGTGCTTGGGGAGGGGAGAGAACAAACTGATTCAGAAGAGAGAACAGACGCGGAGGGAGAAGAAAGTGTTCATCAACATATTCCTACCACAGGCCAGGCACCACTCAGGTTCTTCCTAAGAAAGGCGGGAAAGTGAAGCGGCCAGAGCATGGGTGTGAGACCCAGCCTGCCCCCATTCACATCGTGGCACAGTCGCTGGGACAAATTATATAGTGTGTCTGCTGCGTCTTGAAGGTAATCACAAAGCCTCATTCACAGCACTCCTTAAGGATGACACAAATCTGTATGGGTTGGTGTCCCCACCACACAGCCTGGGGCAGAGGAAATGCTATAGAAGCTGCTGTTCTCCATAATGTTCCTCATTTAATCTCTCCAAGCCATTCTGATCTTTGTGAGGCAGGCAGGGTCCAAGTTTTATGGCTGAAGAAACCTGGACACAGTTTATCGTGGGTCACACGGGCAGGAAGTCTGGAAATTCAGACTCTGCCTCAAACGATCCCAAGTCAATTATGTAAGTAAACACTGATTCATGAAGGTGCCATGAGAGAGGGCCAGATAACCTGTCAAAGGAGCTGACAGGCTAGGTTGTGGGGTGGCTCCTGAGGCAAGTCCAGAGGGGCCAGCAGGCTGTTTACATGTGGATGTGGGTATAGGAGGGCACCTATCTATGGAGACATATTATTTTCCTTTTAAATCAGGACGGAGCCAACTCTGTGAACCCAGCGAGCCCACCGATGCCTTTTTTTTTTTTTTAAGATTTTATTTATTCGACAGACAGAGATCACAAGTAGGCAGAGAGGCAGGCAGAGAGAGAGGGGGAAGCAGGCTCCCTGCTGAGCAGAGAGCCCAATGCGGGGCTCAATCCCAGGACCCTGAGATCACGACCTGAGCAGAAGGCAGAGGCTTAACCCACTGAGCCACCCAGGCACCCCCCATTGATGCTTTTAAAGAGTGTCTGGAAGATATGTACATACACACATTTCCTGCTCAAGTGTTAGCAGACTGTATTCTTAATTTGTTATTTATACTGTACTCTACCCCAAACCTAGCAGGCCTCTAATAAATGGCTGTGATCACCCTTAATGACTATTCCGTGTTAGCATGAGGCTAAATTGCATTATCTAGCATTCCTCAAAGTTTGCTCTCCTATGGTTGGATGTACCTTTAAAAAAAAAAAATGAAAAGCTATCAGACTTAAATAAAACTCTGTTTACTGTGGCTCATCCCAGGAAATTTCCTGGTATATATAAGCATCAGAAAGGTTCCGAGAAAATTCTACAATTAAAGAAACCTGTTTCCTTTTAATGCAGTATTTCCTAAGCCTACTTGGCCACAGAACACTTTTCTACATAACATAAATTTTGGGGAATGCTGAAATGATCTGATTAAGTTTTGATTTCCCTGCAAGCAAGGGATAATTACCCCCATTTCTGAGGTAAGAAAACAGAAACCCACCCAGTAAGGGGAGGAGCCACTGCTCCATCACCCAAGTCTCTACCTCCAAACAAGAAGGCTGGGGTTTCCAAAACACGGAGCTACAGAAACCACCTCCACAGGCACCGTGTCTTCTGCTTTTCATTTTAAAATTTATACATAAAAGTAAATGTTAGTAAATTAAGTGTCTTGGTGAAAATCACAGAGCTCCTGAGGAGTGCACATCCTGAGGAGATGAAGCCTAAGTTCACTCTCTTTTAAAAACATCTGACAGGGCACCTGGGTGGCTTACTGGGTTAAGCCTCTGCCTTCGGCTCAGGTCATGATCCCAGGGTCCTGGAATGGAGCCTTGCATCAAACTCTCTGCTCAGCAGGGACCCTGCTTCCCCCTCTCTCTGCCTGCCTCTCTGGCTACTTGTGATTTCTGTCAAATAAATAAATAAAATCTTAAAAATAAATAAACAAACAAACAAACAAATAAATAAAATCTGAGTGGAGAAACAAGCTACCACGTTGTCATTACTGGTCTGAGTGCGCACCTGTCCTAGCTAGGACCGGGCCCCACAGCCAACCTCTCCTGGCTGGCATTTAGGGTGAGCTACAGGCACGCAGCTGAGGAGATGCTGTTATTTCAGAGCTCAAAAGCTCAAACAATCTCTGCCCATTCATACTGGCAACGAGCTGGCACACTCCTCCCTGAACCAAGGAAAACAAAGGCCTGGCCACTTGGTGATTATAATCACTCTCATTAAATCGACTGTTCCGCAGCAACTCCTATTCTTCCCAAGGAAACAATAGTGGGGGCGGACCTGCTGCAGGATCCGGACGCGGGGGTGCTCTCTCCACCACCATCCCCTCGAACAGTTCTCTGGCATATCTGAGTGTCGGATGGAAACATCCCCCCTCCCTCCACCTCCCGGCTTCCAAGTGCCTCCTGGCGCAGCCCACCCACTATTTTGTGTCAAGTAGTAGCATCTGATACAGAGGGGAGTCATCCGGGCCACAGGGCACCAGCCTGGTTCTCAGCCAGCATCTCCACCCACCCCGCACCCGTCTGCCAGGAACCCAGAGCATGTCTCACCAATTACAAAGGTTGTTCAGGGAGTCCCCGTCCAGGGGAACTGAGATGAGCATCTGGAGACCATTAAAGCATGAAGATAGGCATCTTGTCTTAGAAATCAGCATCAAGACCAAACTGCGTAATTCTCGTGGCAGAGCCCACCACAGGGCAGGAAGCAGGACTACTGGAGGAGGAGAAGGGAGAAAAAGGAGAGTCTATAGGGTATGTTTCCCTGAAGGCGTTTTTTTAAGCCTCATTTCCTCCATGGTTTTTTTTTTTTTTTTTAATTTATTTATTTGTCAGAGAGAGAGAGAGAGCGAGCACAGGCAGACAGAGTGGAAGGCAGAGTCATAGGGAGAAGCAGGCTCCCTGCAGAGCAAGGAGCCCGATGTGGGACTCGATCCCAGGACGCTGGGATCATGACCTGAGCCGAAGGCAGCTGCTTAACCAACTGAGCCACCCAGGCGTCCCGTCCTCCATGGGGTTTAACATACTCCCCTGAATGCTGACATTCACAGGACACTTTTTTTTTTTAAAGATTTTTATTTATTTATTTGACAGAGAGAGATCACGAGTAGGCAGAGAGGCAGGCAGAGAGAGAGAGAGAGGAGGAAGCAGGCTCCCTGCTGAGCAGAGAGCCCAATGTGGGGCTGGATCCCAGGACCCTGGGATCATGACCCGAGCCGAAAGCAGAGGCTTTAACCCACTGAGCCACCCAGGCGCCCCCACAGGACACTTTTTAAAGCAAAGCAGGACATACAGAGGAACGGCCACTGTGTCTCCCAATTCGTATCAACTCAGAAAGAAATGTATTCAGCCCTCCCAGAGCACCAGACCCTGTGCGAGGCACCGTGAGGCCGTGACAATGGAGTGCCAAGAAGGTAAAGAAGGAAAAGCAGGACCAACCAGTGGTTTAGAACTTTACTGAGCAGCTGTTACAAAGGGGCTGCAGAAGGCTGTGGGGTGGTGGCAGGCTGAGAGAGTGGGGCCCTCTCCTGCCCTCTTTCTCATCCACTCTCCCCGCCAACTCCCCCATGACCCGCTCCCCCATGACCTGCTCTCTAGATCTCTTTGCAGGAAGAGCTGCTGGGACACTTAATGTCTGGATATCTGAAAATTCCTCAGGAATATTTCTGCAGGACTGGTCTGGGAGCAGAACTCTTACCGAGCATGCCAAGACAGAGGCCAGTATCGATTGCCCTCATGCATTCTGGCAGGGGAAACACACACTCAAAGCAGATCATTTGCTGAGAGCTTTAGAGCATGCCCCAGTGCTGGCCAGGCCTGGCATGGCCTCAAGCACTGACTTGCTCCCTTTGACAGTTGGCGGTGGCAGCTGCTGAGGTAAGCCCCAGAGCACCCTGAGGTTTGGATTCTTCTGGTGCCAACCATGATGATGAAGGGTGCCTCCGGGCCTCACGCACAGAAGGAAGAAGGTTCTCAAACACTTTCCCCATGGACATGTTCGGGGAAGATTTCAACCTCGTAAGCTCTGGACACCTCGACTGCTACACAGAGATGTGCAAGAAGCCAGGGGTAGTCCATCCTGCAACTGTGTCTCCTTAGGCATATGCTGTCCACAGGTAGAAGGTAGCCTGCAAAAGATGGTGAGTACCCTGGACTATGTGCAAAGTTCAAGTCCCAGTCCCCAACTGCCTTACTTGTCACCTGGCACAGGCGAGTCGCTCCTCTCTTTGTATTTTCTCATCTGTGAATCTGGGGTCAGTATGATTCCTTTCTCATAGGCTGGAGGAGTTAAATTAGCCACCTGAAGTGGCGAGCATATTAGGTACGTACCCTATATATCTCAGTCATTTTTAGTATTTTAACATTATTGACACATGTGAAAGGAACAACTCCATAAAGCCCAAGGAAATGTCCTTTACAGCAATAACTCCCTTGATGGTCTGGATCTGGATGGAAGGCTAGTCAAAGCCATAAAACAGGGGCGCCTGGGTGGCTCAGTTGTTAAGCATCTGCCTTCGGCTCATGTCATGATCCCAGGATCCTGGGATCGAGCCCCGCATTGGCGGGAAGCCTGCTTCTCCCTCTCCCACTCCCCCTGCTTGTGTTCCTTTTCTTGCTGTGTCTCTCTGTCAAATAAATAAATAAAATCTTAAAAAAAAAAAAAAGAAAGAAAAACAACAAAGAAACAAACAACAAAACAACAAAAACCCACAACAACAACAAAACAAAACCAAAAAAACCTAAAGCAGATTGAAGGAACTTCTATGTTGATAGCAATACTCTATCTTTTCAAGAATAGCACGAAGAAATTTTTTTTTTTTTCAGATGCAAAACGGGTAAGTGCAAGAAATTTCTCTCCTTAGGGAAATTCACCAGATGGAAGCTCTTTTCGAAGGAATTTCAAAATTTATAAATGTAGCACAAACAGGGTCAGGTGTAATCCTGTATCGGTTGTCATCACATTCTTGATGGCCCTTAAGGCCCAGTCAGCCTGAGTTCCAGTGGTATTTTATTAGCTACAGGAATTGCATTTCAGAACATGTTTTGAAGGAAAATGTCATGAGCTTATCTTTCCAGGGGCCAAGACAGCAATCAAAGAATCAGCTCATGACTCATGTTATATCCCTCATCCAAGCACATTTCCCACTGCAATCTCCTGGTTGCTGGAGGGATTTGTGGGAAAGGTGTGAGCGTTCATCCCTCCTAAATCACGTGAATTCAGCACACCTCTAATTTCACAGCTGCCTGCCCTTGCCACAGTAATGGAAATTTGTTTGTACTGGCTTCTCCATGCAATCTAGAAATAGCAAAATGTGGCAGAAGTAGCAAATTTGGGATACCAAAAATAATGTTGCAAATGCATGAAAATGAATACCTATGACTTAATGAAATCTGTGGCCTTAATGTGCGTTTGCTAAGAAAATGAAACTTAGGTGCCTCCTTTAAGCGAATGAAAGGGGGGGTAAAACGCATGAACAAATAAATGTTTACGGAAAATATGTGTCTCATCAATGCAAATCACAATTTCTAAGATACTTTCAATTATCAGAATTTACTACGGAAGTGACTTGGTAAATTTAGAACTATGGTTGAGGATTAAAGGTGATAATCTTAGCAGGCGGATCATTTTACCCTCTTTTGAGAACAGGAGGATGGAAGTGGGGGGAGGGGCAGATTGCCTGGTTCCTAACGCAGCTGTTACTTAACTGCGTGACCTTGGTAAGTCTCTACAGCTCCGTTTCCTCATCCATAAAATGGGGATAATAAAACTACCAAAGTCATGGTGTAGCTATAAGGATTAAGTGAGTTAGTATTTCTTTTAAATATTTAAATCTGTGCTATGGCACATTTCTATATAAATATTAGCAACTGCTATTATTATTGCTATTATTACCATTATCATTATCAGGCTTATCATCAGATTCTCCCATTCTTCTTCCTACAGGCTGCCCTAAAGTTCCTTCCATCAGCAACATTAATAGGAACATTTTAAGGCCAGAGATGTCTTCTCCAGAAAATCATTATAGCATTTCCTTAACCACTGGCCTGTATTAACATTTAAGACTGATTTTAAAAAGTCCCCTTGAAAGGGAGTTCTGAGGGGGTACCTGGGTGGCTCAGTGGGTTAAGCCTCTGCCTTCGGCTCAGATCATGATCTCAGGGTCCTGGGATCGAGTCCTGCATCGGGCTCTCTGCTCGGTGGCGAACCTGCTTCCTCCTCTCTCTCTCTCTCTGCCTGCCTCCCTGCCTACTTGTGATCTCTCTCTCTGTCAAATAAATAAATAAAATCTTTAAAAAAAAAAAAAAAGAAAGAAAGAAAGAAAGGGAGTTCTGAGAAGCTGGGATAGAAAGCAGGAATATTACATAAGCAGTAGTTTGTCTCGTGACAAGGGTACTGTGCAAGGTTAACATGCTCGGCTATTTTGCTCCCCAGCGGTGGGTATTTGGCAATCGTTGCAGGTATTCTGGGTTGTTACAAATCAGGAGGAGAAGGGGCTACTGGCATCTGGTAGGTTAAGATGCTGCTGAACATTTCACAAGGCTCTGGACAGTGGCCCCTGCCCACCCCAAGCAAAGAATCATCCAAGCAAATGTCAGCAGTGTCAAAGGTGAGAAGCCCCATCTTAGGGCAGACGCTGGAAAGAAAAGCAGTCTGGCCCCATAGGAGCCTTCACTTTAGGATGGACATAGTGTTAACCACCAACAACCCAAGAGCAAAGGTGCCTGGCCTACTTAAAATCGACTTCTGGGGATGCCTGGGTGGCTCAGTCAATTAAGCGTCTGCCTTCGGCTCAGCTCATGATTGCAGGGTCCTGGGATCGAGTCCCACATCAGGATCCCTGCTCAGTGGGGAGCCTGCTTCTCCTTCTGCCTGCTGCTCCCCGTGTTTGTGCGCGCTCTCTCTCTCTCTAACAAATAAAATAAATAAAATCTTTAAAAAAAAGAAAGAAAGAAAATGACTTTTGGGGATGTTGCTCCCAGAGAAGGAGTAGTAATTTATTACCGAGCACACCTGGTTCCCAGAGAGAGAAGACTAATGAGCCAGCCCCCAAGCACCCAGAGAGTTTTCATTTTAGCGCTGAGGAGGTTACTGCGTTCAATATTTTCAATTCATGGTAGTATTGAGCCTGGAGATGGTTCTTCAAATGTAATGTGTCTAAAACATGCCAACAAATTCCTTTCCTCTTCTTCCCAAACATGCCCATCTCCCTTACCTCAGTAAATGCCTCCACCACCTTCCCCAAACCCAGGCAACATCCTGCTTCTCTTCCCCTCACAGTCCCATTCCATCCTCAGGCAGATCCTATTGCTGCCACTTCCTAAGCACACTCTGAATGCTTCCTTTCTTCTCCACTGCCACTGCCTTGGCCTGACGAACGTCCATAATTTCCTAAATGATGTCCCCATTGTTAATCTTGATAATCTCCAACGAATTATCCACACAATACTCTAAGTCATCATTTAAAAAATAATAATTAAAGGCTACAGCTCTTGACATCGCTTGTTGGCTTCTAACTAAGGCTTCAAATTAAATTCAAACCGTTTACTGTGTCCTGAAGAAGTCTTCTATCAGGGGTCTCCAGGGTGGCCCCAGACTCACAGCATCCATGTATGTGAATTCTCAGACCCCACCCCAGACCTAGTGGATCTCCAGGCGTGAGGCCCAGCGGGTCAACCTGGGTGATGGCGATGCACACCCGTTGGAGAACCAGGGCTTTGTGGGATCTGGCTCTCCTCTTCTCCGACTCCACTGCAGGCAAACGGGCCTCTCTGCAATTTCTTGACCATGCCAAGGTCTCTTCTATTTCAGGTCCTACACACTCTGCTCCTGCAGCCTGGAATTCCCCACCTCTCTTCCCACCGCCCCTCTCAGATGCTTGCTCGGACCTCTCTCACATAGATCTCTGCCTCCACCTTAAATTCTTTGAACATTTTCTTCATAGTGCTTCCTATCACTAGCTGTTTCCTCTCTTTCTGTTCTGGCTTACTTGTTGTTCTCTGGCCCTTCCACTAGTCTGTAACCTCCGTGAGGCCAGGGCCATGCCTTTGTTCCTATATGTGCAATGAATACTACAGTGCCTGGGACATAGCAGATGATCACTCCAAGAGTTCAAATGCATTATTACCCTGTGGAGAAGCACAGGGAGACTTCACTCTAAGCACCCACCCAAAAATAAACAAACAAACAAATAAATAATCAAAGTTATTACTTGCAGTGGACATGGAAGAAAGATGGTCATCGATTTTCTAAATATTATTTCCACAATTTAATTGCTAATATTATTTATGTGACTGACATTGTGCTAATATTTCATAAGCATTATCTTAGGTATAAACCCTATGTAGAATATCCAATAATGATGCTCACTGACAGATGAAACACTGAGTTGCAACATAATGCCACCTGCCCAAGTTCCCACAGTGAGTGGCCAAGAGGGGACCTCAACCCAAGAGGGCCTAGCTGTGAGCTCAGGCCACAGCTGAGAAACCCTTTCACTATAGTGAGAATAGCAAGGGGTACGAAGTCATCAGGGAGAAGCAGGAGCAGAGCACCTTACCCAGGCAGAGATGCCAGAGGGAATCCTGGAGGAGCTCTGAGGCATAAGTGAGTCAAGAGCACAAAAAAGTAAAGAAGCAGGGAAGCAGAGGCGTGACCCCTTTACTCAACCTACTTTTTTTTAAATTATTGTTATTTTTTTAGAGACAGAGAAAGAGGAGGGCAATGGGACAGGGAGAGAGAATCTTACGCAAGCTCCACGCCCAGCACAGGGCCCCACTCAGGGCTCCATGTCATGACTCTGAGATCATGACCTGAGCTGAAATCAAGATTGGATGCTTAACTGAGCGCCACCCAGGTAGCCTCACACCTACTCCTTTCTTTCTTTCTTTTTTTAATTTAAAGATTTTATTTATTTGACAGAGAGAGAGGGAGATCACAAGTAGGCAGAGAGGCAGGCAGAGGGGGAAGCAGGATCCCTGTTGAACAGAAAGCCTGATGTGGGGCTACATCCCAGGATCCTGACACCATGACCCCTGCCGAAGGCAGAGGCTTAACCCAACTGAGCCACGCAGGTGCCCCATCACCGACTCCTTTCTTAAGAAAGGTCTTATTTGGGAAGAGGGGAGCTTTGGTAAAATGACGTCTGGCTGAGTGGTGCTGTATTCAGGAACTGCACTGCTGGCTGCTCTCACCTCCGGCACATCTTCAATGATGATCTTCTTTTTGGATACGGGCAGCATAGCTGATCTCTGTGAAGTTTATTGGTATAAATGAGGGCTGGAGTGTAGCGGCAGGGCGGGAAAGACCTCCAGAGGGAGGCCTTTCAAGTTTTACTCAGGCCCCCGCTGATCTGATCAGCGTCTCCTGGGCCAGGAATCCTCGTAGGTTATTGTTGGAAGTGTACTGTTCGTGTGAAAAATGTGATGGCAGAAAATATTTGGGAACCATATATCATTAAAGTATTTTAATAAAAGTAAGTGTTTATACTAAATATCCTCTCTGAGTGTGATCCAAAAGGAAAAAAAAGAAGTGTTTCTCAGTTGATGTGCACTAAAGGAACTCTGCATGGAGGTGGGAATTACAGCACAGCCTTCACTCCCCTGGCAACCGACTGATGTCACACACAGGATGGAGACCATCCCGACGGGGCCAGGATTCGGCTGGGAGGTACTGGGTCTTGAATCAAGTGCAAAACTGACTTGATACTTAGGAAATACTTTTTAAGAGCAATTTTACTTAAATTGAATTTTGAAGGAAGTGCTTAAAGCAAATCAGAAGGTTGTTTTCTAATATTTTAGCCAGACATGGATGTAGAAATCTCATATAATTCACAAAATTGAGCTTGACATGATGCCAGGCCTCCACGGAAAGAACAAAGAATTCTCAGTGTGGAGAAGAGATCATCTCCTGTGAGATCCAAGGCCTTTATATGAGAGTTTCTGGAAGTATCATTCCCAGATGAGCAGCATCAGCGTCCCCTCAAAGGGGTCCTAAAAAGCCAGATTTGGGGTCCTGCCCAGAACTACTGAATCAGTCTCTGAGGGCAGGGCTCTGGAATCTGAAGTTTCAGTGTTTCCCAGAGAATTTTTAATTGAAACCATTTTTGGGTAGAATCTGCACAAAGCAACAAGGAAATGTGTCTAGGAGCAGGTAATTCTTGAGCATCATTATGGCTTAGTGAATAATTTAGACCATAATTACATACTAGGCCCACAGGTTACAAGGAGTATCAGTGCAAACAGGGGCATTTAAGACATTTGCATGTGCTCTGAGGGAAGCAAAACAGTGTCATATAGTAATACTAGACTTCTGGTTTTCAGAATTCAGCACAATTTTAAAAACTGGGCAAAAGGTCAACACAAGTTGTCTCCTTTACTTTGCCAACAAGGGCAAATAAAAATGCCTCTCTGGTTGCATCACATCGTAAAAGAAATGGCATTTCTTCTTTAAGAAGTGACATTTTTAACCCCAAAAAAGAAATAAAGAAAAAAGAATCTCAGAATAAAAAACAATCCTTTACAGGAGTAAAGGTGGGTGGCTTAGTCGGTTGAGCATCTGCCTTCAGCTCAGGTCATGGCCCCAGGGTCCTGGGATGGAAGCCCCACATCAGGCTCCCTGGTCAGTGGGGAGCCTGCTTCTTCCTCTCCATGCCACTCATGCTCTCTCTCGCTATCTCTGTCTCTCAAATAAATAAATAAAATCTTAAAAAACAAACAAACAAACAAAACCAAAACAGTCTTTTATACAGAATACACTGGAAAATAAATATGAATAATTTGATCTGAAGTCTTTATTTTCCGCTTTCTCATTTTGTCACAGGGTGCAGTGTCAACCACTGACGCCTAAGAACCTTTCACACAGTGGAGAGACCAAAGTCAAAAGTCAGTTCTACGCTTTGCCCCTTGCTCGCAGTATGCTTTCCCCATCACTTTCACAACTGAGTCATCTTGGCTTCCTCATCTATAAAATAAATGTAATCGTCATGGTAACCACTGATGGCCTACCATGGATTGATCAACTGTCACACAGAATGGGCTGGAAAGATGTCCTCCCTCCCTGGTTTTCCCTCCTTAGGCTTCCCTATCTACTAATCTCCTATGAATCTTGTTGGATGTGAGCTAAAGAATTGCTTCCAACAAAAAGGAAGAAAAGGGGCTGCTTAACTATTGGTCCCCAGCTTTTTTATTTTTTAAGCTTCTTTGTTCTTTCTCTAGATTCTGATGGGGTTTCACGTGAGGCAGATCCGTGGTATCTGGCTGTTACCAACTCTCTGGAATAGCAGCAGTTCCCTGCCTAGTTTGTTATAAAACAAGGACTACAAGTAAGTTCTTGCCATGTGTGTTTAAAATGTTGTCTAGGTCCTTTTTTCCTTTTTTCTTTTATACCTATTTATGAGTAACTTGTTTCCCGAAAGAGTAGGCCAGGTGATTATTTGTAAAAGGTGAAAAGGCTTGTTGGGGCAGGGTGGGAGGGGGAGAACTGGAAGGGACGGGGGCTGCTGTGTTGCACTGTTCCAAGATATCATGCACGTGGCAGTTTATGTGAATGGAGTCCCGTTGCTAACTGTGTCCCACAAAGTCATACAAAGTGATGGACCTGGGTGGAGGGGGGCACACAGATAAACTGTTCCACAAACAGAGCCTAGGCATGGGCTTCCAAAGAACTTAAAAAGAATGTCATAGCTAAGGATCCAAAAATCTATAAAGAAGTCATCAAACTCAACACCCAAAGAACAAATAATCCAATCAAGAAATGGGCAGGGGACATGAACAGACGTTTCTGCAAAGAAGACATCCAGATGGCCAACAGACACATGAAAAAATGCTCCACATCACTCGGCATCAGGGAAACACAAATCAAAACCACAATGGGATACCACCTCACACCAGTCAGAATGGCTAAAATTAACCAGTCAGGAAATGACAGGTGTTGGCGAGGATGCAGAGAAAGGGGAAAGGGGAACCCTCCTTACTATTGGTGGGAATGCCAGCTAGTGCAACGAATCTGGAAAATAGCATGGAGGTTCCTCAAAAAGTTGAAAATAGAGCACCCTACGACCCAACAATCGCACTACTGGGTATTTACCCTAAAGATACAAATGTAGTGATCTGAAGGGGCATGTGCACCCGAATGTTTATAGCAGCAATGTCCACAATAGCCAAACTATGGAAAGAACCTAGATGTCCATCAACAGATGAATGGATAAAGAAGATGTGGTATATATATACAATGGAACACTATGCAGCCATCAAAAGAAGCAAAATCTTGCCTTTTGCAATGACGTGGATGGAACTGGAGTGTATTATGCTGAGCAAAATAAGTCAATCAGAGAAAGACAATTATCATATTATCTTCCTGATATGAAGAATTTGAGAGGCACATGAGGGGTTTGGGGGTAGGGAAGGAAAAAATGAAACAAGATGGATTCAGGAAGGAGACAAACCATAAGAAACTCAATCTCACAAAACAAACTGAAGGTTGCTGGGGGAATGGGCGTAGGGAGAATGTGGTTGGGTTATGGACACTGGGGAGGGTATGTGCTATGGTGAGTGCTGATAAGTGTGTAAACCTGGCGATTCACAGACCTGTACACCTGGGGCTAATAATACATTATATGTTAATTTAAAAAAGTCATAGCTAATACTTGTTGAGTCTTAGGTCAAGCACTGTGCTAAGCCCCTTATATGCATCATCATATTTTCTCCCCCACAATAACCCTACAATTATCATCGCCACTTCCTATACAAGGAAACTAAGAATTAAGTGGTCACTGACTCAAGATCACCCAGCCGGTCAGTGGCCGCAGCAGCATTTGAATCTAGATCTGTGGTAAGTTACAGCCTAAACTCAAAACCTGTTGGCTAAAGCAGAAGAAAGCAGAGAACAGAGATCTTGTTTAACACATAAACTTTAAAGGAGGGTTGGTGTCTCGTCTTTCAGTGCTCTTAAAAAGACAGGTGACCAGCTCTGGCTTATGTTTTACTTCCGTGAAGGCAGAAAACAAAAGCACTTCGGAATAACTTGTTCCTCTATTCCTAGAGCGGTATTTCTGTTTTCCCCGGGGGGCAGGAGGCTCTCATATTCGAGGCTCTCGCAGAATAAGCTGCTGTTGTATTTCCTAAAGGGATGACCTCCCTTTCTTCAAGCCGTAATCCCTCATGCCCTGCTGAACTGGACTGAAAGCGGTAGCCAAATATCCTGTCGTCAAGCCTCCTCCAAGGGCAGCTCTGCTGAGTGGTTATTTTGGAAGAGGCTCTAATCGGTCACGTTATGCGGCTTTGCTAAGACTCACTTTATTAGCTACCATCAAGAGCTAATAAAACATGTCAGGAAGTCTCTGTAAGCTGTAAAAACATTTCCAAAGGTCACGGCCGACACTCCGGACTTCAATGACTTTTTAAAGGAAAAGAAAACAGAGGCAGAGGCCCAACTTTTCAAAAGACAGAACTACCAAAAGCAGTGGCCCCACATGGGCGGTGAAGGGCGGCAGCTCTGTATTCTACCCGCCATTGAATCAACCCGGTCTGGAGGATGTCTTGAAGAAAAGGTCCAAAAGCCACAAAAAGGCAGTGGTGATGGTGGCGAGGAAGGAAAGCAGGACCTACCATACCCTCGTGTGAGGATACTGCATTTCTCTTGGAGATATCAGTTTGGTGTGGGGTTGTCTCACAGTCACACTTAACCTACAAACAATGGTGTAGGTGACAGAGAGGGATCAATTTTCGATGATCTCTAACACAAGAGGCATTTTTCCTTAACATATGACTTTTTTCCCATTATAAAATAAGCCCAATTTTTAGTAAATGTAGCAAAACATAAAAAAGGAGAAGTAATCCTGTCACCTTAAAAGTGGGGAACAGGGGCGCCTTGGGTGTCTCAGTTGGTTAAAGGACTGTCTTCAGCTCAGATCATGATCCTGGAGTCCCAAGATCAAGTCCCACATCGGGCTCCCTGTCAGCAGGGAGTCTGCTTCTCCCGCTGACCTCTCTTCTCTCATGCTCTCTCTCCTTCTCTCTCTCTCTCTCTCTCAAATAAATAGATAAAATCTTAAAAAAAAAAAAAAAGCAGGGAGCAGAGTTTCGGGTTTTGTGTTTCAGGATTCATACTTTATCATGTGGGATGTTTCATGACAAACAGCTAGAGCCAGAGGTCCTACTAGCTTGAAAATATTCATAATCATTGAGAGTCCCATTCACCACTGATCCACAGGTCCAGGTCCAGAAGACAGAGTAACATTTTTATCCTGATTTAGGATACAGATTTTAGACTTGAAATCTGAACTTGGGGGGAGAGGGCGGAAGGTGGTCCACGGAGTAAGTCAGGATGGCATCTTGTAGAAGCTCAGCAGGAAAAGACCGTTGATACACTGGTATGCTCCAGACCAAGAGAGGCAAGTTCTGTCCTGCTTTGGAGCAGTGGCCGACTGGCTCTAGTGCAAACTTCACTTGGCTGTCCTTAAAATTTGCAGCAGGCTGTGGCAGGGGGTGAAGGGGGTTCCACCACTAACTGGAGATACTGTAGGGTTGAGCTGAATCCAAAAAATTCCTTTTGCTTTTTTGTTTTCTTTTTCCTCTTCTATTTGCTAAGATGGGCAACACAGAGCAGCAACGAGAGCCCTAGACTTTGGAGCTGCAGCACCGCACCCATGAAGATAACAGGACTAGCCCCAGGGAACACCTGAAGGATTAAATGTAGAGCTTGCAGAGCTCTCGGCAAAAAACCTGGCACCTGGCAAGCATTCAGTAAGTAAGGAATTCATAACACTGTCTCTGGCCTGGGAGCTCTTTGAGGATGTGGGTCATCCTCAGATCCCCAGGAGAGGTGCCTGGGTACCCCCCTGGGGTATGTTCAAGAATATGTTCAAGAATAAATGAATTTGGTTTATTTCACTTTCCTTTCCTGGTACATTCTCCCTATTTTTTTTTTCTTCTCCAAAACATTAAGCCACACTTTTTCTTGCTTCGGACAAATGTATCACCGACAGAGGGTTAAGGCCATCTGATTCTCTTCTCGCTTGCTGAGGAATATTTATCTTTCTTGTATTATTCTTGAGAGTCCGCTTTCCTTTCCCCTTCCTCTTTTGTGGCTTTCCTCCCTCGGAGAACTGCTCTCCCTTCCGTGACTGGGGTTCTGCTGAGTTTGCCAATCTGTTATCCTCCCTCCCCAAACCTACCCATCCCAATGCCCCAATTCACATAAACCCAGAATCCTCACTTGACTTTGAGATGACTTACTCTGTAATAAAGCCCTTTTCCAAGAGGTCAGTAAGAGTGTATTTCTGTTGCTTACAACCAAAAGGCCCTAACTGATCCTACCTACTCTTTTTCTTTTCTTCCTTTCTAGTCATGTTTCCTTCCTACTGCATCGATGGTTTCCTGGATGCCTCCTTGACCATCTGCCACCAATCTCCTTCCTCACTGAACACGGCAGAATTTACTCCTTTCTGTGAATAAAAATGAGCCTCTCTTCTATTCACAGGTCAGCCTTCCTCTTAACTAGCATAGTGGCTTCCATGAAATTCAGTTACCTTCAAGGCAACCTGATATTTTGCTGAACAAAATGTTAATGTCAGCATCGTAAGTGCCCTAAGACCTGGCTATCACAGACTTAAAATGATAATGCGTGAGGAGAAGTAGCTATTATCTGCTTTAACTCAATTCATGGGACTGTGTGGACAAAGGAAGAGCCGTTTAATGACTTGCGTAGGGCCCAACAGCCAAACAGAGGTAAGATCGGAATGCAGCCCTCTGATACTTGCGTAAGGTGTTTTAACCATCCCACTGGGCAACTTGAAAGGAAACACTATTTTGGATCCAATCCAAGCAATTTACTTTGTGAAGTAGAAAAGCCTCTGTCGTAAGATGGTCACATCTACAAGACAGTCTCATAATGGGAGATGTAAGTACTGTTCAAACTAAAAAGAGGTCAGGGAAGAAAGAAATGCACGAAGAAGGGAGAGGAGTGTTAAGGAAAAATGCCTGATATCACTTCTTCTAGAGGGAGGTGCAGGGATCCTCCAAAACGAAATCATTCCAAGGCCATCGCCAGCCAACACATATGGAATGTAACACATATTGAGCATAACACATACTGCACATAAAGATGTGCAGTGAACTGGTTTAAATTTGAAGGTTCCCCCCACACAAAAAATAAGCACTGAATAACTGACCCAAAGCAATGAACCCATAAGAGTTCTTTAATTTAAATTCATATAAAAATATTTAATTTTCTTTTATCCCCAAGGAACAAAAAATCATACTCTCTTAAAACCCCCTGAGTGATTGAGTGAAGGCAACAGGAAAGGAGATATACAGGCTTTGGGAATGCATTGCATAATACATGTAGAGTTCTCCAAAATTTTTTGTTAGATAACACTGTATAAATATCAGATCCCCAAGTATGAACACCGAAATGCATATGGCAATGATATGTATCTTTAAATTTCTCTGATCTAAAAATCTGCTTTATGGGACGCCTGGGTGGCTCAGTTGGTTGAGCAGCTGCCTTCGGCTCGGGTCATGATCCCAGCGTCCTGGGATCGAGTCCCACATTGGGCTCCTTGCTCCGCAGGGAGCCTGCTTCTCCCTCTGACTCTGCCTTCCACTCTGTCTGCCTGTGCTCGCTCTCTCTCTCTCTGAGAAATAAATAAATAAATAATCTTTTTAAAAAAATAAATAAATAAATAAAATAAAAAAAATAAAAATCTGCTTTATAGCAGATATTTTCTAGACAGAGGTGTTGGTTGTCATAGCATCTGGCATATTACTTTAGCTTTAAAAAATGAATGAAATTAGATCTGCACACTTGACTTTAACCACATAATTAAATGTCTTTGTAAGGCAGTTGCAATTGACAAAACGTGGGCCGATACAGCTTTCTCAAATTTTTTTTTTTTAGAAGATTCTCTAACTCAGAGAACTTTTAAACTGAGGGTGTTGAGAGTCAATACTTAACTGTTAAACATGTAGAGCAGGGTGGCCAAATAAATGGTTTCCACGTCACCATGCTCCCCACCACGTTTCCAAAGCTAACATGGTTGATTCTCTCAGTGCTCTTCTCAACTTAGGCCAGTTTCAGGATCTTCTCAACTCAATACAACAAACAGCCATAACCAACAGATAAACACAAAGAAACCCACTTACCATTCCTCTATTAAATGATCCTGGTACTCGTGCTCTTATCCAATGACAAGAACTTCCATGGTTCTACTAGTTAGCAAATTCATTAATTACGCTGAACTCTATAATGAAGAACAGCTATTGGTTACAAGTAGGTCTAAAAATGTGCAAAATGCATGGGTCACTCAATTTCCCTGTCTCTCAAGAATATGTAGAAGGGTCCTCAGGGTACCTGCACATGTTAACAATCCACTCTAGCACGTTCCTTAACATCTCACTCAACTCTGCCTCTTTAACTGAAGTAAAAATGCCATCAAGCAAGAGACAGTAGTATTTTTTTCACATTTTCCAGTTTGAAAAATGGATTTCTTTTCCTCCATTGAAGACATAGCTCTGACTTCTTCAATTTCCTATTCCTTCCCCAAACGAAAAATAAGACCCACAGGCAGGCCTAGGATGAGACCAATAACTACGAGTCTTAGAGAAGTGCCCCCCAAGACCATCACTGCAAAAAGGGTCAAGACTGATAATGTAGTTGATCCTTGAAACACAAGTTTGAACTTTACGGGTCCACTCACATGTAGGTTGATTTAGATAAAGACAGTATAGTACTGTAAATGTATTTTCTCTTGTGCTTATTTTAAGAATACAGTATATAATACACATAAAATATGTGTTAATTGGCTGTTTATGTTATCAGTAAGGCTTCTGGTCAATAGTAGATCATTAGTAGTTAAGTTTTGGGGGAGTCAATAATTACATGAGGATTTTCTACTCTGTGTGGTGGGGAGGGGTAAGGACAGCACCCCAACCCCCACATTATTCAAGGGTCAACTGTCTTAACAATCTCATTTAATTCAAGGCTTCTCTTCCATTGAACCATAGCCTTTTTTTTTTTAGAGAGAGATTTTATTTATTTATTTGACTTAGAGAGATGACAAGCAGGTAGAAAGGCAGGCAGAGAGAGAGGAGGAAGCAGGCTCCCTGCTGAGCAGAGAGCCTGATGCGGGGCTCGATCCCAGGGCCCTGAGATCATGACCTGAGCCGAAGGCAGCGGCTTAACCCACTAAGCCACCCAGGCACCCCGAACCATAGCCTTTTTATAGCTAATGCTTACATTAGAAAAAATAACAAAATAAATGCAGGTCATTAGGGTCTCCACTGATTATTACGTAAAGCAATACATTAACCGGAATACACCCATAACGCCTCAGTATTTTGAAGTCATCACTAACACTGATTACTTCCTCATCTGGCTCTGATGAGTGTAAGTCTGTCAAATTTGACTGTATCTCTTTCCTTATTACAATATTCTTTTTAAAAAGTTTATAGAACATTCAGGAAATAATAATTAATAATAATAACAATAACAACTGAATTCCCTCCTGAGAAGTGCTTTTATGATTAGAGATTTTGTAATTTATAATTACAGTAATTTTTCATGTACAAGTAAGTGCTTCAAAAGTACTTGGCAGTTCATGAAATTAACTGGCTCTTTTAGAGCAGGTAAACTATCTTCCCACCAAATGCTCATTAGACCAGAGTTTCTCTACATCAACTTCATTCACACTTGGGCTAGTTACTTGTAGTGAGAGGCTGTCCTGTGTGGTATAGGGTATTTAGTTAGTATCCACCTGATAGATGCCAAAAGCACCCTCCCACATGTGACAACTAAAAAATGTCTGTAGACATTGCCAAATGTCTAGAATCCCTGGGGTACAGAATCACTTCCCAGTTGAAATCTACTTCAGGTCACTCATCCAGTACTTAATGACCTCTTCCCTCTTCTGATAAATGATGCTAAGATAAGTTTTATGGCATACCTCCTCTCTATTCAAAAGGTCACCATTCCAGGGCGCCAGGGGTGGCTCATGGGTTAAGCCTCTGCCTTCAGCTCAGGTCATGATCTCAGGGTCCTGGGATAGAGCCCCACACAGGGCTCTCTGCTCGGCGGGGAGCCTGCTTTCCCCCACCTCTCTGCCTGCCTCTCTGCCTACTTGTGATCACTCTCTCTGTGTCAATAAATAAATAAAATCTTTAAAGAAAAAAAAAGGTCACCGTTTCAAGCTATCTGGGTAGAAATTAACGCAATTTTGCTTTAATCACATAGCTTCCCTGGGAGGAGCTCACATATTACCTTCAATCCACTGCCGGGGAAACAGAATCCAATGCCACAGAGTACAAGAGGGATACAGTGTGTCTTCTGAAACGTATCTCCTTCTTATCCCCCTCCCAACCTGGGTGGAGAGATCATCAACTCACTTCTTGTCTTCTTCCCTTGGGGAGATCAACTTGACCCTGGAGAGTTTCAGAGCTCAGAGCCAAGAACTAACCAAGAGCAAACATCTCCTAGGTAATTCTGGGCAAGTTATGGCATCTCTTAGAGCCTCAGTTTTCCTACTCAAGAAAACCAAGATAATTCCCACTTCCTCAAGTTACTAACTGGAACTGAAGAAAACCATACACATAAAGTGTTTAGCACAGAGTCTAGAATGCAGACAATGTGCACAATGAGCATTATGGCTCTTTCCGTCCCTCTACATGGGAATCTCAAACCAGGGCAACTGCACAGTGAATTTGGAAGTTGTGATGGAGACCAGAAGAGCCATGTGCAAAAAGCAAGCACACAGGTACCCCCACCATGATCCGGATGAGGGGTAAGCTCAATGTGTCAGAGAGGCAGAAAACATCTTTGAAGCAGAAATACTCACTGTGTAATACTGCCAAATCTTTCTATATATACATAGTTACATATAATTAAATACCCTGATCCCTTTTTAAAGTTGTCTATGATCTGAATCGCCTGAAAGAGACACCTGTGGCTGGTGTGACAAACTGTGTACACAGTACATAAAATTTCTCCTGCTTCCTCCCCACCATCCACATGCTCTGCTGTTAGTAGGCTGAAATACGTGGAACTGCTGATATTCAACAATTTTTCACCTGCAAAATGGCAATTTCTTGGGGTCAACCTATCCATTGGGGGAAAGCAGACTCTTTCAAATATCTGAAAGTTTCTCAAGTAGAGGTCAAATAAATTCTAAGTTATAGGTGGAAAATTCTGAGGAAGCCAAGCCCACGTGTGATGTGCTCTCATTATGTGTGATAATTCTATTCTTTCCCATCTTTTTTTCATAAACTCAAGATGTAAATTTACAGTGCTCCCAAAAGACTCTAGCTTAAGAGGCAGGTAGGTGCTTGATCCTAAATCCCAGCAGAGCTCTGAATTAATAATCACAGGGAGAAGGAATAACTTACCTGGAACTGCTATTATTAACTAAAAGAGGGGCATATATATGCCACATGGGGACAGGGCAAGGACAAGGACCACACATCACAAAGCGGCAGATGGAAATGCAGTTGAGGCTATTATATTATAGATTTGGGCATTTCCCTCCCCCCCACCCCAGCTCATGCCTACCTGGTTGCCCTCTTAGGGAGCAGAGAGCACTAGGGAGTGGGAGGTGGAGTTCCAGGGACTTGGCTGAGACAGACAAGCCACTGGATGGTTGTTTTACTTTTTAAAAAATTTTTAAAAAATTGTTTTATTTATTCATTTGAGAGAGAAAGAGAGAGAGCACAAGTAGTGGGGAAAGGCAGAGAAGAGGGCTCCTCACGGCCGGGAGCCCAATGTGGGGCTGGATCCCAGGACCCTGGGTTCATGACCTGAGCGAAGGCAGACGCTCAACCACCTGAACCCCCCAGGCGCCCTTGGATGGCTGTTTTAGAGAGTATTATACACCAACTGTACCTACTGCTGTGGCCTGGCCACCCTCCCATTAATCCAAATCTTGGAAATGATCTTGAACACCTCTATGAACCCTTCCACTGGTCACAAGATAGACTGATCAAAACTCCCCGATCTGGGGCACCTGGGTGGCTCAGTCATTGGGCATCTGCCTTCAGCTCGGGTCACGATCCACCAGGTCCTGGGATGCAGCCCCACATCCGGCTCCCTGATCAGCAGTAAGCCTGCTTCTCCCTCTTCCACTACCCGGCTTATGTTCCCTCTCTCACTGTGTCTCTCTCTGTCGAATAAATAAATAAAATCTTTAAAACAAACAAACAAACAAACAAACAAACAAAAAACCTCCCCAATCTGTCTATTCATCCTAATTCCTTTCCCAAGATTCAGCTTCCCCTCTGATTGCCAGCAGGCCTCCACCCTGATCTTTTTAGACCTGAAACTGAATATGCCCTAATCAGGCTCATGGCTTTCATTCTTCTTCCACGTATTTAAATAATTTTGCTTTAGAAGTGTGTCTCAGACCCAGCTTCTCCTACGGGGCCTGCAGCCAGGGCCTAGATCAGGTACTTGCTTCTCCTGTGGACTTGCAGCTGCCCGCTGCCTGCCCGCCCTACTCTCCATCTTCCCTCACACTGTCTCTCCTCCAAATTGCCTACACAGTCCTCATCCTGAAAAACTAGCCTGAAACCTTTCCATTGGTTGGACATTGCCCACAATGCATTTCCTTGGCATTTAACTAAACGAGAACAAGATGTATAAATGGATTACTTTGGCCCTGGTAGAGAATAACGAATAATACTTACTGTAACTATTAATTATATATTCGGTGCTTCAGAATCTGACCCCAACCTAACCTTACTCCTGCCATTCACCCAAAACACCCACTTTTTCAACGGCACTGACTTTCTCCTGGTGAACTTCACAGGCCATTTTAACTCCCTGCCTTTGCACATTCTATTCCCTTTGCCTGGACTACTGGGCTCCCTCCTTCACTCCCCAGTGGCCAGGCAAACAGGTACGCACCCTTCAAGTCTCTGCTCAAAAATCCCTGGGTGAAATCTTCTCCAATATACTCAGGGGAAAATGATCATTCCCTTCCCAAGGACCATTTACACATTTCTGCTACTGAAGCTCCCGCATCTTATGGTGCTTTCCTTGTTTGCTGTTCTCTTCATGTTACACCAGTAACACCCCAGAACATGTACTGTGTCACTCAGTCTCATCTACCCAGTATCTAGCACAGGGCCTGAGCTAGCGAAGGCCCAAGGGTCAGTGGGTGAGAGGGGTGGCCAGCAGCCTGAGCGGAACAACGGTTCTGGTGTTACATTAAATGTACAAAGAGAATTACTTACACTGGGCAGTTTCTTTTCTCTCTTTTAGGCTTTCTTTAAGGAGACAATAAAATAATCTAGCTTCGCCTTCTGTGGAAAGGGCAGAAGTCCCTGAGACCCAGAAGCAGGACATCAAGGGGTTCCCCTGTCCCCCTTAGGTGTGCACAAACTGCTTCACCTGCTTTGAGAACTTGTGTTTTGATCCACCCACTGCAAAGAACAGAAGTCTAAGGAAGCAATTTAAGTGAGCGAGGGATCTGCTGGGTTAAAACATGGCCTCCACGAGCAGGCAAGAAGCACAGCAATGCAGCTGGGTGAGGGAGCCCAAGGGGGGGTACTGGTGCTCGTCTTCTCTCACGGACCATGGGGTCTCACCGGGAGACTCCTGGGAGTCTTGACTCTCTCTTTATTTAACAATTCCCCAAATGGCTGCCTCAGCCTGGCCCCCGTGACTTTTCAACTCGAGGGCTCTCATGAACAATTTGTCTCTGAGCCTCAGGACTGTTCAATCAGTTCAACAAGGAGGCCATTAGGCTGAGGTGGCTCTAATCCCTTTGAAGCCTGTGCGGGCAGACAAAATCCTAAGCCTGAAAAGCCGCAAGGTTAAGAAATCAAAACCTAAGGACAACCAGTGGCTCTCATAGCCAAGTAAGCTTCCCCAAATACGCCAAATGCCTTAGCTAGAACCAATCAAATAAGGCCCTTGCTTTGCTTCCACCTTTTCTCCATTAAAATCTTTCCCCGAGCTCCTGCCAGCCGAGAGCTTCCTACCACTTCAGTCTGGCGCGGCCTGATCCAAATGAAGTTTTACTCAAATAAACTCCTAAAAATCTTACTACGCCTCAGTTTTTGTCTAATAGTAAAAAGATCATAAGAGAGAAGCTCTAGTTGGTCCAGCTCCTCTTTAGGTGGCACACAAGTCACATGGCGCAGGCCAGCTGACCGGTTGGCCTGGCTCAGGTAAGGTGTCCTCCCTGGTTCGGCCAAGGAGGGGTGGGATCCCATGAACAGATGCCTTCTCACCTCTATGGTCGCCCCCAAAGGTATACTTCCCCTTCTGATCCCTCTTCCCCCCAACACCTGCCAAGAAACTTGCCCTACCCTTTTCTGCCTCACCCTTCGTTCCTAGCAAATTTGCTGGGCTGCCAACATCAATACCATTGGACAGGGCACATCTAGATGCCAAAAGTTAAATCCTCTTAATATAGTAATGAGGAGTTAAAACCATTAAAGGAACATCAAAGCAAGGAAAGCAAAAGAAAAACACACAGGTAAGCCAAAAGCTGGAAACTTACGGTGAGTTTCGCAATCTATCTCCTATCTGATAGGAGATTTTGAAACGCGGCAACCACAACTCCAGAGGCTCAATGTCATTCCATCCATTATTTCAAATAACAGGTGAGCCCTCCACTCTACCAACTTGCCCTGCTCCTGTCCGGCGGCCTGGCCCACAATGTGAAGATGTTTCTGGACCATAGAGAAGCACACAGAAGCTGGACTCAGACAGACTTCTGCCACTTAATATCTGTGACTGAAGAATTTCATGCAACCTCTCTGTGTCATTTCCCATCTATAAAACGGAAATAATAAAAGCTACTTTGCAGGGTTCTTGTGTATGTTAATCGTAATACTTAAAAAGCACATGGTCCCACACTTGCCATACAAGGAGCGATCGATAAACAGCATTAGGTTGTATCATACAAAGTTGACCTTTTGGTAGGTCAACTAATATTATATTACCCCTTTGTCAGAGAAATGATCACTTCTTATGATTATCTTGTACTTATATGTTCCCCCATTAAACTCTGAGCTCCATCCTGCTTCCCACACAAGGCCTGGACCAGCACTTGGCAGACAGTAGGTGTTTCATCTGTATTTTTTGAGTGAATGGATATTGACAACGATGGTCATCGTGGCGATGATGAAGCTACTGCTTCTGGACGGCCCACTGGTGCAATACAGTCCTTGATTCCACTGCCTGGCACACAGCAGGGACACCATAATGTCTATTGAAGGAAGGAATGAGTAAACAAGTAAATGCATTTCAGGCATATACATACAAATTCCAAAGAGACTATCAAGTCAATAAAAACTGCTATGCGGCTGGGTGTTGGTCAGTGCCATCAAAAAACACCTACGGGCTTGCTTTCATTTTCACATTTCCAGCAGGCTCTCTGGTATTATGTGGACACTATCAGCATTCACGTGGCCGCATGGGCCTCCCAGGAAAATGAGAAAGGCAAAGTGCTGAACTGCAGACTGACAAGCCAGGAAAGGTTCGTATTATTGGGTGCAGCTTCCAGAAGCCTGCCGGCTTTAGTCTGCCCAGAAATAGCCAGCAGCTTGCAATTGTACCATTAAGCCTCTGGATGCAAGAAGACCTCCCCAAGGCATGTGTGTGGCTCATGCTACTTAATGTAGCTTTTGTCCAAAGGCCCTACTTAATTCATTCACTGCACTTCTGATCAAATGCTCAATCTTCCTTAAAGAAAACAGGTTAGGGGGGCGTGCCTGGGTGGTTCAGTGGGTTAAAGCCTCTGCCTTCGGCTCAGGTCATGATTCCAGGGTCCTGGTATCAAGCCCCGCATTGGGCTCTCGGCTCAGCAGGGAGCCTGCTTCCCCACTCTCTCTGCCTGCCTCTCTGCCTACTTGTGATCTCTAATAAAAAAGAAAATTAAAAATAAATAATTTTTAAAAAGAAAGAAAACAGGTTAGAAGGGAGACTAGTCTGGGACGGGTGGGGGTGTGTGAAGAAGATCTGGTGTCTGGCTCTGGTACCTGGTGACCACCATAATAGGAGAAGGGCTGGAATGATCAAGAAGACAGAAAGAAAGAGCTTCACCAAAAAGGGAAGACTCAGGGGACCTGGACGGTACAAAAGGCGAAGGTTCCAACTCTTGGTTTCAGCTCAGGTTGTGACATCAGGGTCCTGAGATCAACCCCCACATCAGGCTCTGCGCTCATTGTGGATATTGCTTAACATTCCCGAGGCCCCTCCTACTCATGCATTCTTTCACTCATTCTCTCTCTCTCCAAGATAAATCTTAAAAAGAAAAAGGAAGACTTCACTCAGCCATATATTTATCTTTAAAATCTCTAATAATAGCCAGTTTATGTCTCTGGATTTTAAAATGAAGTCACTTTTAGAAAAGAGGAATGTTCTTTTTGGTTTTGACAACAAATAAAGGAGAAACAAAATACGAAAGGTAGAACGTAAATTACATTTAAAAGAAAATCAGTCATTTTCAATGATTTAACCTTCAGGAAACCACAAATATGCAAGCATGGAGAGAGAGGAGAAGAAGAAAAGAATGGCTGAGGTTCACAGAAACAAACACACCGATGTTATCCCTAAAGATCTCCCACACTGCTAAACCTCTGGCCCCCTCTTTGTATTATCTGCCAGGTCTGGGAAAGGCGGAAGTACCCTGCATTTCACCATGTGAATTTAGAAAAAGTACTTAGAGCAGAACATCGGGGAACCATTCCCAGACAAGGCTGAGGATTGCTGCCATTTCTCACGACGATTTGGGAGCTGGTCTTTTCAACTCAAGCTACTGTTTACAGAAGCGTTACCACAGGATTATAATTATAGGTTTTGTTTAGCTATAAAGAGGGTCTGAATCCTCCATCAAAGGAAGAGGAAACAACTCACTCAGAGGTGTGGAGTGAATCTTTCACACTCACTGTTGGATGGAATTCCAGTGGTCTGCATGGATTCAGGCCAAAGCATGAGCCCTTGAGGTAGGTATGGGGAGCTCTGAGCTCATGGTGGGAAGGAGAGCCTGAGCACTACCCTGCTTTTCCCTGTTCTTGGAGATGTGCTGGAGGTGGGGAGGCAAGAAAGTCCTATGCTCCCATCCGGGCCAGCTCCCACCCAGGTGGACTTCCTTCTGCTTCAAAAATTGGCGTTCTCTTTTCTCCCCCAGAACATGAAACCAGAAGTGCCCAGGTGAATGGAGGCAATGGGAGTGTGGGACAAGGTTCCAGGGACTATCTCTGGCAAGACAGTGGGATCCTTGGAATGACCATTTGCTCCCAATATTGCTTCCACTCAACTTTTTGTCTCTTCTTTCATTTTTGGCCCTGAAGTGACATTCTTTGACAACCCATCGCATCAGTGGCTCTCAAGACCTACGCTCTGGTTCTGCCTACCTCAGGTGGTACCTTCATAGGGTCCTCCCAAGCCTCTCCATTTCTAGAGGCTCTTTCTGTACATCAAGTCTTATACCTGGAGCACCTACAGCTCCCCAGTGCCCCAGGGTGTCTTGCTGATCTCTGGCCAGGACTTACACAGCACAGTGTAGTCTGATCCTCTGAAAGAACGTGGTATGCATAGAGAGGACCTGCTGACCTTTTACCCCATGAAAGCTGTATAGATTAATATATTGCTGACTTAGCCACTGGAATAATGCATGTACTACTTCTGAAACGTCCCAGCAGGCTCTGTCAAGTTGATAAAACAGGCAAACCACACTATGAGTAAAAGTAAAAATTACCCTCCTCCTAAGAGAAATCTGCTTGACACAAGCCAGCCTCCATTCACTGGACACCTAACAGACCCAACTGGGACTTAGTGTTCAGGCTGCCTGAATTCCCAAGAACCTTCATTTCTGCACCCAGATGCATTTTCAATCAATACCTGAGCAAGGGAGGAAATCCCCAGCTTTCCCCTCCTTTAGTCTACTTTCTCCTGGACCCCGAGCATTAGCATTTCCTTAACATTTGGTTACCTGGAGCTTCATTTTCCCAGCGCATTGTTACGTATCTTGAAGGATTGTGGTAGATGTAACTGCAAAATCTACCATCAATCACTGGTCATTAATCTCCACTGACTGTTCTTCCTGCTGGGATCTCTCTGTGCCCCTTCTAGTTTTTTTAAGTTCCTGACGGCTGGGGCCGTTGAGAGCATGCCTCCTGATTCTCCTGCCTCTGCCTCGGGTCCCTCAGCATCCTTGCCAGGGAGTGCATTTGCTCTGGGGAGCTCTGAGCTTTCTGGATTTTGCAGCACTTCCCCTTTCTTCCTGTTGCAAAGCTGTGGCTTAGCATGAAAGTCACCTGGCAGAGGACACTATCTTTTTTCCCCACATTAGGAAAAGGAGACACATCCAGGAAATGGAGACAAGTTATCAACTTAAGCCAGGCCACATAGATAGTAAGAGCTGGAGCTACAATTTCTCCATTCAACAGACAGTATTAGGTTCTTATTATGTGCCAGTCACTGTCTTAGGGACTGGGGATTCCATGTTGGTAAACAAAAGAGTCTACAATTCCTTCCCTCATGGAACTGATTTCCTTTTGGGGTTTTTATACTCAAAGCTGTTTGACCTCAGCAATGGAGTCCAACAACAGCCAAACTATACGACACCAGTGCAGAGGTAGTCACAACCTCTGGGAAAGACTTGCTTTCAAATGTTGGATAGTAACCACAATGAGCTACCATTTCACACTCATTAGGATGGCTTGTATCAAAGACACAGAAAATAACTAGTGTTGGCAAGGTTGTGAAGAAATCAGAAACTTTGCACACTGATGGTGGGAGTGTAAAATGAGGCCAATATAGTGTGGACAGGAGCTTGGAAGTTCCTTAACAAGTTAAACACGGAATTATCATATGACCCGGCAATTCCGTTTCTAGGTGTCCACCCAAAGGAACTGAAAATAGGGATGTGAATAGATATTTGTATATGAGTGTTCATGGCAGCGTTATTCACAGTAGCCAAAAGGTGGAAATAACCCAAATGCCCATCTGCAGATGAATGGATAAACTAAATACAGTCTATACACACAAGGAAATATTATTCAGCTCTAAACATGATTTAGAATGAGATTCTGATGGGCACCTGGGTGGCTCAGTGGGTTAAAGCCTCTGTCTTCAGTTCAGGTTGTGGTCCCAGGGTCCTGGGATTGAGCCCTGCATCAGGGTCTCTGCTCACCGGGGAGCCTGCTTCCCCCTCTCTCTCTGCCTGCCTCTCTGCCTATTTGTGATCTCTGTCTGTCAAATAAATAAATAAAATCTTTAAAAAAAATTGTGTTTAAAAAAAGGGGGGGTTCTGATACTGGCTACAACATAGATAAAACTTGAAAACATTATGCCAGTGAAATTATTCAATGGAAACTGTGTAATTTTATTTATATGTGGTACCTAAGATAGGCAAATTCATTGAGGCACAAAATAGAAGTTTACAGGGGTTGGGGGAAAGGAAGGATGTGGAGTTGGTGTTCATGGGTACACAGTTGATGGGTGTAGTAAAGTTTGGGGTGACTAAAGTTCTGGAGATGGATGGTGGTGATGGTTGAACAATACTGTGAAGGCACAACATAGTGAACTCACTGAATTTAACACTTAAAAATAGTGAAAACGGTAGATTTTATGTTATGTGTCTTTTACCACAATACAAGAAATAGTTTGATTTTTTTTTTTTTTTTTAAGTCTGATCATAAAGGAAATCAACCCAAGGACAAGAAGTCAGCAGATAATTACCGAGGGCTCTCCGGGTGTGGAGGACATGCCTAATCATTCTGCTATGTGATTTCAAAGTGAACAAACATTCGTGCCCTGAGACACTTTGGGAAGAAAAGATGTCAACTTTTCACAAGGCCTCTCCCCACTCGTCCTTTATCTGATGGCCTCAACGGACAATCAGTAGGTACAAATGTACTGACTATAGTTTGATGAAGATGATGGCAAGGGGATACTGGAAACCGGCAAATTTCAGTCACCCAAATACAAGAGTTTTTAGATGCACCGGAGTAGGAAATTGCTTACAAAAGAGGATTTTTTTTTTTTTGGCCTTGAATTTCTGGAAATTAAAGAGCGCAACACAATTGCTCTTGGGATAAATATATATTTTGTATCTTTCTGGAATTAAGCACAGGCAAAATAACATAGGGCCTTGAATCTATCAAGTACGGTCTTCCCTAACAAGCAGTGGCTTTTTTCCTGGGAGGTATTTGTCTTCTGGGGAAAAGACACATTGCTCTCTCAGTATGAAATCTGTGTCTGGGAAAGAAAGTTCTAGGGTTGGAAGGAAGGATACTACTGCAGTGGAGGAATCCAGCTCTCTCCTGGCCCCAAAGAAGGTTCAAAATTTCTAGGAAGGAGCATCTAGATGGTAAATTAACACCCTCTAATTTTCCATCAAAGGGCTTGCAGATTTGTACCAACCTTTTGGGATTATAGTGTGGGGATCAGAAGCCAGAGGGAGGCCTCGAATGGGCAAGGCGACCAGGGAATAGGACACTCTGCCTACGTTCAGACTTAAATTGTCTGTGTGTATTTCCTTGTTGATCTTTCTCAGGATTTGGCAGAGCTTGAAAATCTGAAGCAGGCCAATTCTACTAAATGAACCAACAAAAGGGGTTTTGATTCACACATGAGGCATGACAAATGTAAATAAGTGAGTAAGTAAATAAAGAAACAAGAGGGAGTGATGAAATGGCAAAGTGCAGGCAAGGCTTTAGGGCAGTGAAACCATTCTGTATGCTATGGTGGGTTCATGATATTGTGTATTTGTCAAAATCCACAGTACCTTAACACAGTGTGACCCCCTACTATAAACTATAGACTTCAGTTAATAATAATGTATCAATTTTGGTCCATGAACTGTAACAAGTGTACTCAGGAGAAACTATGAGGGGAAAAGGGACATAGGAGAAGTCTGCATTATCTGCTTAATTTCCTGTAAGCTTAAAACTGCTCTAAAAAAATAAAGTCAATTAATTTGGGAGAAAAGGGGGATGCTTACTGACCCTAAATCATTTATTACTGGTGCTGTTTTTATGTAGTCTAACAAGGTAAAATGAAACAATTCAGGTAGTGTGTGACAGAATAATATAGGGCAAAGGTTATTAAAAAAAAGTCAGCTTAGTCTTGACATCTGCCCTTATGATTAAAAAAATTAAAAAAATAAAATAAAACCAAAGAATAGCAGCATACCTATCCATGTCCAATGCAGTGGCTGTAGAGGTAACTCAAAATTCCAGGGGGGCATAAGGGCGCTTGGGTGGTGCAGTGGGTTCAGTGTCCGACTCTTGGTTTCAGTTCAGGTCGTGGTGATCTCAGGGTCATGAGGTCAAAACCCGTATTGGGCTCCAAGCTCCAGAGTCTCTCTCTCCCTCTCCTCTTTCTCTGTCTCTTTCTCTCTCCCCTCCTCTCTCTAATAAACAAATAAATAAATCTTTTTAAAAAAATTTCAGGGGCACCTGGGTGGCTCAGTCAGTTAAGTATCTGCTTTTGGCTCAGGTCATGATCCCAGGGTCCTGGGATGGAGCCCTGCATCGGGCTCCCTACTCTGCAGGGAAACTGCTTCTCCCTCTCCTCCCCGCTTGTGCTCTCTCTTGCTGTCTCTCTCTCAAATAAATACATAAAATCTTAAAAAAAAAAAATTTAAAAATAAATTCCAGAGGTGGAGACAGGCTGCTTAGCCGTTCCTTTCCTCACCTGGAGATTCTTTTCCAGAGCAATATCTGAAAAACTCCTAGATGACTTGTAATAAGGGAAGTAGTAAGGCTTCAAGATGAAGCCCTCAT
The DNA here is from genome assembly GCF_022355385.1 of Mustela nigripes. Classification (NCBI taxonomy): domain Eukaryota; kingdom Metazoa; phylum Chordata; class Mammalia; order Carnivora; family Mustelidae; genus Mustela; species Mustela nigripes. Next base: position 42,568,987 of record NC_081565.1, on the reverse strand, counting down.
CCTTTCAGATGCAAAAGGGTTGCAATGGGGGCACCTGGCTGGCTCAGTCCTTAACGGTCTGCCTTCAGCTGGGTCATGATCCCAGGGTCCTGCTCAGCAGGAAGCCTGCTTCTTCCTCTCCCACTCCCCCTGCTTGTGTTCCCTCTCTTGCTGTCTCTCTCTGTCAAATAAATAAATAAAATCTTTTTTAAGGGGGGGTTATAATCATACAACCACCCACTCTTAACATGTATTTCTTTTCTATACTTCAACGCCATGAGAAAACATTCAGCACTAAACACCAGGAGGCTGTTTCCTTTTTGTTTCGGTAGTTGTTAGGGTGTTTTTTCTTTTCCTTCCCTTCCCTCTCTTGCCTTCTCTTCTTCAAAATTAAAGTACCGAGTTCGACCTTCCCAACCAAAGCAAGTCTTCTAGATTTACAGCTGTAAACCAGAAAGAAGCCAACATTCTTATTTCTATCACAGGAGGAGGAGGATGACCATCAGTGCTGAGGGCTTATGCAGCATGGTCTCAGGACAGGACCCACGTGAGGCTTACAGCTCAAGACCAGTTAGCTTAGCTTATTATAGCCAGTCCCTAAGTCATCAGCTCATACCTGTCTATGTCCCCATTTAATTCTGACAACTCACGCACATCCCACTGCCTTATACATCCCACGGCAGCCCTACTGAGATAGGCTACCACTGATGGGACGATGAGCAGATGAAGCTGGACCATCCACTCAGATGGCTTCTCTTGGAAGGGCTTCCTTTAAAGAGTTAGCTTCAGCCATGTGTAGGGCAGGAGAGCGCAGAGCCATCCGACCAAGTAGGAAGAGCACAAGACCACCCAACCTTGGTAGAGCCTACAAGAGCAGTCCACAGTGGGGTAAGAAGGAAGTCACAGTGGGGTAAGGAAAAAGTAGAATCCTGCCATATTTCCCTTGCTCCATTCCCCTGAAGCAAACTGTCCAATGATAACTCTTAGCACCACAAGGCAGTGGGGGGCAGAGGCAGGAGAAAGAGTCTTCCTTTTGGTACCTTATTATTACTTGGATGGGATTTATTCTCATTACTGAATTGGAGCTTTTATGTGACTTAAAGTGATGTAGAATTGTTACTCCTTAAGAGTGACTAGAGTGACCTGAAAGAATTTTGTCTAGGAACAAAGGGAGGACCACCACACTGGAGACATTTTTTAAAGGGGCAGTAGGAGGCAAAGCATGAAGTCACATTCTAGTTGCAACACCAGATATACCCACTAATGGACCAGTTGTATACATGGCCGGGTTTGTTTTAAAAGCTTTCTCTTGGCTATGTTGGAGCAAATAGACTGGAGAAGGGGCAAGAATAAAGTGGGGAGACTTAAATTGGGGGTGCTGTGATATTCTAGCTGAGAGATGTTGACAGACATGACAAAGAAATGGAGAAGTCTGGCATACATTAGAGCGTACAAGCAATCGTGTTAAAGCCTAGACAGAAAATGTAGGTAAGGAAGAAGGAAGCAAGGATTTTTCTAGGTTTCTGGCTTGAGCAACTGAGTAGGAGATCATGGCCGAATTATGAGCTAGAGAGCCCTACGGGAGAAGCAGGTTTGGCACACAGAGGGGCCTGGGGTGGAGGGCCATAAATCCAAGCCTTAGCAAGTTCCTGAGGCTATTTTAAAACAGTCTTCCAAAAGGCTCTGGTTTCTTTGAGGTATCTCAATGAACAGAAGGCAAATGCTGGAATCTGAGATGTATTTTGAAAACTGACATATGCCTTGGCTAGAGTCAAGCTTTCATTTAGCTTGGGAGCAACAAAGTATCCCGTGACATCTCCACGCTATGCCTAGCCCTATAAATCTGGAGTGGGTTCTGATGGAGAAACACATTCGATCTCTCTCACTGCTGCTTCCCAGGGGAAGGTCTTGCTTTCCAAAGTCCCACGTTTGCCTACTCTTGTCAACAGATGCCAACTTCTACCAGTACCGTTACATGGCTTCAGAAGACCTTGGAGCATGATGTGAATAACCACCGTCCCTGGCAAGAGGCAGCAAAACTGCACATTCATTTCCCAGTGTTCAGAGCAGAAACATCTGTCTAAAGCCACAAAGCCTCAGTGGACGCAAGCAGCTGCAGACCCTTGGGGTTCATTCATCTTAACACCAGATTGTTACAGATGTTTGCAGCTGTTCCAAAACTCAGGGCCTCCATTCCACTAGGGCTGGGCAGCGGGATGACCCTGCGCATTCCCCACATAAGGCAAGACCCACCTCCTGCCTCACCAAAGCTAATATGGGGATTAGGTTTAAAATGTCAGAGTCTTGAATGAAAGGCCGTTTTTCTTGGCTCCTGGTACTGAGGTTATACTCCCTATAGCCCTGGATTTGGTGATAAAGAACCAGTTACACATGGTGTAATTTTCAAAGTGCTGCCTCACTACTGAAATCAGCAACGTAAACACGAAATGACTCGGTCACAAGTTCTTTCCCCCCAATAAGTCAAACGTATGTAGGCCTTCCAAGCAGCTGTTTTTAAGAATTGCTGTTCAGATCTTCAAAAATCTTAACCGAAGTGAGGAAGAAATCTTTCAAGAGAGCTTAGCCAACTGTACAGTTTTAGAGTCCGCTGGAATGAAGGAATTTTTATAAGATGGCTTTATGTGTGTGCACAATGAATAAAGACAAAATACTATTTTTTTCTCAAATATAAGCTAAAAGCAAAATTTTACTGTGTTCAGAAAAGTTATTAAAAATTATGACTCATTGTCAATTTCATAGGTTTGAAAATTGCCCTCAAGTTACGTTAACATTAGGAGAAGTGAGGTGAATGGTATAGGGAAACTCCATGTACTATTTCTGCAATTTATCTCTAAGTCTAAAATTATTTCAAATTATAAAATAAAAATTTTAAAAAAAGTAGGACAGGGTTCTATGGTCTCTGGGTTTCCCCACCCATGACTTCTCTCCCCAAAAGCACTAGCTCCCACTGATCAGTTTTGGATGGGACTATGAAACGATCCATGAGGTGGGCACTAACCTTCTGTATCAGTCTAAGTTTTGCAGTAATTGAGCCAAGAGTCTAGAAAAGCGCCAGCACCTAACAGTGTGAGAAAGATCCTCATTCTTCGCTTTCAAATGGAAAAGGTCCCGGCTGATTCAACTGGATTTGGCTCTAGACCTAAAAACCACTGTGTCATCCAGGGACGAGACCAAACAGATGTCTATCTACTTTCTTGAAGTGCTGCCTTGCTGAGGAAAACACAATTTCATCACATCTGGTTCTAAATTGCAACATGAGTGGATTCTATGGCTCATATAGATTCTAATGTGGGGTTTCATGCACTTCTTTCTTTAGCTAACTCATGCAGACAATAGGATTAGATATGCTTTTCATATGCTGTCACCTCTGAGTCATCTATATTAAAACTCTGCTGATATTTGGACTTGCAAATATGTGTTTATCTTCTTACTTTATGACAAAAAGGTATTTTGGTTAATATAGTATTCTGACCGGTACAACTACTATATAGCATATATTAGTGTTACTGAATTCTGAGTAATTAGAACCTAATAAACTATACTTGTGGGAGAAAAAGCATTAACTCTCCCTTCATGATCTTGAAAGACAAGATTTTATTAAAGGTATGGTCAAACATCGTTGGAAAGAGCAATCCAATAAGTAGCATATAAAAAAAATTATTCTTGAATTTGAACATGAGCAAATTTGGTGAAATGGCAATAGTAGGGGGACCTCAGAGAACATCTGGTCTAGTTATGTTTTGGGGTTTTAGGAAGTCTAAAATGACTGGTGCTTAATTTGGGGTTCGGGTGGGGTACTAGTCTACTTTGGCAATCTGATAACGCTATAGAAATCCTACCTAGAAAATGCATTATTAAATACTTTAGGTACAATTTGAAAGGTATGATGGAACCTCTGGAGGTTTCTTTTCTTTATTTTTGTAAAACAAAACAAGAGAGTCACCACCATCGATCTGTAAATGTGTTTACCGTTGTTTGAATAGACAAGAAAAAAACTAAAGAAAGACACCCACTCAACTATTATCTTTAGTTTCATCTGGAGTTTGGAAATGTGGTAGGTTAGAGGGTGAAAGACTCTTGATTTTACTGAGACTTGAGACTCTCAGTATGGCTTAAACTATAGTGCCAGGATTAAGACAAAAGCCTGAAATAAATGAGAAAGGGAGAGAGAGACAGAGATGCCTCCTTGAAGTGAAATGATTAAGTTAGGCTTGGGCACCATGACTGCAGCTCCTCTGCTCATAGCCCCTGCCTCTGGCTCCAGGAATCAACAGTTGTCTTTTCTGGGATTTTTAGGAACACCCTCTAAGCCTCTAAACTCCTGCTCAGCATCCCCAGGGGAGAAGAAAGAAGCCAGGACTTTGGACTATAATGGTAAGGGAAGGCGAAGGGAGTCAATGTTTACTGAGCTCCTGCCAAGTACCTCATATATAGGATCTCTTATGATCCTTGTACACAGCCCCCTGCATTGAGAAAATAGGAAGGGCAGCAGTATACCTCAGTGACCCAGAGCTTGACAACAAGAATAATTTTATCCGTAATGTGAGCCTTTAGCACACGTGTGGGATACCCTTGCCCCCAACTCTTGTTCACTGGGAAGAGAGGTACTTTCACCCCCATTTCACAGATGAGGGGTGGAGGCGTGAAGTCAGAGAGCTACCCGAGAGTAGCAGAAGTCAACCCCAATCTTTTTTTTTTTTTTAAGCTCAAAACCTTTTGCTCACACGAAGTACTCCTCTCAAACCACCATGTTCTTGAGCACAGCAACTAGAATGGTTTTCTTAGAAACTGAGGTAGATGACTTCATGTCTCTGCTCAAAACCCTTCACTGCTACCCCCTTAACCCCCCATGTTGCATCTCCACTTCCTCATATCAGGGAGATCATATGATAGTTGTCTTTCTCCGTTGGTAAAAGAATAAATGAAAGAAGATGGGATTGGGAGGGAGACAAACCGTAAGTGACTCTTAATCTCACAAAACAAACTTGAAGGTTGGGGGGGGGGGGTTTGAGCGAAAGGGGGGTGGGGTTATGGACATTGGGGAGGGCATGTGCTATGGTGAGTGCTGTGAAGTGTGTAAACCTGGCGATTCACAGACCTGTACCCCGGGGGATTAAAAATATATTATATGTTTATAAAAAATAAAAAATTTAAAAAAAAGAAAAACAAACAAACAAACAAAAAACCCTTCACTGGCTCCTCAGCTCCCTCAGAATAAAATCCAAAAACCTGACTGGCCTTACAGAATGTGGCTTCCTTCAGTTGTCCCTATTTTCCCACAGTGGCCACACTGGCCTCCTTGCTGTTCCTCGAACATTCCAAACACGGCACATCCTCCGGGCCTTGGTATTCGCTCTTTTCTGTGTCCAAAGCGTGATTTCCCTAGATGTCCAGGGGCTCCACCCCTCACGTCATCCAGTTGTTGCTCCAGAATCACTTTCTCCGAGGGGCTTTTCTGTCCTGGGGTACGAAACAGCACTCCGTCACCCTCCCGTTACTGTTCTTCACATATCAGCCCCTGACAGCTCATACCTGTGATTAGAGTCTGCCTCCCTCTCCCACTCAAATAGAAGCTCAATGAGACCCAGGACGGAGTCTTCATTATCCTCTGCTGTGTACCCCGTAAAAGTCAAAACAGTGCCTGGAACTGGATAGGGGCTCAACCGGTAATTGCTGAGCGAGTGAACAAGTAAATGCAGGAATAAGTGAAGGAATGTTGCCTCCCCTCAGGGCATTAAGTTCCAAAAGGAAAATAATGAGGACTAAATATTCAGTTCAGCTTACAGACCTAGGGCTGGCGCGTCTGGGGGGGCTCGGTGGGTTAAGCGTCCTGCTCCTGATCTGGGTTCAGGTCTTGATCTCAGGGTGCTGGGACAGAGCCCCCAGTCAGTTCTGTGCTCAGCGGAGACCCCGCATGAGAGTCTCTCTCTCTCCCTCTCCCTCTGCCCCTCCCTATTTCTCTCCCTCTCTCTCTGTTTCTCTCTAAAATAAATAAATCTTTAAAAGAAAAACAAAAAAGAAACCTAGAGCTCAATCTGCTTTCCAAAGAGACAGCTGGCTGAGCAAACTGCACTTGAGCTTTCACTTCCCAGCATTTCTTAAGTTCATTCATTTAAGCTTCCGTGCATTAAAATAAATCAAGCACCGGCCATTTCATGCATAAATTAAATTCAGCCCGACTTTATTACCTGCTTTCAGAGGAGCCTTTCACAAAGGAGACATTTGGTGAATGTGAACTGTGCTAACACCTATCTTGGTGTCATTTCCTTAATTCTGCTAATGTAGTCTGACCGAGGTTAACATCAGGCCTCCTGAAGAAATGAAAGCTATTAGTAGAATGTAACCAAGCCGTCATATTTAATAAAGACAGCTGAAGACAGATTTTATCGTTCAGTTTTCATGCCTTTGCAATATGTAGTTTTATGCCCTGCCAAAAATTTCAGGAGAGTGATGTACTTCATAAGCTTTTCGTATGACGATCCTTGTGAGATCAGCCTCTAATGAATATTAATGGCTCTGAGGAGATCGTATCTGGACAAGATAATTCAAGGACTGGTTGAAGCATGTAATCCACTAATTCTACTTTGCCTGTAAACTGCAGTTACAGAAACAATTTGTCAGGACACACTGTACTGTGATTTTTAAAAATTATTAAATGGACTTACAAAATGTTGGAAGATATGCCTTGAAAATCAGTTGCCTATGTCCTGAGTAGACAGAAAAAAGATGGAGACGTATAGATGTCAGGTCTATAAGTGCTGCCAACTGTCACCTGCAGTCATCCTAACAACACGAAATCAGCATGTAATCTAAAAATACTGGAGTTGCGGTTCTCCTTGTGTTCTGCATAGAGAACCAGAAAGAGCGTGACCTGCGGACTTAGGGTCCCTGCATGCCATCCAAGGAATATCACTGGGGCTGACAATGTTTCAGGCACTCACCATGACGGTGACTCAGGGTCATTTTATTATGCTGGGCTTCATTCAGTTTTCTCATCTGTAAATCAGGCATAAATCCTTCCCTGCTGACTTACATCGCGGTTGTGAAAATCAAAGATGAAGAACTAATGACTAAGCATTACAACTCTTCTGGCTACTATTATTATTCCAAATAAATGCAAAAATTTCACCTGTTCTGTAGATACTCTTGGCCCCACACATAAGATAGTAAATGTAATAATGATTGTTTAAAAAACTTATCCATGATTTAAATCATTCCTTGTCCCAACCAAGCAACTATGGCTAACTGTTCTAAGACATCCTCACCTCTCCTTAGACCCTGATCATTGGACAAAGAATGAAATATTTAGTAGGAATTTTTAAAGACAACAAAGTTGGACTTACTATCTCATTTCTGTTCTTCTCTTTAGAAAGCATAATGTTTGCACCATCACATGTGTAATAACTTGTTTAGTATCTGTCTTTACCACAAGACTAGAAGATACATGAATCATTCATCTGCTTAAACACAGTGCCTTCACATGGTAGACACAAAATACCCCCCAAATAAGTATTTGTTTAATGAACAGGAGTCTAACTCAGCCTTGATGCTAATAACAGGAAAGTATCAAATATTTATCCAGAACTTAATTACGTGCCAGGTACTTTCTAAGTGATTTTGCATATATTAACTCATTCAATCCTCAAACCACAGGAGTAAGTAGGTGCCAGTATGCTCACGTGACACATGAAAACACAAGGACCAAGAGAGGTTGAACAACTTCCCGAGGGTTAAGGCAGCCAGTAAGTGGTAGAACTAGGACATGAATCTGGAAGGCTGGCTCCAGAGCCCGTACCCTTTATTTATTTATTTATTTTTAAAAAGATTTTATTTATTTATTTGACAGACAGAGATTACAAGTAGGCAGAGAGGCAGGCAGAGAGAGAGGAAGGGAAGCAGGCTCCCCACTGAGCAGAGAGCCCAGGATCATGACCTGAGCTGAAGACAGAGGCTTTAACCCACTGAGCCACCCAGGCGCCCTGAGCCTGTACCCTTTAATCACTGCCCTAATGCAGGGCGGATGTCTGCGTACTGTGGGTATGTCCAATGCCCCAGCTTCCTGACAGATGATCATTACCTAAATGGACTTAGCCTCTTGACATCCCCTGTGCTCATGTAAGATGCTATTGGGTAACATAAGGAAAATGGAAAAGGACATTTGCAAGAATTTCTATGGCTTCTTAAGACACAAAGACTAAAGATAATGCACGTAGAAGAAAAATGATTTGGCTGCTTTAGAGGCTCATCCCCAACGGTGATGACCAAGTGAAGCCAGGTCCAAGGCCTACTGGCCCGGGAAAGAGACCAAATGTGGCTGGAGCTCAAACTAAAAGTCCAAAGAAATACTGATGGACGGGGTAGTTTGCCTCATTTCAAACACGATGGCTTTTTGTTATCCTTCTCCCATTTTGCTTCAGGTCTCATATATTCTTACATAAATCAAACCCCACAACTGTGGGGGAAGATCAACTCTGAACAATTCCTGTCACAGTCAAACCCAGTGAAGGAACCTGGAGGATGGTCACAAACTCTCCAGGGACTGCCGGCTTCTCAGTTAACAGGCTCAGAAGCCTGGGAGCTCAGCAGGGCCTTACAGAGCAGATCACTGTAAAGAGACGCTACAAAAGGAAATTCTGGTGATGGGCTAGAAGAAAAGAGCGATACGTGTTGGCCATCAGGCGAGTAATACAGCAGACTGAAAAGCCAACCTGTGAATTGACACATACATATTAGGTTCCTAAGACCTGCCCTAGACTGGGGCCCTAGGGTTATAATGGGTCCATCAATGGCAGCCATCCTCATGCCCCTAAGAACCAGAGTTCTAGACCTTCCCAGACCTTCCCAGACCTCCCAGGCCTGCTCCCACCCCCTTCTCAAGACAGCTGCACTTACCCCCTGGGCTTCTGTAAGATACGCCTATAACCCTTGACACCCTTTCCCACCACTCCCAATTCACTGTTTGTTCACTTAAACCACTTTTATAATTAGCTTTTGTCAAAGAAAAACCCTATTCAAAGTCAATGGAGACAGATTTAGTACGAGAATTTATGATTTTTCAGAATTTAGAATAGTACCATACTGGTACAGATAACTGCTTATTACATAACACCCCCAGCAGGGCCAAGGCTAATACCCTGGAATTAAACACATTAATATCTTTGTGGCAAAATGTAAGAATGCTCATATTAAGTTATATAAAAAATATAAGTAGTCTCATGCCAGAGGAAAACACTTGCAGCTTTTAGACTTTTTCTGGACTCTGGGATGGCTACTAATAGATTACAGACCCATATTTATAACCCAAAGTCCAATACGGTGGGCCTTACAGAGATGGACGTGCTCAGGACGGGACGGAAGACAGTTCAGGGGAGCCATCAGAAAGCCGGAGGGCCCTTCCATCATTCCTCTCCTCATTTCATTCCTCTTTTTCCTAGCACACCCTGCCACAAGGTGTTTCCAAACTCAATGTATTTCAAGCATACATTTTACCACGAATTCATCAATCAAATCACAGACCGTTCGAAATGTAGGGCTAGAAAAGGCACAGACTTAATGAAGGAAGACCGACTTGTCACTGGTTTGTCCATTAAGAAGACGGGCAATCTGCTGGGTGGCTCTACAGTTAAGCCTCTGCCTTAAGCTCAGGTCATGATCTCAGGGTCCTAGGATCAGCACAGTATCAAGCTCCCTTCGGTGGGGAATCTGCTTCTCCCTCTACCCATCCCTATCCCCCAGCTCATGTTCCTTCTCTCTCTTCCTCTCACACAAAAATAAATAAAATCTTTAAAAAACAAAAAGGAGGGGGTAGGGAGAGGGTGATTAGGTTATGGACATTGGGGAGGATATGGCCTATGGTGAGTGCTGTGAAATGTGTGAGCCTGACGATTCACAGACCTGTAGCCCTGGGGCAAACAGTACATTATATGTTAACAAAAATAATTAATAAAAAAAGTTAAAAACCCAAAAAACAAACAAACAAACAAACAAAAGTCCAATATTTACTCAGTGCTTCCCAGAGCAAAGGATGGTGCCAAGCCTTCAAATATAAGGTCTCATTCCAGCCACTCAGTAAATTTTAGGGGGTAGGTGCTATTATTAACCCCATCTTATCCATGAGGACATAGAGACTTAGTAAGGTTCAGTAACTTGTCAGTAAGTAGCAACAGTGGGATTCCAACCTCTAATGTGTTGATACCAAAGCACACGCTCTCGATCTGTTTAAGTTGGTATAAAGAAAGTCATCCACACTGAGTGGTACTCAAACCCAATTTTCTCGGTTATAAGCATCACTTAGGAAGGAAAGAAGGGCGATAGGTTTTGTGGGTTTTGTCTGTTTGTTTTTCCATTCTTGCTAGGCACGAACAGGACAAGAAGGTGCTCATGTTAAGAGGTGGGGAGCAATCTTGGAGAACACAGCTTTTAAGCCCTTACTGGTTGAGATACCATACCTATTGGCCAAGCTCATGCACACAGAGGTCCAGGCAGGTACCCAGGTGGCTGTGAAGCAAAATCTCCCATTTGGGCACAAATTCCACTCCTGGGGGGATTTGTGAAGCTGACTTAAGTATGTCAATGACACTGCCTTCACGGAGCTCTAGTTCATGTCTAGGCAGCAGCAGCAGCTTCTTCAAAAGAAGTCCAGGCTCAGCTGAATTCTGATCTCAGAGTATACAGGACACTCTCACCCTCTACCACCTCAGAATTCAAGGGGAAAATGAGCTGCTCCAGGTTCCCCAGGACACTTTTTCCCAGCCTGCACGATTTCCTTTTCTGCAGCCTCCTCCTGCCCAGACAGGCAGGCCTGGCTTCGATCAGAATTGTCTCCCCTCCCCCATGAGTGCTTTGAAAGCAAGCTCTCAGGGTTCATTGTAAGCACAGAGATGGAAGAGAATAGAATGGGCAGGAACACTTCACTTTCCTTGCTGAACCCCATGCCTGTGTAGGCAGGATGGAATGTGCAAGCACACACTGGATTATCCCAGGTGCCGAATTCGGCAGAGGGCATCCAAGTTTGCCAAAAGCAAAGGCAGAGTGAGTGCCACATGCCCCCCCTAAAAGCAGATGCAGACATTCCAGGGCAAGGAGTGCAGAAAGCCTCCAAGGCTTGACTGACTTCTTACCCAACTGCAGCGGAGTTCGGGACCTGCTGCAGCCCTAAGACATGGATGCTTCCATTTCTTCCCCCACCCCAGATCCAGAGTGAAGCCTCCTTGGTATAATCCATATAGATTATGTTCTACACAAGGAGAAATTTCAGTAACTGATATGGCACCAATGGGCAAGCATCCCCAAACAGTATCTGGTTATCTCCTAGGGAAAAGGAAATACCAGTGAGGATGAACCACTTCACTTGCCAAACCATTCCCATGTGGCCAACATCGAACATTCCTTTGGAGAGACAAGTCTGAAGAGAAATGTATGCATAGACATACATTCCGCAGCTAGCCACCTCTATGACCCAGTTACTCTAATGGTGACTTAATGTCAATCCAGGAGGTAATGCCTTTACAGTAACTAGGTGTGTAAAAGCTGCCACCGAAATCTCAGATTCCTAACCTAACTTGAGATGTGGATTTAATCCAACTTGTTGATTCTTCTTCCCCCACCTTCAAGTTCAAATGCATAAAAGGAATGAACAGAAGAGTCAGGATTCTGTTCATATTTTTTGGCTCGTCTTTGATCTAGCTGGGATCTGTCTCAGTATGGGATGGCAAACGAATGCCACCGGTTCAGTCTACCTGCCCAAACTTAATTCCCACTGCATCCTTCAGGAACATTTACGAGGTTGCCCTACCCACTCGTCTGCTTCTTTGTGCCTCTCCCTCCTGGGTAGGCTCACCTACGGGCTCTCCAACCCAGCCCACTGGGCCCCAGCTGGCCTATTAGTTGGTTGTCACACCTGTGGGCCTGGCTAACGTAATCTGAGCTGAGTCCATCCTTTCTGGCTCCACTGAGTGGGGTCCCAACGTGCCCCCTCCATCTCCAGCTTGGTCCAGTATAGTAGCTCCCAGGGCACAATCCCTCTTCTAATAGCAGCCCCTGCAAGCTCAATGTTTGGTCTATATCATTACTACGGGCTCTTCATACATTCACTAACTATTTACTGAGGGGCTGGCATGGAGTAGGCACTATGAAAGGGAATATGATGGTGAAAAAAAATATGATTGTGATCAAGAAGCTCACCGTCTCGTAAGTCTGTGTTTCTTGCACTTTGATGTGCCTATGCGCTTCCTGGGGATGTTGTTAAACAAAGATTCTATTCCAGCAATCCAATCCTCGGTTGGGTCTGAGATTCTGCATTTTCACAATTTCCCGTGCAATCCCACTGTAAATCATACTTGGGGTACAAGGTAGTAGAAAAGTGGATGGGCAGGTAGAGGGGATGCTCACGTGAGCAACTGTGACTTGGTCAGCAATATCGAGGATGAGTAAGAGTTTGCCAGAAAAAGATGGGTTTGGTCTGTGTGGAAGAATGAGTGGTGGCAGAGGCAAAAGGTAAATATGTTGAAATAAGGTAAATATGCTGAATTTCTATCACCGAAGTCCCAAAGCCTAAACACAAGGAAGTGTTTCAAGATCACTCATTGGTGGGGGAGATGGCAATCCATTCAAGGTGACAGCCGTAGGGTGTATCTAAAATGTCTAGATGGCAGGTGCCAGGGCTCCCAACTCTGCTGAAAATTCCCATGCTCCAAGACCAGCACAAATGCAGCAACTTGAGTGGACCACATGGGCTGGAACAAGCGCATCTCAGTGATAACCAGGGTAATAAAGGACTGGCTAAGCTGTCTTTGACATGAGGTCAAGTCCTAGAAGCTTTGCCAAACTCTAAGGAGGGAGAGAAAGCCTCAGCAATGTCTATGGCTGAGTTCACCACCACCTGGTAGAAAAAAACCTACTTAGATAGAAGTTAAATTAAGGAAAATAAACATGACATTTCATTCACATTCAGGTTTGTATTCTTAAGTCATTCATACTACAGAAGTTTAAAGAATTCAAAATGGGTTAGTCTGGTGGTGACACCCAAAAGAAGACATTCTGGCTTTAGAGCCACACTATGGATGCCAGAGTACCAAGAGAAAGAACCTAAGTAACACTTTGAGTGCTTCTCAAAGCTCTGGGAACACTGTTGTTATACTCGCTTCAAAAAACAGGTCTTAGTTAGGAGTTCAGAATAATGTTGTAAGATGAACCACTTGGGAAGCCCAATTTGATACAGTAGTCAACACACAAATGAACCGCACAGCCCCACAAATCCAAAGTGTGTGATCTTTGGAAATACCCCCTTGGAAAAAGATAGTATATGCAGAGTGAGTAATCTCACAGCAGACATCAGCTGAGACCTGATCTCTAGAGTCACAGGAAAGGTGAATGGTGGGGGGGCGGGGGGGAATCTCATCTAAAAATATTCTAATCCCATTCAGAGCTATTTCTCAGAGACCAGGAAATAGTTAAGAGAAAAACAGATTTTAAAACCATCAAAATCAGCAAAGGAAATACTCTTGGGAGCTAGAACATGGTTCATTTTTTCCGTTTGCTGTGGCAGTTTGTTAACAGCAAAAAGAAGAGGCTGGACCAGGCACCAGAGAGTCAGAAACCAAGTAGAAGAGTATGCAGTTGGATGCTGTGGCTGATGAATGGATGGGAAGCTTGAGCCAGCTTACCAGTGGTAGAAGGGTCCCAGTTTTGAGGTGATGTTCAAGGTCATGAGTCTGAAGTTTCCATTCAAGGAATGGAAGTTACCATTCAAGGAATAAGCACAATCACCTGGTAAAGGCCCACACAACATCTCTAATGGTTACTGTGAAAGCAGGTTTCATTTCAGGGAGGAATAAGAATGTGTTAAAGCTTGGGGTGCCTGCGTGGCTCAGTCAGTTAAGTGTCTGACCCTTGATCCCAGCTCAGGTCTTGATCTCAGGGTTGTGAGTTCAAGCTCCACACGGCACCATGATGGGCTTAGAGCCTATTTAAAAAACAAACACACAAAAAAGAATGTGCTAAGGCTTAATGGTCTAAGATAATGGCTGAGACAGAAAGATCAGTATGTACAGCCCAGAAGTGAATGCAACAGAGTTCCTCATGGGCCCCACAGATGGCTTCTGCTTTGCAGAAGCTTCCCAGGGTACTTCCTTAAATTACGCTGCCTGATCAATGGTTCTGAATAAATAAGGATACACTGTTAGACTCCCTAACCAGGTACTTTCACCATCCACCTCTTTGGTCAGGCCCACCTTCGCAAGGTAAATGGGGACAGTTGGAGAAGTTGCTGAGACCGTGAGGGGCTGGCACCTGAGCCTCCAAACTCTTTCTTCCTTCTGAAGCAGGCAGGCTCTCTTGGTCTGTGACTCCTTTCTGACTTCCAACTAGAAGAAAGGCAGACCCTCAGGGAAAACTGTGACAGTTTGAGCCAGCTTATGAAGCAATGGTTTGCAGACTGTGTTCCTTGAAGTTTTAGGGTTCCATTTCATGAGCGAGGTGGGTACTTCCCTTTGGCGGGGGAGGGGGGGGACCTGTCAGCCTTTCATCCACCACCGTAGCTGATGCAGATCCAATTTTACTCATCTTGTTGGAAAAATACAAAGAAAGGTTTAAAACCAGGAAAATGGGATGTCTGTACCAAAAACATCATACCATATTTTTTACAGTTAAAACGACTGGAGAGTTGAAGCCAAGATAAAAGCAGAGCGTGGCCAGGTGGGATTCAAAGGAGACAGGAAATTCCTGAAACAGGTCACCATAAAACACAAAAGCTCGTTGGGCCAGTTATTAAGTGAGGGTTCTGGCGTAGTTGTTTTTAAGTATTTTCTGTGAAAGTAGGCACAACAATGCCTGCTTCTTACCACCGTGTTAGCCTTCTGAACCCTCCCTTCCAGAATATTAACCACATGGATTCTGCTCTACATTTTGTGAAGCTGCCATTCGCCTAACAGAAAACAAATTTCCCAGTCAAGGATCAGATTTCACCGGAGACTCTTAAGCCCCAAGAATTTGGCCACTGCTAATTTACCCATTCCTTAAACAGGTTCCTTCACTTGTAAATCACTGGGATTTTGTGCACAGCTAGAAAAACTGACTTCTGCAATTGGGAGAAAGTTCAACTTTTTCTTTCTTTCTTTTTTTTTTTTTTAAGAGAGAAAGTTCCATTTTTAAAGATGGTTTTCCACCCTTGAGAGGACATTCTCTGTATTCCCAAAGGAGGAGATGCTAGATGGCCCTACCATTAAAAAATAAACAAACAAATCCTATGAATCACAACCAAAGAATCAAAAGTTAAACAAACAACAGACTTTTCCTCACTTCACTAGAGATGTGTGGTTTTACTTTAGTTGTTAAATCTAATTCCTGATCTGCTTTCCAACAGGCCCAGGGATGCAATAACCACATCTGAAAGGAGATCCAAGAAAGAGAATGGAGACAGGGAATCTTCTTGGCTGTTCCTTCCCCAATCTTCACAGAATTCAGAGGGCACCAAACCTCATCAAGATGAAAGCCTCAAGCACTTTCTTGAAAGACAAGACCTCCCTTGGGAAGGAGAGCTTGACTTCGAGTGGCAACAGGAACTAACTACTATGGAGAGAACATGAGAACGTGGATGTAAATCTTCCTTGCAAAGAGTACTGCACAGATGACTGACACACGACTCCTGTGTCTCCACTCCCTTCACCTTCTCTGGCTTCCCTTTCTCATCTGCCTTTAAAGCGTGGGGTCGGAGTCATGGGGGAGGTGTAGAGCTGGGAATCTGGTCATTCTCAAATGTAAAAACTCCTGAGGCAGCCCCAGGGGAAGAAGAAAAAGAACATTTTTTTTTCCCCCAAATGACACCAAGCAGCCTTAAGTAAATTTACTTGTTGAGAAAAGGTCGGTAAAGTCGTGCTTTTCCCATTAAAAACTGTACACAACCCATCAACACAAGGCATAAACACAGCTCCATGTACCAGGAGATAAATAAATATGCTAAAAATTCCCCTAAACTCTCTAGCGTACCAGGCTGATGTATCACACACAGAGGAGACGAGCTGAGTTTTTGGACATCACGGTGCAGGGCAGTTTAGGGTAGAGCTAAATAAACTTTTTAGCGCTAGAATGAACTGAACACCAGCCTGGAAAAAAAAGGTAACATTAGAAACAGGCTAACATCCATTAGGTAACACACTTCACAAAAGCAAAAGACATCAGGCAAGCAGCTATCATTTTCAGAAAAAGAACACAGCAAATTGTGATGCTAAGAGAGAAACTACTTACAAAGAGGAAGGCAGCCTATTATAAAAACAGTCAGGCATTTCGAGAAAACTTATTTTGATCACCCAGCCAGACAGGAGCTCTCCTTTTGCTAGGCTGTCAGATTTCTTTCTTTCTTTGTGTAAACTGAGTTTCTTTCCCTGGGTAGTGAGGATAGTAATAACTCCACAACAGAATGATTGCCATGTGAGGTATCAGAATAAGCAGCCCACTGAAAAGTTCTATTTTGTGCTGTCATACTAACTTTTATGTTTTAGTCTTTCTTCCCTTTGAGATTGTTAGTTCAAGGTGAGGGAGCACATTTTGCTCTTCTGGACCTTGCAATGCCTTACCCCTTGCCCGGTACATGGTGGATATTCATTCACTAAGACTCTTTTTTGTTTTTGATTTGAACTGAATCCCAGAGGGGTGTGCTTACTCCTGACCCTTGTCATGCCCTGTCCCGCGCAGTGAAATCCCTTCCCGTAACAGAATGTTGGCACTGGAGAGGACCCTGGAAGTCTTCTCGTCTGACCCCCTCCTATCCAGAAACAGTGTTGGGAAAAATGCACAGTTTCCACCTAGTAAATTAGGGTGGGTTCTACTGTAAGCTCTGCATTCACTAGTTAGTGTCTCCGGAGGGTTTTCTTTCTCTGTCCTCTTGATTCTACGCCTTTTTGGGCAGGGAAAGGGAGTATAAAAGGTAAGGTGAAGAGGAGGGGAAAAGCTGTTTTCTAACCTTTGCTAAAAACACAAAAATACTTCCAAATTATACTCCATACTTGACTCGTCTGGGAACAAGAGAATAATGCTGAAATAATCGGTCCAGGGAAATCCTCTTTCCTTCTTAGAGAATATTCTCTTTCCTTTAAGAAAAATCAACGTTTTCCTCTGAGGAAATTCTTTTTTTCTAAATCAGATTTGCTGATTTTCAACTAGGCACCCTCCCCCAAATTTTAAATCAGTCCCTAGCTCCCCTTTTTATTTTGGCCCCTCTCCCGAGTTCCCCTTTTTTAGTTCCAAACACATTTTCACCCACGTCTGTCGCATGCCATGGCTCTTACCTTCGCCCACCTTGCGCGGGAGGATGACTTTAAACTAAGAGGCTCCCGTGACTTAAACCACGAGGAGGTGACATCGCTGTCCGATGTTCAGTGGAAATGGGGATACAAACCTCACTCACTGTCACAGAAATCGGAGCTGCAAAAAGTCGATGAGATAAGCTAATCTCGTGTGTTCTCTCTCACTTTTTCATATAGCCAAAAGGAGTCTGCAAAGCCCCATCTCCGCCCTTATCAAGTCTGAAAAAGGTCCTGGAAGCGAAACAACGGAGGGAGGTTGTGCTGTGAATCGTCAAGGTCTTTAGGGTCTCTGTGATTTACAGATGACAAGGAAGCCTTTCCGTGCATGTGGAAGGTGCATGGGACTCGTAATTTACAGTGTAGGAACTGCAGGCTAAGGCAGTAATCCTGCTAAGCTACTGTCACTGCCAAGGGTGACCTCTAATGGAGCCTGTGGGGGAGGGGCAAACAGCCTTTTCTCTGCGGTCAGAGCTCTTGGATTACCCCAGGGCCTTTGGGTTGAACAAAAGGGAAAACCACTTGAGTGAGCAGGCTAATGCGGCAGTTTTGTGGGAGGGGACGAGGGCAGAAGGAGCAGCACAGTATTGCGAGGGGAGAGGGGAGAAATGGAACTGAGAAGTCAAGACCCACAGTGTTCATTCACCCCCTTTTGGAGATGCAGCTTCCTGTCCCCCACTCCTCCCTCTGAGGGCAGACATTCTCTGCTTTGGAACCGGGAAGCGGAACTGGCTAGGCTCTGCTTGGCACTGATGTCGATCAGAATCTCTTCGGGAGAACAGGGCTGCCTTAGAAATGTGCTCGCCTCTCCTGGACTGCTGTCTGCCCCCTCCGGTTATGGATCTGTGATGGGCCGGTCTTTTCTGCGCTCATCTGAACCTCTCAACATGGCTACTCTCTGCAGCCCTCCTTCCCTCAGCTCTGGTGACACACTCCTGATTTTCTTACTCTTGACTTCTCCAACGCCTTGACCAACACACCCCTGACTCCGCGCCACCTAACGATGGGGTCCCTCAGGGCTCTATCCTAGGCCTTTTCTCTTTATGCTTGAAACTCTTCCTTAGGTGAAGCCACACCTATGACTTCAACGCCCTTTGCATGGCCCACCTGGTTTCCGATTCCCAGACCTGGATATCCACTAGACCAGTTCATAGTCTCACAGGCACCTCAAAATCAACTCACCCAAACTTTCAGCACCCCCTGCTCTCAAATCCTCTAAGATTCTCAATCTCACTAAAGGGTTCTTCTCAGAGAAGAATGGCCTTAAATAAGAATGGCCTCCCAAAGTTACTACTGTACAGGGCACATAGTGAGTAAATATGTGTTGAATTAGACACCTTCTTTCAGGCAATCATGTGCATGGAAAAAGGTAATTTTTCAGATTCATGATGGTGATTTTCACCTCTTATTTGATTTTTAGTAAGGAACTACTGGTTCTCTTATCCCTGTTAATTAATATAAATGAATAAGATAATTTCAGAATGAAAATGGTAGTAAGAAAATTGGATGGGATGGTCTACTAGAGACAAACAGAAGGGACCTAGGTCATATTATGTGGAGTATTCAGAGACATTCACTCCAAGGAGGGGAAATTTGAGCTGAGACCTGAACGACAAGGAGTCAGCTACACAAAAATCTAGGCGGAGGGTCCTGGACATGAGAAACAGCAAGTGCAAAGGCTTGGAGGTGGGGAGGGGGAGGAAGAACTAGCAGGGGTGGCAATGGGGTTGAGAAGCTCCAGCAACACCTGGAGTCTGGTGGGCAGAGGGAAACGGTGCAAGAGGAGGTTGGAGTAGCTAAGGGCCAGTTTACGAAGGATGCAGCAGGCCAAGGGAAGGAGTTAGAACTTTTTTCTGGTTGTAGTGGTAAGATACTGAGGCTTTTTTTTTTTTTTTAATGAACATATAATTTGTAAAAATGTATTGCTTGTTTTGGCGGTACTGTCAGTGATTCATCAGTCTTACACAATTTACAGAGCTCACATTAGCACACACCCGCCTCCCCAGTGTCCATCACCCAACCACCCCATCCCTTCCAGCCCCTTCCACTCCAGCAGCCCTCAGTTTGTTTCCTGAGATTAAGAGTCTCTTATGGTTTGTCCCCATCTCTAGTTTCATCTCATTTCATTTCTTCCTCTCTTCCCCGATGATCCTCTGCCTTGTTTCTCAAATTCCACATATCAGCGAGAGCATATGAAAATTGTCTTTCTCTGGTTGATTTATTTCACTTAGCATATTACCCTCTAATTCCATCCACATTATTGCAAATGGCAAGGTTTCATTTTTGATCGCTGCATAGCATTCTGTTGTATGTATGTATATGCATGTGTGTGTGTGTGTGTGTGTATAAAACACCTTCTTTATCCATTCTTCTGTTGATGGACATCTAGGTTCTTTCCATAGTTTAGCTATTGTGGACACTGCTATTATAAACATTTGGGTGCACATGGCCCTTCAGATCACTACATTTATATCTTTAGGGTAAATACCCAGTAGTGCGTTTGCTGGGTTGTAGGGCAGCCCTATTTTCAACTTTTTGAGGAATCTCCATGCTGTTTTCCAGAGTGGCTGAGCCAGCTTGCATTCCCACCAACACTGTAGGAGGGTTTCCCTTCGATACTGGAGCTTCTTAACCACAGAATGAACATGATCTGATTTGCGATTTTTAATAAAACAACTATCTGCTATGTGACGAATGAGCTAAAGAGTTGTGCCGCCCCCCCTTGGTAGTAAGATCTCCTAGAATACCAAAGACTACTATAGGAAAAAATATAGGAAGTTATTCGTTAACTTTACTCCTTTTTGATGAGTTTCAAGCCCCTGCTGATGGCCATGGGAAAACTGTCTTATTTTATTGGACATGAGGGTGCCTGGGTGGCTCAGTGCAGCATCCTGGGATTGAGTCCCACATCAGGCTTTCTGCTGAGCAGAGAGCCTGCTTCCCCCTCTCTCTCTGCCTGCTTCTCTGCCTACTTGTGATTTCTCTCTGTGTCAAATAATTCAATTTTTTTTAAATAATAATTTTATTGGACATGAGTCAGTTAGGGGGCTGTGGCTCTCTTACCAAATTCATTTACTTATTTATATGAGATCTATTTATCTATGAATCATTGATGACTATGATCCATTTGATGGGGGAAAAATAGAGTCATTTCTGATTAAAAAAAAAATCCCCCTTCAGCTACTACAATCTGCATCACACTGTCACCAGAGCCCTTTCTTCTGAAATTCACTGATGCATCCCACATTTGTCAGACTCATTATTTATGAGCAGTGGGCTATGCGATAGAGTGAGAATCATCCTTAGGGAAACATGGGCCTTAGATCTGAAACTGCTTATTCTCCAAAGAAAAAAGACTTCAGCTTTTTTTTTTTTTCCTAATGTCACTTAAAACAATGTACTGAAGTATTTTTAGACTGAAGCCTTCTTCATAAAGCATGGGATAATGACTTTGCTAAACCCTACTGAAAACAAAAACATCTAGACGCTATGGGAGAACAGAAATCATGTTGCTATTTCTTAAATTACGGAGATGGATGGCTGGACCAATGCATGGAACAGCTTGATAAGGCCCTCCCATGCAAAGTGTCAGATGCATTTTTTCTTTTCTTATTTCATTGCAATACCATTAGGACACTGATGCAAGCCGCTTTACCTGTTGGAAGCACAGACAGCAGTAGGAGTAACTACATGATAGTTGAGGGCACTGAGAATTCTTGTGAGCAAGGGGGCTGTACCACCTGTTAGTCCCTCGGCTTTTGACCACACTTCAGTCTGGCCAGAGGAGCAGAACATTACCCTTAGAAAAAGCCTGCGCAGTCAAGTCAGGGCACGATCAGTACAGGGGACCTTGACTCAGAGCCCCATTCCTGCCCAGCCTGGGAGCCCTCTCAGGGCTTGCTCCCTGCTCAAAGCACAGTGCCTAGCCTGAGGTTGTAAATGGCTCCTGAGCTTCTACTAAGTTGGTGGCAGGAGGACTTCATCAGTGGCAGAAGGTTTAGGACCCCAGACAAACCAATGAGGATGAGGAAGATGCTTGGGTAAACTCAAGAGGACAGGGGGCTGGCAGAGGAACCGAGCTGGCCAGTGGTCAGCATGGAAGGAACTGGCATCAAGTAGTGCGGACCCTGTTATCAGTCTGGATACCATAAGTGACTCCAATATGGGCACAACTGGGCAGACAAGGTGGGATGCCAGTCCTAAGTGACTAGGGTACCAGGCAGAGCTCCAAGCAAGAATTCACTTCCTGGTCTTTGAATGTGGGACGAGGAGCTGGCCTAATAAATGAGGTTAGGAGAGACCAGCCTGCCACTAAAACCTGGGAAGAAAGTCAGAGTCTCTGGTGGGTTAAATGCTCCAATGATGGGAATAGAGGGCTTTCCGGGGTGTGGAGGAGCCCCTGAGAGGCAGCCACAAGGACCGGGTAGACCAGTCTTTGTGTCCCACGGATGAATGCAGTACTTGGAATGTGGAGGGCTTAATAAGTAGCTGCTGAATTAGTAGCTCTGAACCTAGTTCTGAAACCTAGCTTTTTCCAGAAACTTACCCTTATAGATTTATTAGATGTTTTAAAAGGTTCACTTTGACAGCATCCCTTTTCAACCCGTCTTGGAAAAGGCTACACTACTATATCTGAAACACGTGAGCCCTGCTTTTGGTTGTCTTTCTCCGGAGCTGACAGAGTGCCTCCATGGACCTCACGTTGTCAGAGGGAAGGCCGGGGAGCTGGTGCGGGGGTGGGGGAGGGTGAACAGCACACCTGGGCCACCTGGAAGAACAGCTCAGCCAGTCCGCCCCATGAATCATCACAGACTGATAAAGGCAGCCAGATTACAGGGCTGCCCTAACAGTCAACGTGCTTTCGGGCTAAAAAAATTTCATGGGCCCCGAAGGGTCCACTGTCTAAGGGGTGACTGGCAAACCACGGCTGAACAGTCCACCCCTGCGGGAGGTCCAGCAACCTGCCTCTGACCCTGGCTATTGGGGGGCTTGCGGCCTCTATGGTTTTTATTTCTGGGAGCCTCTATCATGAACTAGGATGTGCAGCTTCTCCTACGGGAGAGAGACCCAGCAATGACTTTGCAGAGATGCAGTATCCGCAATATTATTGGGAACCAGGGTAGTTGATACTTATCGCCCGTTTTCTACATGTCAAACCTGTGCATTATCCTAAGACCTCATAGCAACCTCATGGCCTAGGTCTTCTAGCATTACAGCAGAGGAAATAGGGTTAACCAACCACGGAGCAAAAAAGGGGAGGCAGAGGGAGGGACCGGGGGTTGTACACATGGTCCTGAAAATTGGAGACTGTACTATGTTGGTCTGCTCAGTGATCTGGCATGAAACCACAGGGCACTGAATGCAGCAAGCTGGCATACCCTTATATTCTTTTATTTTTTATCCCCCTCTTCCTAACCAGTGAGACTTTTAATCATTACACACACACACACACAATCAACCTTCACCACACAATGAAAACCCCTGAACCACCTGTCTCACCTTATTAATTAATGGAAGCTCTGTCCCACCAACATCAATGTCCCAAGTTGCAAGTGACCCTGTGTCAAAATCCCAGCATTCAAGGCTATGGCTTGAGATACCTTATTTCATCCAGGTAGGATTTCTTCTGCAAGGGCCTCATGCTTTGGTGTCACAGAGAAATCGAACGTTTTGCATCTTCAAATTGTCCTTTCATTGTTTTCCTCTCCCACTCAGTCTTTGAATATCTATATGTCTGTCAGTTTATGCGAGGCATGAAAGCACATGTCTAGAATGTGCATATCACTGTGAAAAAACACCGAGCAGTCAAAAAGAACTGCTGCAAGCCTTAACAGGCTGTGTGGCCACGTGCCTCCCTGAGATGCGTTCCTTATTTGGAAAACAAGCAAAAAATATCTCTCTAAAAAGGTTATTCAAAAAAAAAAAATAAATAAAATAAAAAAAAATAAAAAGGTTATTCAAAGCAAGTGAACCTTGTAAAGCACCTAACCTATTGTAAGTGCTCAGTAAATGGTACACGTTATTAGAGCCACAGCATGAAACCAAAGCTAGATAATGATATAATCCACTCAGAAAGCCGGATGTGAACTGTGCCTCTGACAAAGCAATAAAACACATTTCATTTGGCATAAGGTATTTTTCTGAAGATTTATGTATTTATATTAGAGAGCAAGAGAGTGCGTGCGCATGAGAGCAGCGGGAGGGACAGAGCGAGAGGGAGAAGAGAATCTCAAGGGGACTCTGCCCTGAGCGTAGAGCCCCCTGTGGCGCTCAATCTCATGACCTTGAGATCACGACCTGAGCTGAAACCAAGAGTCAGATGCTTAACCGACTATACCACCCATGCACCCCTGGCATATTTTTAAAAACCCCACTTAAAAACTATTCTACCCACAGAATCTTCTTCTATCTGTCCACTTGCAGGTTGGAAGCAGTATGGTCTTGTCTATCTAAAGCTGACTAATGGTTGTCTCCAGCACGGTATCGTTTGTCATGGGGCTCGGTTAATGCCGAATTTAATTATCTGTACCGATGGAGAGAGCAGGTAACACATAATCCAAAAGAGCAAATACTTCCTAGATCATTCATCCAATTTCTTTCCCATAACAGCTTACAAGTATTACTTAGGTCCCGGCTAAACCTGCCATTCTATTAAGACTATATACCAGTATATGGTGAGAAGAAATTCGTGACCTCTCTGATTCAGACAGAACACCACCCTAAACTTGATTATCTGCTGCATAGCATCTGCAAGGTGAGTAACGGGTGGTGGCCTACCACTCTTTATTGTAGAGCACAATAATTATTTCATAGCACCTCCATTCAAGTGTTAAAATGCTGCCTAGATGCCCATCAAGAACCACCAATTAAGTGTCTAGTTTGAAATAGCTCTTTAGGTTGGTGTGAACACAGTGCTAAAGAAATCAGAGGGTTCTTTTTTTTTCAAGAGAGTAATTAGCATCTTTCTTTTGGTGGTCCTACAAAAGTCTGTGAGTGAGAGCCAACGCTAATCATGAACACAGAGGGAGAACACATAGGGAGAACTATGAACACAGAGGCCATCATCACTGCTGGATAAATATCACAGAGTTTATGTCCTACTGATGAATGGGGCCCTAACAGTGTTGCCTAACTGGTTTATACGATCAAGATGTCCCCAATGTCACCACTGTCACATGGGACAGCAAATCCTCAGTGCAATTTTCATTTGTGTTCATTCAACCCAAATGTCAAATACCTAGTAGGTGCAAAGGACAGGGCTCCTCATCGCTTTATGTGTACCAGTGGTTTTCAAAGCATTGTATGGAGCTCTGGGGTTCTTTCGTGGGGATCCTGTCTGGGTTACGCAAAGTCATCACATTTCAGCTATTTATTGTGACCCTAGACTTGACCCTAGATCCTAGACTTGAACGAAACAACATATCACAATACATCAAAATGTGGAAGCAGATAGGAGAGTCCAATTGTCTTCTAAAGAGATACTAAAGAGATTTTAAAAAAATAACACAATGCCACTCTTCCTACTCTATTTTTTTGTTTTGGGAAACCATTACTTCTCATGAAAAATGTTAAATATGTTCATATGTGATGTTTATTGTTTTTTTCAATGAATAAATATTTGTAAACTTTCCTACTTATAATATCTAATATGGTTATTATTCATAAATAGAACCCATGTAAACAAAAGGGGCTTTTGAAATCTTTGATAATTTTTAAAAGTATAAAAGTGTTCTGAAACCAAAAAAAAAAAAGGCAAAAATTGAGAACCACCACTCTACATCTATCTCAAATCTTACAGCATCCCAAATCCCTGTTCCAACTACAGTGGTCTTCCCAGAAGTTATCACTGCCTAAAATTATATCATACATTTATTTTTTATTTATCTGGTTTCTCCATAAGCCAGTCACTTGCTGAACTATTTGTTCTCAGATCCATTCCTCACCCTTCCAGACACAGAGCCCCCAGGCTTCTATGCCAAAGACCAGGGGGAGCACCGGCAGGAGAGAAGAGGAGGGTAACAGACACCCAGGCACTTTTCCTCACCCTCTCTCCTTTGGACTCATGTTCTTGGCTCTAGGGCCTATGGACCAGGTCTTTGCTCTGTGCACCCAGCTCCTGCTGAGCACCCTGGCTCCCAGGCACCCGAAATCCTTTCCCCTCCTTTTGTCGAACCCTAGGGTCAGAGTGGCTCAAACCTTTTGTTATTACCTGCTCTCTACACCATCCCAGTTTGACTTTCCAGCTCTGCCCATACTCTGGGAAGAGAAAGTCATCTCAGGTTCCTCATTTAAAATAGAGATAATAACAATGGTCAACCAGAACTTCTGTGAGGATTAGAAAAAAATATCCAGAAAGAACGAAACATGGTGTTTGGCCCAGAATAGGTCATATATGTTCGCTAATATGACTACTACTGTGTTTTATTTTTATTTTATTTATTATTTGTTTGTTTGTTTTTTAAAGATTTTATTATTTTTTTTTTATTTGACAGAGAGATGAAGAGAAAGCACAAGCAGGCAGAGCAGCAGGCAGAGGGAGAGGGAGAAGCAGGCTCCGTGCTGAGCAGGGAGTCTGATGCGGGGCTGGATCCCAAGACACTGGGATCATGACCCAAGCCGAAGGCAGACACCTAACTGACAGAGCCACCCAGATGTCCTGACTACTACTGTATTTTAAACTTTAGAACTTGATTACCCTGCCGAAAAAATGGAATCTACTGCTTTCAGCTGGTGTTCAAGTTTTGATTCTTAATCGGGACTCTAATGGATATGGAAATTGTTTTTTTTCCAAGATCACTACTATAATTATGATAGGGTCAGTAACTTTTCTTAATTTTTAAGTTCAGTTGGAAAAGAAGTGTTCAGAGAATGCTGTAAGAGACATTCTCCTCTAGAATCAGGCATTAGAGCTGCAATAAATCACAAGTCTCCCCTTTTTATATCACTGCAAGAAGGAAATAAAGCTCAAATTTATTCAGCACTTAACTCTCTGCCGGGAACTCATAAAGAGCTTCATACGCACTGTGAGACTTAATTCATAACCTTATATTAGTTCATAACCTTACTAAGCAGGTATCATCATTACTACCCCCCCACCCCATTTTCCAGACGAGGAAACAGGCTCAGAGAAGTTCAGGGCAGAGCCCGTAAAGCCAGGAAGGGATTTGAACCTGAACTGATGTGATGATGGGCCATTCGTTCTATGGTCCTTTTGGAAAACAGAAATAAAGCCATCAAAACACACAGCTCCTGCCCACAGAGAGTTCCCTAGGGATCTTGGTATATGTCAGTAACATATATTTGCTCACATTTCTCTTCAGACACATGGGAAGACAGATGTCCTCAGCTATAGCTTTTTCTTCCCTACTCTGGGATGGCAAAATATGGATGATTTATATTTGATGAGGGGCCATACCAGGTAAATTCCCAGCATTCGACAACTTCCTTCCCTCTGCTCCTTATGGGGTGCACGGTAGGACTCCCTGGCTGGGCCCAGCAACCAAGGTGATGTTGAAGGAAGTCACCTACAAGGGACACTCGGTCGTGCCCGGATGCTGAGGCTCTACTTTGCTGCCATGCCCAGCATCAGGGCTCCCTCACTTCAGCCTGTCACTGCTGGCAGTTTCCCGGATGACAGGATTCCGGGGGTAAGCAACGAAACAAATACTCCTTTGGCTGGAGCTCCTCCCTTAAACTGTCCTGGTTCTCCACTCTCGGGATCTTGGGCTGAGAAACCCCGAAAACCTATTGCTTCTTTTGAAGAACAGGTTCTCCTTTCCCTATGAGAATGCTAACAGTTCATTTCATCTCTCCATGAAGACACACACTTTCCCTTCCAGAGGCATGCCCTGAGAGTCAACGAGACACACCACCAAAGAGGTATTCCCATCACAAAAGGCTTCTTGGACAAGCTTCCTTTAAATATTGAACTTGGTCCAAGAAATGAAAATGTGAGCCAAGTGACCAAAAATTCCACTCCTTCCTGTTTTTTTAGGAAGACCTATGATCAGCAATAGGAACTACATGGCATCGGTCAGTCAATCTCCACTTGCCCTGCGGTCGTTAGCTCTGCAGGTGTCCACTCAGTGCAGAGTGTTCTGCTGAACGCCGTACCCTGGGGCGGAAACAAGAAGGTGGAATGGGCTTGGTGCAGGCCACACAGGCTGTGCCTCTGAAGCATCTTCCGTAGTCCTGCTGTGGACCTGGTCCTGCTCCTGGTAGCCAAGGTCACGCGAGGTTAATCTCATCCCACGCAAGTTTACCTTTTCTTCCACTGGTTCCATGAGATGTAGTAAAAGAGGAAGGGAACCTGAACGGTCAACCCCAATGCCGAATGTTTGGTATAATCAGTGGATTTTTATCCGAGGTTCTTCCCTTTTTCACCTCAATTCACCTGGCGCGTCTATTTCACCAGATACTGTGTGATGCTGAGCGAGGGAACATGTAAAGTTTATCCAGCACTGAGCTGAGGGGTTGACACGTAGCATTTATTGAATACCCTCAACCATCCCATGATGTAGCTACTGTTACGCGCATTTTACAGATGGAGAAACAAGTTTAGAGAGACTGAAAATTTGCCAGTAAAAGTTGATTACTGGGATTCAAAGTCACATCTGACAGACACTAATGCTTTGGTTCCTTTTTACTGCTGTCCCCCAACTTCCCGCTCCAGACTGGTTCATTTTCCCAGAGCATCCATTTACTAGAAGATTTCATGGAAAAGCAGATTATGTGAAAGAAAATGGATGGGATTATCACTTAGATGACGCATTTAGCATGAGTTACTAAAGCTAAAATGACAGAAAGGTCCCGTCTGCAGATGGCTACAAGATATTTTAAAGGAAACGCATCACTCTTTACACATGGAGCTCTGCGGCAGACCCGTAATTGGATCTCCCTTCAAAATGACATTATTTAAGTATGTATACCCTATCTATAGGAAGGCATACCACTGGCCAGTAGGGCAGAGAGGGAAGACCTGTGGAATCAGGGCTCTGCAGACGAGCCCTGCTCAGATAAACAAACCTGCTCTCTGCAGAGGTCAGTGGGGAATTCCAGTACAGGCTTAGGGGTCTCGCCTTCCCTCCAAGTGGCTTGTACCACTGTTCCTTCCAACTCCATACTCTATTCCGGGTACGAGTTCTGGTTAAGTCAGTGTTGTCCATCCTGCTGTACTTGTAGATGTACGTCCACATCCCTACAGTATGGCTCTGGGCCGGCCCGCGTCTCCGTGCAGCACTGACCGCCACAGCGCAGCCTTCGCTGGCTAAGGAAGGACGCCACGCTCACTACCCAAGTTAAAGCAGCAGGGGCCCCACCCCAACCGCATGACAGCTTTTTGTTTTTCATCTCTGTTTTCCACTGAATATCACATATCCCTTTTGCCTTCCCAACTGATGCTGAGATGTAACAACTTGTCACCTGAGATCTGGCCCATTAAAATTACATAGCACAGGTAATGGAGAACTCAGTGCAGGTTGGGATAGCAGATAATTAGCCTTCCCTTACAGGGCAGTCTCGAGGTCTTCTGAGCTCCCTGTATCTACTTCCCTTCTTCCTTGCTTTTTATCACAAAGAGGCACTCACCGTTTTTCGGAGGCATCTCTTGGGATCTGCTGAGTGGGGGTAGTTATTCAACACCGTCCTCATTAACAGAGCCACCAAGTCATTGCAGTACTGGGTTAACAAGGCAGGGAATTGTGACCATCCACAATAGACCGTCAATTCTCCAGTAGCCAGTGGGGGTGTGGAGGAGTGGATTCAGCTGTATCTGCATGTTTGCTATGAATTTACAACTGAACAAACTTGGGCCTCAGGCACCCCAGAGGAGGCAAGTTCTTAAAAAGAGCAGGACCAATGCCACTTGGGTGGCCCAGAGGGTTAAGCGTCCAACTCTTGATTTCAGTTCAGGTCGTGATCTCAGGGTCCTAGGAACAAGCCTAACCTCAGGCTTCACGCTCAACGCAGAGCCTGCTTGTTCCTCTCCCTCTGATCTTCCTGCTCATTCTCTCTCTCTCAAATAAATAAATAAAATCTTTAAAAAAACATAAAAAGCAGAACCTTGGGAGTTCCCATTCTAAGGACCCAGTATAATTCCTATCAGATGCAGGGCCCTGTCTATTTTTATACCCCTCACTGTGACTGTTAGGTTTGTCTTCAGACTCTTCCCAGAGAGGATTTCACATCTGATGAAACAGGCAGAGGTAAAACGAGGCTGGCGTTTATTCTGGGGTAAGACAGACACAGGTTGTCTGAGTAACTGAGACCATGGCTGTGGAGTTGGGCCTCTGTGGGTCTGAATCCCAGTCCTGCCTGTGTGAACTTGGCCAAGTTCCTTAATCTTTTTCATCTGTGAAACTAAAATCATACTATGTGCCTTAGAGGGACCGTTTTACATTTTACATGACATAATATAGGTAAAGTATTTAGGGTAGTACCTGTCCAAAAGACGGCAGCTTTATTATTAGGCCCTCCCAACCAGTAAATTCTTAGAAAGCCTAACAGTCTCTTAGATCCCAAAGGCAAATCGTGTTTTCAAAAGCTCTGGGAAATCTTGCTAGCTCACAAGGCTATCTTGGGAGCTCCATTCCTGGCCCTAAGCTGCCTGAGAACACTTTCCCCATCCTCTTAAGAGATCAAATTGAGATAACCTTGCCCACCATTGATTTCACTAAGTAGTTTGTCCCAGATGTGACTGGTAGGATATCTCCCCTCTTCTCCACCAATCTGTACCCCCCCTCTACTGAGGCTGGCTGCTTTAACACTGGACATTGGCAGGTTCAGGACTCGATCTTCTGAAAACCAAGTGAGAAGACCCCACCAAATGGCTTTCTCCCTGAATAGTTAGGTGTTCATGCCCCAAACCAGGATTTGCTCTAGCTCCTTAAAAAAACATTGAAATTTCCCAAAGTCTTTGAGAGATGACAACCTATGGAGAGATTACAACCCCAAGACAGAGCAATTCAGCAGTGAAGACCGCTAACTTTTAAAAATCTTATTGAGTCTTTTACAATGCATTTTATTGTTCTAGGGATACTGTTCAGAAATTGCCAGTGGTCACCATTAGTTTGCATTGATAGTTATGCAGAAGACTATGCAGAGAGAGAAAAGCAATAAGCTCATTTGTTTCTCAGCACCACTTAGAGATGATCAGGGCTCAGGGCTGGGTGTTTCTACTCTCAGGGCCTCCTTTAATCCTTACAACAGTCCTGTAAAATCAAATTACAATTCTCAGTTATGCTTTTACCAACATCACAGAAGACCCTGTGAGGGCAGAGCTCCTTGAATCAATTCAGGTCTCCGTCTGCAAGGCCAATCTTAGCTTGACCACAGGTAAATACATTTTGCTGATGTACATGCTGTCTTACCGGTGTTACACAGATTTATATCAAAACCAAAAAATGAGGAAGACCTACAATAAAAAAAAATAGTTTAAATCTAAAGGCTGAAGCTGTGGAAGGAGCGAAGAGCCCCTTCAGCAGATGAATGGCTAAAAAAGACGTGTTTCATATATACAAAGAATATTACTCAGCCATCAGAAAGAATGAATATCTGCCATTTGCAGTGACATGGATGGAACTTGAGGGGATTGTGCTAAGTCAAATAAGTCAAGCAGAGAACCACCGTTAACGTATGGTTTCACTCATACGTGGAAGAGAAATAATAGCACAGAGAACCATAGGGGAAGGGAGAGAAAACTGAAGGAGGAGAAACTGGAGAGGGAGACGAACCATGATAGACAATGGACTCCCGGAAACAAACAGAAGGTTTTAGAGGGGAGAGGGGTGGGGGGATGGGGTCACTAGGTGATGGGCATTAAGGAGGGCACGTGATGTGATAAGTAGTGGGTGTTATATGCAACTAATGAATCACTGAACACTACATCAAAAACTAATGATGTGGGGTGCCTGGGTGGCTCAGTGGGTTAAAACCTCTGCCTTCTGCTCAGGTCATGATCTCAGGGTCCTGGGACTGAGCCCCACATGGGCCTCTCTGCTCAGCAGGGGAGCCTGCTTCTCACTCCCACTCCCTCCTGCCTCTCTGCCTACTGTGATCTCTCCCTCTGCCAAATAAATAAAATCTTTTAAAAAAAAAAAAACAACTAATGATGTACTTATGATACAGGGGCTAACTGAACATAATAAAAAAAAAGTGAAAAAAAAATTTAAAGGCTAATTATAAACCCAGTTCCCTGACACCTTATGTCTAAAGAGCTCTCCCCACAGACAGCTTTATAATCTCCTGTTTCCTGCCACAATATTTTGACAGAGGATGAAACTCAGCTGTAGTCTCATGAGAAAGGTAGTCAAAGGGATGCAACTATTTCCACAATGCACTTGATCACTGAACAAACTACCCATTTTGGAAAAACCTAGAGAGCAACTTGACATTCTGGACGTTATGGAAGCTTCTCAAGGACATGAACTCTGCTTTGCTCTCTCAGTGCCTAAAACAGGGCCTGCTTCAGAGCAGGAGCTTTTCAAGCATTTATTAAATGAAAGAATCAATGAACCATAGTAATAGATCATTATGAGCTCACAAAGTGTTTTCAAGAGGCTAAGTCATCCCTTCCCTGATCACGCCATGGAACATGGAAACACTTCCAGTGCCTGGACATACACTGCAGGCATTTTGTAGGTGATTTTTTTTTAAACAGGAGCAAACAAAAACAAAACAAAACAAAAACCAAAAAAGAATCACTTCCTTAAAAGTTATAACAAAGTCAGGTTTTGTAACATTTTCTCCATCCTAGGCAACCTCCTAGAACCATTGATTGAGAAATCTTGAGCCATGTGAAGGAAAATTTGCCAATAATGATTCATGCTATGAATCGTAGTGGGAAATAAGGGCATGGATTTTTTGCTACTCTTGAACCCAAACTCTGACTTCTAATGACTTACTAGCGGTCGACCTTGGGGAAGCCCCTTAGCTTATTTAAATGTCAGCATCCTCACGGGCAAGTGGAATTTTAATTAACTGAGTTGTTGCAAGAATTAAGAAAGATTAACAGTGGCACTCAGCAAGCCCAACAGACATGAGTCCCCCACCCCCACTGCCTTTCTTGCCTCCCTTCCCTGCTCTCTCCTTGCATGACACCCAACTATTCTAAAACCATAAAGGTAGGTGAGATCATGTAATTAATTTTTAAATGTTCTTATTCCTCCTGTTCAGAGACTTTTTAAAAACATGAGTTGGAGGAGCTCTAAGTTTTCCACTCATTTTTTTCTTAGTGTTAGAACTAAGATATGACGTCCTATTATATAACAGAAAAACAGAGAAGCTGAGGGCTAGAACATAAAACTTATTGTTAACTAGATAGGCCATAGAATAAAGAACGATGTAGCTATTTTCCTGCTGTTATCTCTACAAGTGGTTGAGGAGATACAATGCAAGAGGAGGTGGCCTCTGCTTCTGCACTGAAGGAGGTTTTAGAAGCTTTCACAGGGACATCTGTTGACTTTTTCACAAAGGAAGCTTAAGGGGATCAAGGGGGAGTGGAGGAGACTGTGGTTCACAAGGGAGCCACATCTGTTTGGTATGCTCCCAACTGAGAACGCTGGACTTCAAAATAGTACGGGCATCCTAGTTAAACTAGGATCCAGGAACAGATGAAAGCTTTTCTTTCCCCCTGTGTTTCAATGGCAGAGATCAACAGCTGTTTATATGCTTTCATACCTAACTGAGGGTGAAACCTTCACATCTGTCAGTATTTTCCGGTCCCATTTCCTTGGATCACAGTGGGGAGGAGGTGAAGTCTGAACTCCTCTCAATGCCCAGGCAAGAACACAGAAATATGCCTGGGATTCAAAGCCCTAATGCTAAGCAGAACTCCCCATTTCTCATCCACCCGGGGTCTGCTGTTTGCAGAGAATTCTTCTTTTACTTTCTCCTGACAAACATCTTGATCATTTCCATGATAATGACTCATGGGAGAACAAAGATTAAAAAAAAAGAGAGAGAGAGAAAAGTAGGTTGGAATCAGGGGGAGGAAGAAGAGGAAATGAATTCTAACAGAGAAAGTGGCTCCTAAAGATAAGTTTTTTCAAAAGATGGCAACAATATAATTCAAGGGCAAATGACAGAGGTGAGCAGGATGCTGATGAAGACCTTTAGGGCAATGGTGGAGGGTGGTGGTTTTTACTGACCCCTAACATTCCACACTGGAAAATTAAACAGAGAAAATTAAACTCTATGAAGGTGCAGAAGAGAATGAGGATGGTGATGAAGGGATTCAGAGGTTCTGTTTAACTCTCGATCACCAGCACAACAGACATGGTGAGACTTTATAAAGATTATTTTCTCCTCCATCCTTCCATCCATCAACCTGTCTGTTCATCCATGTAATAACTTGTAAGGCAGCGAGACTGGACTTAGGACTGGAATATTCAAATGAATAAAATACATTCCATAACCTTAAGGGGCTTTATAGTCTCATGGGCAAAAGCCTTCACAGAGGACATGGTATAAAGGATGCAGGAAAATTCACTAGAGAAGACGGGGGGCTTCCAGAAGGAGAAACAAAATGGATAAAACCAGAGAGGTAAGAAACAGACTGTTTCTGGGGGAATGAAAAGCATTCTGGAAAGTTAAAATAAACAAAAGAGTGGCAGGTGCTTATTAGGAGTACAGATTCTTAGGTCTCATCTAAGAGATTCTGATTTGGTTGTTAAGGGGGAGGGACAAAGAATTTGCATTTTGAACAGAAGGCCCATGCAATTCTGATACAAATAAATGTTTGACAACTCTAACTTACATAGATTAACACTTCCCCAAAGATGCTAATGGTGCTTCATTTAAAAAAAAAAAAAAATACTGGTTCAAATTAGGAATTACTACATACTAAACAAAATATTCCTTTTTCGGAGATTTATAACGTACATTAGCACATTAAAAGTCCTGCAGTAAAGAAACTGTTTTCACTCAGCACTTTCCAACTTATTTCCCATGCACGGAAAAAAAAAATATGGTGCCCCTTTTTAGATCTCTTAGAACTATGTACTCTGGAGCACAGGTTGGGCAGAGCTGAAACAGAGGATTCTGACCAGGTGAGTATGTTCTGCAAGCCCATTGAATGGCTAAGGAAATGTATGGAAAAAGACAGCAACGTCAATGACTCAGGGGGATATGGCGGCATCCGCTGATTTCCTCCTAGTAAAGTCTAAAGCCATCTATGATGTCCTAGTTTCCAAGCAGACTGCCAGAAGCTTCCTTACTCTCAAGTAACAAACCATGGCTCTGCAATGTTATTTCTGGTCACCAACTCTATGTGGTAACCATAGCTGCCAGAGACAGTCGAAGTGCCCAGAGTTCAAAGCATCAAGGAGCAGAAACAGAAGGGGAAAGACAAAGAGGACGTATCCTTGCCCGCATTTATTTATCTTATTGCTATCACATGTTCAGCACAGAGCATTGGCAGTTGGGGAAATTCCTCCTAGCAACAAAAGAAGCCTCAGACAGTCAATGAAAGTATAAAAAGTGGGGCGCCTGGGTGGTTCAGTGGGTTAAGCCTCTGCCTTTGGCTCAGGTCATGATCTCAGGGTCCTGGGATCGAGCCCCACATCGGGCTCTCTGCTCAGCAGGGAGCCTGCTTCCCCCTCTCTCTCTGCCTGCCTCTCTGCCTACTTGTGATTTCTGTCAAATAAATAAACAAAATCTTTAAAAAAAAAAAAGAAAGTATAAAAAGATAGGAACCTAAGAGCTTTCCATTCCCGAGGTGCCTATTATATGGTTGGGGGAGTTCGGCAACCCTGCCTTCTTCCTTCTGTGCTGGTGAGCCAAGGGAGTTTGCACAACCCCACACACCACCTCCTTCCTTAGCAAGGAATGCCACAGAGTAGGAACATGAGGGAGCTGGACAAGTCAAGGCAGCACAGTGATTCTGAGCAAATCGGTCTGTGTGCTGAATATTTCAAGATGTCCATACTGTCCTAATTAATGCATATGCTTCTCTCCCCCTGGTATTGGCTTAATTACTTCCATACCTCCCACCTCCACTTCCCATATGCCACATGGGGACATACATCCCATCTAGAGGGGATTTCAGCAATGTGTTCCAAATGCCTCTTTTATATCCCAAACCATCTCAGAGCTTTTTAATACTACTGTTTCCAACAGCACAAGTATTTTCTCAGTCATTCCACAAGTATTTCCTGATTGCCTACAAAGGTTCCAGGGTACCATGTTAGACCCTGGAAACACAAGAGTAGAAGTAGGAGATTGCTCATTCCTACTGAATCTTGGGCCTAAAAAACAAAAACAAAAACAACAAACAAACCTGAATTTTAAATTTAGCCTGTCAGTGCATAGACAAATCCAATTATCAGCAGCATAAAGAAATATAAAAGGGAAAGAAGGTTTGGTCCTCCTCCGTGAAGAGTTTTATGGCTCAGAGCACCAAGCAAATGAAAGCATTTGCATCTCAAGTGTCCTAGTGGGTCCAGCAGCTTACACAAGTATCTACAGTTAACAGTACAGCCTGGAATTAATAACAAATGATCGAGAGTGGGCAGAACAGAATGCCAGGACCTCTATTTCCCTGGAAGGCCACACCCCTGTTTGCTTGATCCCCAAACAAGCCCGCAGATTCTCACACTGGGCTTCTCCGACCTGAGAGATGAATACCAATAAATGCACAGAGTTAATGTAACTTTAACTAGTTAGCTAGCCAAAATATAAAAATTCTATGAGGATAACTAGGTGGGTTTAGAGTCTAGTCCTAAGAAAACCAGCGAGATCAAATCTAACATTTCACCAAGACAATGTTCCCTAGCATGTGGTATGTGTACCCCTGAGGTCCACAAAATAAATAAGTAGTCCACTAATTTTTTTTTTTTTAATTTCAAGGAGGTTCTTAGATACGGAAAAAGACGCTGCAGGTACGGTGGAATTTAAGGAAACATCGACATGGTGTTACCCAGCATTCAAAGACAGTCCTAGAAGAAGCCTCTGCAAACTTTCTGAGCTTGGGTGGGATGCACCAAAATACGCAAGAAGCCGGCCACAGACTTACCCACACAGGTTGGAAATATGTCCTCATTGTTGATCTGGACCTCAATCCAATCCATAAGAAGGTTCATGTACTGAGGAGCTGGGAGGGCAGTTGGCTTCTTGTACTTGAGGTCATCCTGCCACCGATATTCATATTTGGGGCCCCCCGACATTACAGGGCAGGTCTGCTCAGTGCAGAACTCGCAGATGGTGCCATAGATGAGGTTGATTCGATTGAAGAAGTCCACCACGTGCACCGCCACCCAGTCGTTCTGGTCCTCCCCACTGGGCAGCTGCACAGCTGCCTTCAGATCCACGCCGGAGTTGAGGGACGCCTGAGCCCGTTTGTGGAGCTCAAATCTCTGCGTGCCAGGTTCAAATTTCCTCTTGGGCCGGAAGGTCTTGTCCTTGTTGAACACTTGCTTCAAGGCTATGGACATGGTCTTCTCCTTCTCTTCCTTTTTTTTGCAGGAAGCAAAAAGGCACCTAGAACTTTTCAGGGAGAGGTCACAACCCAGCAGGGTTTTCCACTGCCAGCCCTCTGGCCCCAGGCTTGCGGTCTGCAGCTTTTAATCTCTTTTAGGCAGCCCCCTCCATCTTCCTTTTGAACAGTCTCCAAGAGAACCTCATGTTTCTTCCTAAAGGCTGAAGAGAAAAGGCTCTTATTAGCATCCAAACTGCATGTAAGAAATGACAAATGCTGAGATCTGATTTCCACCTTGCTTCTGCCAGTACCTACTTCCACCCAGGTATAAAGATACTGAGGACATGCCAGACCCCAGAACATGTGTAATGGTGATCCAAACCACACAAATAACTCTTTTTCTTCATGCCCTTGATCAAATCTCTCGCAACTCTTCCTCTGTGGTCATAGGCTAATGGATTCTCCAAGATATTAACAAGAACACTTAGTCAAGGCCCCAGCCCATCTCACATATGTGCCTTTCTAGAGCATCTGCCCCACTCCCCACTATGCCTTTATTGAGTAAGCACAGGATCACCATCCCATGCTCTTAAACATAACTGAATGGAGCAGGGGTGGCTATCACACCAAGCTGGCTAATAAGAATATTTCTCCTGGGAAAGGGAAATCCTTCTATACTGTTGGTGGGAATGCAAGCTGGCTTAGCCACTCTGGAAAACAGTATGGAGGTTCCTCAAAAAGTTGAAAATAGAGCTGCACTACAACCCATAAATCACACTACTATTTACCCTAAAGATACAAATGTAGTGATCTGAAGGGCCACATGTACCTGAATGTTTATAGCAGCAATGACCACAATAGCCAAACCATGGAAAGAACCTAGATGTCCATCAACAGATGAATGGATAAAGATGTGAGATATATATATATATATATATATATATCACACAATGCAATACTATGCAGCCATCAAAAAGCCTCTCAAAATCTTGCCATTTGCAATGATGTGGATGGAACTAGAGGGTATTATGCTAAGCGAAATAAGTCAATCAGAGAAAGACAATTATATGATCTCACTGTTACAAGGAATTTGAGAAACAAAACAGAGGATCATAGGGAAGTGAGGGGAAAATGAAACAAAATGAAACCAGAGAGGGAGACAAACTTTAAGAGACTCTTAATCTCAGGAAACAAACTGAGGGTTCTGGAGGGGAGGAGAGTGGGAGGGATGGAGGGGCTGGGTGATGGACATTGGGGAGGGGATGTGCTGTGGTGAGTGCTGGGAATTGTTTAAGATTGATGAATCACAGATTTGTACCCCTGAAACACATAATACACTATATGTTAATTTAAAAAAAAGAATCTCTCTCTTTGGAATTTGGGATCAGGGCCCAGACTTTTTCAGGCATTGTTCCTGAGAAACCATGAAAACTGGGCCTGGTTGAACCCTATCTGGGCCACATGCAGTGCAGTTAAGAAAGTTGCTGTGCAGACAGAGGAAGAAGGAGAGAAGAACCAGGAAGGAAGGAGAATAAAGGTGCGGGGAGAGAAGGAAGCGGAGAGAGGAGAAGGAAAACGTCACTGACATACAGAAGAACGGATACAAGAGCACAAGTGGCTACAGGGAGAAAAAGATCAGAGACAAAGAGAAACAATGAGGAAAGTGGCTTTGTGAATTCCTCATAATCTTCTAGGAATTAGTTCCAGTTACTTTTGAAGTCTAGCTGGATTCCAGCCCTTGAGATCCATAGGTTTTCTCTGAATTAGATAAATTCTTAGGTGGCTCAGTCACCTGGGTGGTTCAGTTGGTCAAGCCATCCGCCCTTGGCTGAGGTCACCATCCCAGGGTCCTGGGCTCGAGCCCCATATCGGGTTCTCTGCTCAGTGGGGAGCCTCCTTCTTCCCCTCCCTCTGCCCCCTACTTGTGCATGCTCACTCTCTCTAGTGCTCTCCCTCAAATAAAAAAATAAAATCTTAAAAAAAATTAATCTCTTGTTTTACTTCAGTTGACTACAGAGGGTTTTTCTTTCTTTCCAGGAATCCTTAACTCTGACAGCATTTATCACCTCTATAATATTTCATCCTTTTCATCTCTGCTGTCACAACCTAGAGTTCTGAGGCATAGACAACAAAACTTTCTGTGATAATGCAAATGATCTAGATCTTTGCTGTCCAATATTGTACCCACTAGCCGTATGTGGCTAGCGAGCACATGAAATGTAGCTAGTGTGGCTGAGGAAATGAATTTCTCATGTTATCGAACTTGAACAAATTGAAATTCAAATAGCCACATGCAGCTAATGGCTACCATTTTGGAAAGTGTAGTTTTGGTCTTCCGTGCTCTCTTTACTACCTCATTTGACCTTACAAAATCCTAATGTGGTTTATAGTAGATTTGTCGTAGTTGTCACTATCTCTGGATCTCTAAGAGATAAAGTTACTTGCCTAACAATGTCCCATAGCTATCATGGGCATAGTTAGGATCAAAATCAAGTTTCTTGACTCCTAGTAAATGTTCATTGCACTCAGCCTTATATTCTAAAAAGTGATGTCCTTTAACGTTTCTTTCTTGATGGTTCCTGAAACCCCTTTAACCCAGACCTTCCATCCACAAATTCCCTAAAGACCACAAGTACTGACTGTTTGGATGTAAAGATGGTGTCCTGTGGGGACACCTGGGTGGCTCAGTTGGTTAAGCGGCTGCCTTCGGCTCAGGTCATGATCCCAGCATCCTGGGATCGAGTCCCACATCGGGCTCCTTGCTCGGCAGAGAGCCTGCTTCTCCCTCTGCCTCTGCCTGCCATTCTGTCTGCCTGTGCTTGCTCTCTCTGACAAATAAATAAAAATCTTAAAAAAAAAAAAAAAAAAAAGATGGTGTCCTGTGGCTTGGAAACAGAGAGCAGATAACTGAACCATCCATGGATCAAGTCCTAGCACAATGGACCACCAGCTGTGGCCAGATTCAGAAGAGCCCATGACCGAGTCTGCGCCAATGGACTTGGGGCACGGATCCCACTGTGTTGCATTTGCCTCTACTCAGATGGGGTTCTGCTATTCCACACCTGAACACGGCTTGGCGACGCATTCAATCTTATTCAGGTAAAAGCATAAAATCAAAAACACCCGAGACGTGTATTCCCTCTCACAGGCTGCTCTATGCTCAGAACCGCTGATGATTCAGGTGCCTGCCTCCTCCGGCCACCCCCTCCACAGCCCCTGTCTGCTCACTGCCTCCCTCTTATTTCTCTTTCTATTAGCTTTCTTTCCACTGAAATGCCACAGGGACCAGGTGGGGTTTTCCTCCTCCTCCTCACATGGCATTGAGCACAAACATCCCCCACAAAGAGATCCACGTGGAAAAGCAGGCTCCATGGCCCTCTCTGCCTGAGATAGTCTGTGAAATCACACTGCTGGGGTGCTTCAAACTATCACCACAAAGGAAATCACCATGCAAACTCTGCAAACCCCCGGAAAAGAAAGAGGCAATCTTACCCTGAAAGAAATACCTTCCCAAAGGCTTGGTCGGCCTGGAAAGATGAGAAAACTGAGGACCCTAAAAGTGCTTTTCCAAAAAATATGAGCTAGAGGTTGGGAAGATAGAGAAGGGATGGTGAGAGTTTTTTGTTTTTTGTTTTCTTTTTCTTTTAAAATACCCAACAGTGGGGTGCCTGGGTGGCCCAGTCAGTGAAGCCTCAGGTCATGGAGTCAGGGGTCGCGAGATGGACCTGACTTGGCACTACGCTCAGCACAGAGGCTGCTCAGGATTCTGTCTCTCCCTCCTCCTCGGCCCCTCCCACACACCCTCTCTCTTGTTCTCTCAAATAAATTAATTAATTAATCCCAACTTCAGGATGCCTGGGTGGCTCAGTCGGTTATGCGTCTGCCTTCGGCTTAGGCTGTGATCTCAGGGGTCCTGGGATCATGTTCCACGCGGCTGCTTCTCCCTCAGCCTATGGCTCCCCGGCTCTCTCTCGCTCTCTCTCTCTCAAATAAATAAATAAAATCTTTTAAAAAAAAAAAAAAAAGAACAAAACAATAGTCCCTCTGTATCACAAAGGCTTAACTGCTGACAGAAAAGCAGCAACCACCCACCAGCCGCCCCTTCTTGTCTCCAGCAAGTAAGACTTGCTGTTCTGTTATTCTGACAACGAGGGGGCCATCAGTTACCATGGTCCTCAGAACAATCTTCTTTCATTGCCTTACATGACCCTATCACTTGCTGGGCTGTTTTCCTGGGGCCTGGAGGATTTGCCTGCATGGACACCAGGCTGAAACCTTCCTCCATATACCGGCAGGCTCCTATGCACACCCCGGAAAGACCCGCTAGCACCTCTGAGGACAGGGTGTGAATGACACAGAATAATCACAGTGACTCCTTGTCACAGAGCCCGGCAGTGGCTGGTACTCACAAACACTTCAGTAAATAGTAAAACCTCATATGAAGTTTAGAGATTTTTCTTCCAGACACACTTAGATAATCAACTTGAAGCTATCCGTCTCTTGAACTGGCTCGGCATTTATTCAGGACTTGAACCAGCTTGAAAGTCAGGCCTCCTTTTTGCCTCAATGTAAAAGGCTTTACTGGCAGGGGAAAAAAATCATCTTTGCAGATTTTATTTCTCAATCATGTCCCTTAATGTGCCACTACTGTGTACCATTTATTAAACTCTACTATGCA
The DNA here is from genome assembly GCF_022355385.1 of Mustela nigripes. Classification (NCBI taxonomy): domain Eukaryota; kingdom Metazoa; phylum Chordata; class Mammalia; order Carnivora; family Mustelidae; genus Mustela; species Mustela nigripes. The sequence continues at coordinate 42,527,601 of NC_081565.1, read as the reverse complement.
CCAGATCATGTACGTATATTATTACCATTATAATCCCCACTGTAGTCTTGTATGGTGGATGTTTCTATGACCACTTGGCATAGAAAGAAACTGAGGCTGAAGTAGATTAAATAATTTGGCAGAAATCACAAAAGGTGAGGCTAAATTTTGAACCCAGAACTCTTTGGCAGTGAAACGAACGTGATTTTTTTTCTCACTAACACTGCTTTAAATTCTCATGAACATTTTTATGTTTTCAAAGCTCCTCAACAAGACGAGAAAGGAAGCTAGAACAGGTTTTTTTATCTCTATTTTACGGGTAAGGAAACAAACTCTGGGTCTCCTCTAGTGCTCGCATTAACCATTCTGACATGCTCAAACACGAGGATGTGTCTTCTGCTCAAACTTTTTCACCTAGAATAAAGTTCTCTGGAGAAGGGATAGATTGGTGATTGGGCTCCCATGTTTAAAGACATTGGCAATCCAGATGGATAATAACAATTGGATACAAATAATTGGATAACAAACAAATGGATAATTAACAATTTCATCACACCACTGAACAGCTGAACCAAAAGGCACCTATGTCTTTATTTGACTGTCAAATGCTGTTATTAGGGCAGATACCCAGAGGAGATCTGAAATGAACAAGGGAACAGGAAACCCACCTGGCCTTACTGACCAACTCAGAGCTCCATCAAGACCCCTGCCCGTAATTTATACACTGTGCTTATTAAAGGGTTAGAGCAGCGCTTCACCAATGTGAAGCTGGGATCTTATTAATATGCAGGTTCAGATCCAGTAGGTCTGGGGTGAGGTCTAAGCATTTGCATTTCTTTCTTTCTTTTTTTTTTAAATAAGATTTTTTATGTATTTATTTGACAAAGAGAGATCACAAGCAGGCAGAGAGAGACAGAAGAGGAAGCAGGCTCCCTGCTGAGCAGGGAGCTCAATGCGGGACTTGATCTCAGGACCCTGAGATCATGACCTGAGCCGAAGGCAGAGGCTTTAACCCACTGAGCCACCCAGGCATCCATCTGCACTTCTAACAAGCTCCCTGGTGATGTCAAATCTACTGTCCTTGGAGGACACTTTAGGTCACTAAGAGAGCTTGTTAGAAATGCATGCACTCACACCTTGTCCCAGACCTAGACCTAACAGATCTAAGTCTGTACTTTAAGAAAATCTCAGAAGTATACACTTTGAGGAGCACAGTGTTGGAGGGCTGCCTGACTGGCTGGGCAAAGGGATGACAACATAAATTTCCATTTGTTGTTTTGTCAACAGTCTGCTTCATAAACATCGTCTTCAGGTGTGTGTGTGTGTGTGTGTGTGTGTGTGTGTGTGTGTTTAAGAAGAATAGAGGGAAACTCACTGTTTTGAATACAAATGCCTTGACAGATGGTGCCCATGACCAGGTCTATTGAACTGGACTTGATTTGGAGAGCACAGTGCCCAGAACCCAGGAGGCAGCCAGTGAAAGATATTTATGCTCTCCATAAATGCCAGACAGAACGTGGACGCCGCTAATGGGGCCACAGCCTCGTGCAGGAAAGCTTCTTTGGCTGATGTTAATGTAACGTTAGCAACAACACAGTTGTTATTCTCTGTCCTTGTCCAGTCTCCGAAATGAAGGAACAAGTCCTAAGTTTTGTTTTTATGTTATGAATAGCATCCAGTATGACGCTGGTTCTCAAAATTCTGAAGCCAACTGCTCATTCCATCAATGGATATCTACTGAAGACCTTGAATGTGCCAGACTCAAGGCTAGGCACCACAGACACAGAGCTAACGAAAACTTGGTGTCTGCCTTTGAAAAGTCCACAATCTGCTGTCTGGTTTGAGGCTGGTGTATTGGCTTTTGCTTTATAAGCCACAAAGTTAAATGCACCAACATGGCTAGTGATGTGATTTCTTCACAGGATTACTCCAGTTGGGAATGAAAAGGACAGTGAAGAATGAGGTCTTGTGGAAAGAGAAAAATGGAAACCCAAATAAACAGCATAAAATTGACAGGAGCTCCATGTGTTCTCCATATTTTCTGCTTAATAGATCAATTATAGCAATAAAACATGGGCACTATAAAAATATGCAGAGAGAATTCGGCTGGGCTGCAAGGGAATGTTGACAAGGTAACTAGGCAACCCTGGCAGGGAAAGCTCTTATTTTTCTTTTCCTATTGATGTCTTCTGCCTTATTAGTTGAAAATTCACATTCAAATTCAAATTGCCAAGATGAGGAAGAAATAAAGCAATTTTCTCATTTACCCTTGAGAGATCCATCTTCTCTAGCTGTGACCACCTCTAAAGAGATGTTGGTAGTACGGGACAGTACTACAGTTGGTAGTACAGAGGGCAGGACAGAAGGAGAAAAACCAAAGTTGATATAAGTTGGGGGAAAGAAGTTCAGTATCTCATCTATGGGATGGAGAACTCCTTCTGGAAGGATCAGCCAACAGGGCAATTCACCTCAGGAAGCTAAAGGAAATGCCCTAGAAGTGCCCCACACGTGGGGTGTTCCATGTCATTTTCAGTGCTGGGGTCACAGGAGCTAGGATGGTGCCTGGCACAGAGCCAACGTCACTGAATGTTTGCTGATGAACAGAGGACAGTAAATGAAGGATCCTTTGCACTCAAGTGAAACCAAAAAGTGAAAACAAACTGAACCTCCTATACTTTAGTTATCTGGGGATGCCCACCTGCGTCTGCAAGCTCACTGCCAACTCATTGAGGGCGAGTCCTACCAGCTGGGCCACTCTGAAGGCTCCCGTCCTCAAAGACAAAGGTATCTGTCCCACTTCTTGCTCAAATGGGCTGCTCTTTTCCCATGTGTTACCTAAAACCAGCTCTTCAGAACTGAAGAATGACTAGTCTGATATCTTCTCTTCCCATCATTTTTTCTTTATGGCTAGAATAGTACATGGAACTCTTCGCTGATACCCCAGAAGCCAAATAAAAGATTAGGTTTTTATCTTAGAGGACTGCGTGTGTGTGTGTGTGTGTTATGTGTGCACGCGGCAAACACACACATGCATAAGATGAATATCATGTGACCTTCCCAGGCTCCACTAAAGGACATGCCTAAAAATGTGATTTCATCAACCTTTTTGTACTGTTTTACTCCTGCCAACTCATTAAATGCCATCTTTGCTCACAAGACAACCCCAACTTAGAGAGATTCCTGTCTGAGAGGCAGCTTTTTTCTCCCCCCAACTAATCTCCCTCCCCAACTTTGGGCTGCCATATCACTGCATTTTAGATTAGCTGGGCGAAACATGGCTGCCTCAATTTAATCTTCAAAGACATGCATGATTTCTAAGCTTCCAAATGCCCGTGTTATTTCCAAACCAGGTGAAGTCAGTATAAGCAGGTGAAACCCTACAGAGGCCTCTCTCTCTCTCTCTTTCTCCCTCTCACGCCCCATCATTTTCTGGCTCTTCAATATCCATACAAGTTAACACTCTCACTCGTTCCCTCACTCACTTATTCAGTCACCAGCGCAAACATGCTAGTACTGAAAATGGGAGTAAACATTCCAAAGATGGAAACATCACATGTCACCTTGTTATACTGCAGAGACAGCAACAGCAGTGATGGATCACGCACATGTGCTCACAGCAGGCACCCGTACTGAGCCACCATTTCACAGATGCGGGATCCTCACCATTTGGAAGAGGATACGTGATGGTGAGAACCAGCGAGAAGAGCAGAAGGATAGTAGGAGATGATGTGATTTATTTGGTGGGGTTTAATTCACCACATACTCATATTCTGCTGAAGAAAAGGCAGCCTTGAAAAAAAAAATGTTTTCTAGGGGCGCCTGGGTGGCTCAGTGGGTTGGGCCGCTGCCTTCGGCTCAGGTCATGATCCCACGGTCCTGGAATCGGTCCTGGAATCGAGCCCCGCATCGGAATCTCTGCTCAGCAGGGAGCCTGCTTCCTCCTCTCCCTCTCTGCCTGCCTCTCTGCCTGCCTGTCATCTCTCTCTCTGTCAAATAAATAAATAAATAATCTTTAAAAAAAAAAATGTTTTCTTAAAGAGAATAATATTCTCTGAGATACAGGCTTTCCGGAGGCTGGTAGAGATTGGCTTGGATTCTCCGTAATAAGGAAGATGGCAAATCTTTGATCCAAACTTGGGCAGGGTGGATCCGATCTTGCCGCCATTAATTTTTTAAAGGGGAAAATGAACTTCTCCAAGTCAGTAGCCACTTGCTCTATTATTTCCAAATCTTTGGACTAGCTAGAAAATATGTTTATGGTTAAAAAAACAGCCATAGGATTTGGGAACCCAGTATGTAAGGCACGTACAAACAAGGGCATGGAGGATAAGAAGGGAATGACAAAGCTAACAGAATAGTTGAAATTTAAAAACTGAGGCAGATTTTTTTTAATTTTTAAAAATTAACAACTTAATTTTTAACATTAGTATAATACTAACCTAGATTTTCAGATTTTTACTCAGATTTTTTTATTCATTTCATGTCAGTTTCAGAAAGTTAGGCCTTTTAAGTAAGTTTTCCATTTCATGTTTGGTGAATTTATTGACATTCAGTTTCATAATATTCCCTTATGATTCTTTTAATGTCTGTCAGATTTGCAATAACAACCCTATGTTGATTTAAATATTGCTAATTTGTATTATGCTTCTGCTGTGGAACAAATGTGTGCCCCCAAAATTCATATGCAAAGCTCTAACCCCCAGTGATGGTATTAGGAGGTGGAGCCTTTGGGAGGTAATTGAGTTCAGAAGAGATCATGGGAGTGGGGCTCGATCTTGGAATCAGCACCTTTATATGAAGAGGAAGAAACATCAGAGCTTACTCTCTCTGCTACCTGAGGACAAGGGAAAAGGCAGCCTTCTACAAGTCAAGAAGACAGCTCTTACCAGAACCTAACCATGCTGGCAAGGTTTTTCCAGCCTCCAGAGCTGTGAAAAGTAAATTTCTGTTGTTTAACCCCAAAAAAGAAAAAGAGTAAGGCAAGTTAAAAAATGTATTTTTACTTTTTAAAGCACAGGTGTACACCAGTTGGTGTGATGTCACTCAGAACCTCTATCGGATACAGGGATAAAGGTCATTGTCAATTACCATTTCCTTCTTTCTCTCTGAGACAGAGTATGACAATTCTTTCTTGGGAAAGTCCTGCGTTAAAGGAAAAATGTTCACATTCCAGGAAGTCGGTTCCTGTAACTGTCAACAGACTTATTTACTCTTAGCCACTCTAAGTGAATTGGAGTCTCGGGATCTGGAAAATTTTTATCCCTGGCACTATGGGAACTTGTGTAGGACATCTGGAACCACTGCAAGAGATCTGTGAAGGGGGTTAGAAAGAACAAAATGGGTTAGAAGACTGGAAATTGGAAAATACAGTTCTAATTTTCAAAAGAATACTATTTTAAGCTTGAAGAGATGGGTAAAATTGACAGCAATCACAGGCAAGATTTAGAACAATATAACCCAGGAGCTCAGAGCACAGCATCTAGAGAAGGTTGTTGTGATATTTCAAGAGGGTATATGTAAAATGATTGGAACACAATAGGCACTGAGTAATCTGGTCTGCTATCATCATTATCATTCTTTGAGTCATATTATGTTGCAAGTTTTTTAACAGTCAGATTCTTGAGAGGCCAAACAGACACTGAAATCTAAGAATGCTTAAAATTCTATTCAACCGGATTATGTAACAGTAACAATAATTAACATTTACTTACTTTGCATTTATTTTCATTTTTATAACAACCCCATGGGTTAGGCATTATTATTCTCCCCCACATTTTGCACTTACAGAAACTTGAGACATAGCAAGATTAAAACTTTGTCCCAGGTTGTAGAACTGGTTAAGTAGCCAAGCTGACTCCAAAACTCTGACCTTAATTAAGACTCCCTCTTTAGATCGTTAGGTAGTTCACAATAAAAAACAAAGAAACAAAACAAAAACAGAAGACCTTCTAAGGCCTATCTAAGGAGGTTGGGGGAAGGGATGGGAGAAAGCAAAGACTTAGCCCTAATGTACCTGGTCACGGGCTACTCCCAAAAACATGTATTTCTTGAACTTTTGTGGTTTAAGAGAAGATCAGGATCCAGCTGCTGGAAATGATTCTAACTGGCTTTGTCTTTGGACAAGACACCCTTGACGAACCTCAGTTTTGTTTTTTTTTTTTAAAGATTTTATTTATTTATTTGACAGAGAGATGACAAGCAGGCAGAGAGGCAGGCAGTGAGAGAGGAGGAAGCAGGCTCCCTGCTGAGCAGAGAGCCTGATTTGGGGCTCGGTCCCAGGACCCTGAGATCATGACCCGAGCCGAAGACAGTGGCTTAACCCACTGAGCCACCCAGGCGTCCTGACGAACCTCAGTTTTGTCTTTAAAGGTCAAATAGTGCTTCTCTCTCAAGATTACTGTGAACATTAAAGAGATAATGCCTATGAAAGCACTCCACCCATGGAAAACCATTATGCAGTTATTGACGCAGGGACTGGTGACAAAGGGAACTATAACTTTGGACAGAACATGAAGCAATTACATGAGTAACAGAAAATGACTCCATTCAATGCAAATATGTGTTTAGGAGTAAGAAACAGGGCGAGGGAAGGGGGACAACGGGAACCCTGCATAAGAGGAAACAAAGAAATCAAATGCTTCCTTCCTGCTTAATTTGTAGTTTTAATTAAAAGTCTTTCTAATTCTCAGGCAAACAGTAATCTAAGTGATCTGATGATGAGTCAGCATTCCCAAACATTTATAATGCACTTAGCTTAATATTGTAAAAGAGTTCCAGAATTTTCGCATATAATAAAATCTAGTGCAATATTACTTCATGAATGTGGATCTATCAGGACAAATTCTATGGCCCATGCCCTCCCACTAATCCCTCAAACACTTTTTAGAACAGAGTAAAGAAGTTTCTCACTTAAAACTTCAAAACGCTTTACATTGACTATATAACACACTAGGTTATAATTCAGCTGTGACCTCTGCTAGAGTGATCCTACTGGAAGATTCCAACTGTATCCCCAGGAACTCTCAAGAGAGAAAAGACAACCATCTACCTGGGAGCTTTTCAGTCTGCCTAGGTGAAAACAGATGGACGAACAGGATAAGACAGAGATAAGACCGATACAAATAATTAATGATGCCATCCTCTCTACACTTCTGAACAGTCCACAGCAACTGAAAAAGAGGTTTGAAATAAAATGGAATCAAACAAGTAACTATGAAGGTTATGGCCACCTGGAGGACTGTGCCAGACCCTACCTCTAGAGTTAGAAAGATAGGGTCCTGAATCCAAACTCTGTCTCTTAACTAGTTATCCTTCTCAGTTAAACATGCCTTTGTACGTCAATTTCTTCCTTGGATAACTGAGAGCACTAATACCAATATCATAGTGTATTTGGGGTTAAGTGAGATAATGTAGTAAAAGCTGGGCAAATGTCAAGTATTATACTTATGAATCCAGATTTCTCATATTATTAGGTTTCAGGTGGCTTTATGAGCAATAGAACCTCAACCATAACCTGGTCTCTTCTTTAACTTCTTTTAACACCTGAGCACCTAACCCTGAAATGTATAAAATCTTGGAACATTTTGGAGGAGAGTTCTGTTTTGCCCCTTCTGGTTTTTTTGTTTTGTTTTTTTAAGATTTATCTATTTATTTGAGAGAGAAAAGAGACAGAGAGGTGGGGGGAGGGGCAGAGGGAGAGAGAGTCTTAAGCAGACTCCACACTGAGCTTGGAACTCAAGGCAAGGGTTGATCTCATGACCCTATGGTCATGACCTGAATTGAAACCAAGAGTTGGACGCTTAACTGACTGCACCACCCAGGTACCCCCCCTCCCCCATTTCTGGATTCTGTGAGAAAGAATTTTTCCTAAGTATACAACTGGGCTCTTTTTAATAAGGGGGTGCCTAGGGGAAGTGAAGGGAGTAATTAGCTTAACTGGTAAATTTGAGAAAATTCAATGGGGCATGCTCAGCCAGCTCAGCCTTACCTCTTGGGAACTGCTTGGCTTCAAGGAGTGTGCTATGTGCTGCTTCCCCACTTTTCTGAATGGAGGAAGCCTGCTCTCTCTAGCACAACATGGGTGGGTGGGTCGGGGGGGTTAGCGTTAGCAGATCACTTGGTTAACAGACCTAGAGCTTCGTCTTCCAGAGTTGGCTTCCAAAAGCAATAAAGCTGATGACTGTTTTTGTTGTTGTTTCAATTAAATTCTTCTGCCGCCATGTAGGGAAGAGTGGTATTATTTGTTCATTGGGGGCCCTTGTGGAGACCCCAACATTATACTGTGCAGCCTGGTTTGCAAAGCTAGCTGCTTTTTGGTAGAGACTCATTGTGACATCAATTCAAGAGTGTTCCACACAGGACATCACTTAAAATTTATCTGCATAAAGTCTGTGCCTGCATATAAGGCATGCATAGTTTTCTCGAGAGTTTTCTCAGACAAGAGAGGACCCCGTCACAGGGAGCATCTGTCCCAGTGACTGTCCTGCTATAGGCATGAAGGTTCAGAACAGAGTAACAGACTTCCCCCTCACCCCACCTGTTAAGTGTTTCCAAACATTCCCCAACAGTCAGGGAGCACGGGCTGCCCAGTCCCAAGTCACATGTGGCTACTGTTCAGGAACAGATCACCAGTGTTCTCCATAGGGAATCTACAAACTTCTACCCAGATAAAGCCTCTTTTTTTGCCAAATACATTTTCTCAGGCTTCTCTCTGAGTTAACTTTAACCTTTGGTATAAACTAAGGGAAGAGAGGTAGAGAAAGAAGGAAGGGAGGCCAGTCATCCAAGTGTTGTGACATCTGTATCTTGTACATATCACACACACACACATACACAGACACACACAGACACACTCTGACCTCAATACCCTGTATTTCTGAGCTCACACGTGCGGCCCCTCTGTCAGGTTGTGAGGGCCGAATCACGCCCCAGACTTGACTGCAGTGCTAGGCAGGATCCAGCACAAACAGCAAGTCATTAGTTTTCAGGTTAAACTATGTATCTAAATTACTGCTAATCAAATATTAAATCAAATACTAAAAACAGTTCCTTCTCTAGCTGAGAGGGCCATTCTTCTGGAATCATGATGAGATATGATCAACAAAAGAGACCTTTTCAGAAAACAGAGATAAACTTCACACAAAGGTCAACAGCAGCCACGGGACATGGGGCTCCCCAGGCCAATCTGAATCACTCACGCGTTTTCATTTTCTGGCATTCATTAAAACATAAGCTCCCTGGGAAGTACATCTAGCTTTAAGAGAATGTTAATAATAACTCACAGATCTTTGTCAAGATCTTTGCATGGTGCTACAAAAGTCTCTACCTGTGTGCTTTTTAAACTTATTTTAAAAATAAGTTTAAAGGGGCACCTGGGTGGCTCAGTGGGTTAAGCCACTGCCTTCAGCTCAGGTCATGATCTCAGGGTCCTAGGATGGAGCCCCACATCCGGCTCTCTGCTCGGCAGGGAGCCTGCTTCCTCCTCTCTCTCTTTGCCTGCCTCTCTGCCTACTTGTGATCTCTGTCTGTCAAATAAGTAAATAAAATCCTTAAAAAAAAAAAAAGTTTAAAATATATACCTCAAAGGGAAAATAATGCAGAAAAGGTCAATCAGCTTGGGGAATTTTTTTTTCTAATATAAGAAGAAATGTATCCTATCACCTTCGTAAGTGCAAATTCTGCTTCTGTGTGTGACTTTGGTGCCCATCCCCAACCTTCTGCTTCTGCTGCATCCACCCTGAACTCCTCATATCCCTTCACACTGGGACGTGGCCACAGGCATCATGGCCAGGGCCCTGGGTCCCTGAATCATCCTGCGCAGTACCAAGAAATTCTTGTTCCTCAAGCATGATACTGCTACCCACCCTGTGTGTGTGTGTTGGGAGTCCTGTGAGCAAGATTGTTCCTCATAGGATTTTACAACAGGAAGAACCCTTGAAAATCACTTAATTCGATTCAACCTCTTAATGTATTAAATACAAAACCTGAAAAAGACATGCCTAATGCCCAGGAAAATGAGGGGAGCCTGCAGTGAGGACAGGCTGAGGCTGAAAGCAAAGTCTCCAACCAGTGCCAATGCTCTTTGCACAAAGCCATAAGTCTTTCCAACGGATAAGCAAACCTGATACCTAAGTACCCTTCAAAGGGCCCCCAACTTAAGTATCTCTTCTGATACTTCAACACAAAGCATATATATGCATATATATATAAAATTATTATTTTTTAATCCCCTGGTTGTTTTTAGGCTTTTGTTTTAAGTAACACAGTCCATTTCTCCCAAAGAAAGCCTTACATGGCACCTAATTATAGAAAAATAGGTAAAAATTCTCTCTTCTGTGGTTAAAACAGGGGAGAAGGACTCTCACTCTTAGTCTACCCTCTCCCAATAGCCACAGAAACCTCTTTGAGGACCTTGAGGTGTGGCTCTATCAATTAGACAACACACCAGACCCTTAATGCCCACTGCACCATCAGTGACTAACTCTGCCCTGGCCTTCCCCTGGCTGGCCCACGTGCCATTCTCCTCCAGCCTTCAAGGCCTGGCCACTGGTCAACACCTCCAGGCAGCCTTCCTGACCATACTATTAGGAAGTGACCCCATCTCCCCCTTGCTACAACGCTCTGAATTTTAAACTCTTCTTTTGTACCACAGGAGTCTGAATCATTCATTAGCCTCACGCTCCCCCCTCCGTCCGACTCCCCTTTATTCAGGGCCCACCCTCCCATCTGGCAGTCCCTGTGCTTCCATCAAACCAGACATCAAACCAGAAGGTTCAACCCACCTCTTCGCCTTCCCTCCGGACCCTTCCCCAGTCTGGCTTGGTTTCTACTCATTCTCATGAAGCTCACTGGAATCCTTGCTTCTCAACAAATATTTATGTGTTTCACTTACTCCGCTTGAGCTTGACACTCTCCCCCCAGCACTGCTTGCCATTTGTTCTTTTTCTCTTTCATCCCCCCCCACCTCAGCCCCTTGAGCTCTGGGAATTCTGGTAGAAGTTGAGTAGCTGCTGAAGAAAAAAAATCAACACCTACTCACCCAGCACCATCTGTCCACTGACTATCAAGTTCCCCCAGGACCTCCTAGGGACCCTAAGAAACACCTGGGTGTTTACTTAAAATGCAAATCCCTTGGGGTGCCTGCATGGCTCAATGGGTTGAGCATCTGCCTTTGGCTCAGGTCATGATCCCAAGGTCCTGGGATCCAGCCCCGCAATGGGCTCTCTGCTCAGCGGGGGAGCCTGCTCCCTGCCCCCCCCCCCCTCTGTCTGCCTCTCTGCCTACTTGTGATCTCTGTCTGTCAAATAAGTAAATAAAATCTTTAAAACTCAGACCCCAAGGTCCTACCCCTCACCTTCAGATGTACTGACTCTGATGCAAGCCAACATTTAAGAACCCCTAAGGCAGGGAGTGACACACCAAGCCTAGCCTATCCAGGAGTCCCTGGGCCAATACTCATTTACCGAGGAGAATGGGCAGGACAGAAATGTGGAACACTGAAATGTCCAGCAGTAAGGATGACAAAAAAAAAAAAGTTCTTAGGAAGAAGGAGGGTTGACCTGAATCACACTGGGGACTGAGAGTGTGGCCCTTCCCCTGACTGGCCCACCAGCTATACCACTGATGGGACACCTGGTTCCGCTAACCAGCCCCTGCCTCCCATCTCTGCAGGCTCCTGTATTATACAGGCTGGAGGTTAAGTAAATGCATCTGGGTTTGACTCCCACACCTATCATTTCCAGAGCTGTGGACTCCTGAGCTTATGCAATCTCACTAAACTTCTACAAAAGGGAGATAAAATGATCTATCACATGGTCTTCCTAAGGGAGTTAAATGACATTATCCAAATACAGCATCTGAGAGAGCACCAGGCACAAGGTAAGTCTGTAATAAGCTCTGGCTTTTAATTCTTGTCATTAACAATGCTTTCTTGAACGCGCTCACTGATGTGTGTCCCTCCTGGACAGGGAACTCTGTAGGCTTTCTGCTTCTCCTTTCTCAGAAAAACACTCCTCGTAGATGACATCTGGCAGGACTGTGACAGTGAAGGAATAAGACAGTGGGTGAAAAGAGGTCTGACGTCCTGGGGGTACTCAGTAATCGCCCAGGATTACTGAAAAAGGCTGACCCACCTTGGCCTTGCCCTGATAGCCAGGAATAGCAGGACCTTTCCCTCACTCCCTCCAGGCACCAGGCGGAGGAGACTTGCTAGAGGGCAGAAGCTGCCAGAAAACTTGTGTTGATTAGACATTTATGCCTCTGATTTTATGATGGGAATCTGAACTCTCTCACAGCAGTGCCAGAAAAACTCATCCTGAGTCAATGGGTGCTTTTTAAATATCAAATATCTTAATTCTGATTTTCTTATGTAACCACAATGTGCAGACGTGCCAAAAATGTTAAAAATAGAAAACAACCAAAAATCAAAAAGAAAAATCTTCTCCTAGCTTCTAAATCAACCTTGTATGGAAACAGTTACCTCACAAAAGTGGGATGGGGGTCATTTTTTTTTCTTTCATTTAGGGGAGTGGCTTTTGTTTTTCCTGTTTTATTCTTTGAGTAGTTTTATTTATTTTCCCCACAGTATTCTTTAATGACAAGTGAGGGTGACCCACACTTCTTAAAAACAATAAAAGCTATGGGGAGGCGGGGGTTGGGGGTGGGGGGGGGCGGAGGGGAGAAGCCTATAAAGCTTCCAAAGGCGTGGGGGACTTTTGCCTGGAGAAGTGTACTCTCGAGTCAAATGGTGGAAAACAACCACAGCCGCAGGCACTGGGCTAAGCCAAACCCCTGCGGTGAGGACTTGCTTTATTTCTGGTCCAAGCACAGAGTCCAGGAAGCCACATCCCCTGACTTCTTTTTCATTTAAGACTCCACATTCATCAATACATCTTGTTGAGAAAGGCTCCATTAGCCATTTCCTCTTTGCTCTAAGAAAGAGGACGGAAAAACAGAAACACAGTGATCAAAAACAGAAACACAGTGATCATGCGTAGGAACAGCACCCGCAAGATTTCAAAACAGGTGCTTGCCACTATATCCTATTCTACTTCCCTTAAACTGTATTTTATTCTTTAAAAGAAAAGAAAAGGCAGTGCTCTGCGTTTAGATAGGGTTTGATTTTATGTAAGTGCCAGATGACTCAAATTCCTTTTGGAAGAAGGTGGTGTAAGAATCTATAAAAACTCTAATAAGTATAACCACAAACATTTCTTCCACCAACTTTGGTCAATTAAGAAAAAATTCAAAGGCTTAATATAGTTGAAGACTGAAAAATAACAGAGTTCCACAAAGACAAGGCTGTCATATTAAAAAAAGATGAAAAAAAATCTAACAGTCACTTTAGCACATCTCAAACACAGATCTTTATGTAACTCATCAAGATACAACCATTTGCAAATATTTATATTTCAAATTACAAGATCGTTGCTCCCCCGCTCCAGAGATTGTGAGTGATTGTAGAGGGAGCTGATCCTCATTTGGTCTCCCCTAATTTGCCCTAACCCAGCGTGGCTTCTAGAAAAAGACAAAACCCGACAGATCAAGCCAGTGGAGCCAAGGAGCCCTGATTTATTTCAGCTTCGAAAGGCCATTGCATTTGGATTCTCTTTTCTGCAGGGAATGCAGTCCACACCGCTGGGCTCGCTGTCCTGCATAAAATACACGTTTTTCTCTAGTGGAGTAATCTTGTGAAACGTGAGCACAACCTGCACAGGCATGGGGGAGGGCGGAAAGGAAGGCGGGGTTATGCTGGGACGCAGAGTCACTCCACCTTCAGTAAGCCTCGCTTGCTTGCTTGCTCGCTCGCTTGGTCAGCACTAGGCTCACAGCAGAACCCAGACAGGAAGGAGGCAGGGCCTTGACCTTCAGGATTTCCAGTAAGCAGAGCTTTCCACGCTGGCATCACAAACGGAGGTGGAGTTGCTGCCCTGAGAGTGAGGTCCCTAAACTGATCCACACCAGAGGGAACCCCATGAGTTCTGGGGTTAACAGGGGGCCCAGAAGTGGAAAGTGGGGGCAGAGTGCAGGGGGATTCCAGACCCTTCTCCACCTAAGGGGCTAGCCACAAACTGGGAAAGCAGATGATGGACCCCCCCTCAAGGTGATCCCTCAACATCGTAAGAGTTCCTACCCTTTCTCCAGCTCTTCCCCTAACTCCATATTGTTCACAAGAGGAAGGTATCTTGGAGTTCAGTTGGGAAGATGCCAACATAGCCTGAGCTTCCAACTGGGCACCTGACCTGACTGCAGCCACAGACACCTGGAGCAGCAATCATTTCATTTTTATCATAGTCTGGCTTTAGGGTGTGTTTCATTTTATATAAAGCCACATCAGATTGCGTGGGGAGGGAGACAAAGTAATTCTGATGATGGTCTGCATTTCCTCTGACCATATCCTAATATACGTAAGAGGTAAAGGTGCTTTCTGACTAATAAAGAAACAAATGTACACCTCATTACTCCATGGCCTACCAGAAACTTCTGAGGATTGAGGATTTAGAAGAAATGATTCAAGCGGAGTTTCCCTAGACCTCATCAGCCCAACCTACCTCTCTCTGCTTTACTTTTTCATCCCTCTCACCAAGCTGGCTGAAAAAGAACCTCACCTAAGCCAGGAAACAAGTGAAGGCAATGACATTTTTTTTAATGGCACAACCCAGGTCAGCATACCCTAGACTAGTTGCCAGGATGACAGGGATGGCATGTGGCCGCTGGTTAGAACTCTCCTATCCTTTTCGGTTACAAGACACACAGTTATTTCCTGTTCTGGGAAATTTTGGAGGGGCAAGAAAAGGAAGACAGGAAAGGAAGTGATGCTAATGAAAAAGCTGGCAAAGGCTCTTTGAGGATCTACAATCTCTCTTTTGTAGGCAACAGCAAATATCCTATCAAAATGAACCTTGAAATCCAGAGTGAAGCTTTTGAAAATAGATCTCATGTTCTACTTAAATTTTTTAAATATGCATAATGTTTCCCTGAGAAAATCACCATAACAATCTATCAAAAGACAAATATAGTGGACTGTTATGGCAAGCAGATTTTTAAAAAAGATTTTATCTATTTCAGACAGAAGGAAAAAGAAAGAGCATGAGTGTTTGGGGGGTAGGGGCAGAGGGAGAAGCAGACTCCCTGCTGAGCAAGGAGCCTGTTTGGGGCTCAGTCCCAGTACCCTGGGATCATGACCTGAGCCGAAGGCAGAAGCTTAACTGACTGAGCCACCCAGGTGCCCCCTGGCAAGATTTTTTAAGAAGGCTCCTAGTGATCTCTGCCTCCTGATATCTATGTCCCTTGAATAATCCTTCCCATGTGAGTGAGGGCTGAACCTAATAGTGACTTACTTCTAGAGAACAAGATCTAGCAAGAGGGGGGGGGAGCACTTCTGACTTTAGGGTATAAAAGACTATCTTGCTTGCATATTCTTTCACTCTCTCTTGCTAGCTCACTTTGATGAAGCCCTGTTGTGAGCTCTTCTTTTGGAATTCCATATAGCAATGAACGGACAGTGTCTTCCAGTCAACAGTCAGGAAGAAGGAAGGCCCTCAGGCCCACAGCCCACCAGGAACTGAATTTTGCCAACAACCACTGAGTAAGCTCAGAAGGAGCTTCTCAGAAGGAGCTTCCACATTCCACCCTTCAAATGACCACAGCCCCAGATTACACCTTGGTTGCAACCTTGTGGGAGATCCTGAACTAGAGAACCTATCTAAGCTGTGCCCTGATTCCTGACCCAGAGAAACTGTGAGATAATATGTGTTGTTCTTCAGTCACCAAGCTTTGGGGTATTTTGGTGTGCAGCAAGAGTAAATAATGCGGGTTTTAAGCATCAGTACATGTAATTGCACTCGGAAGGGGAAAACGATCCAAAAGTCATTCAGAGGGAGCCAGTTCAATCAAAAGTGGCATATTCATTCAAGAAACACTAGGCAGCCCTCAAAATATAATGAGGTCAAAATTTCTACATTGAAATGGAAAGATGAGTCCACAAAAATTAAAAAGCAAGTTGCAAAACAATGTGAGACTTCTAAAACATGTCAGATATCCAAATTTTCACTTCTGTGAACTCTAAGCAAGCTCCTTACCCACTATTCCCATCTCAGAAAATAGCAACTGCAGTTATCTAATTGCTGTAGGCAAACAAACAAAAGCAAAAGACAAAATATACACAAAGAGTGAGGAAAAGAAGAGAGATTGTTCTGACTCTCCTCGTTCCCCCTCACTGTTCATCCAATCCATGAGTAAATTACAGAGTTTGCCTTCAAATTGCCACCACACCCCACAGTTCTCACCAACCCCCCCAGTTACTCCTCCCATCCACACCACCATCCTCTCTTTCTTGGACAGAAGTATTGGCCTTGATTCGGTGCCCTGCCTCCACTTCTGCTCCTCCTTAGTCAGTTTCCAGACAACAGCCAGAACAGTAGTTACCAAATGAGAATGGTATCAGGCCACTCCCCTCTCTAAATTCTGTAGTCTTCCCATTAGGGTTGGAATAAAACTAAGTTTCATGGTTCACAAAGACATAATCTACAGATCTGGTCTCTGGATACTTTTCCTTCCTCTACAATTCTCTCAGTTACCTGCTCTAGCCACACTGGCCTCCTTGATGTTCCTATAATACACCCAGTTCACTCTCATTTCAGGGCTGTATTAGCTTGCTAGGGCTACCAGAACAAAGTACCAAAGAATGTATTGTTTCGTGGTTTTGGAGGCTAGAAGTGTAAAGCAAGGTGTTAGCAGGGGTGTCTCTGACTTTATCTTCACATAGTGTTCTTGCTGTGCACGTGTGTGTGTGTGTGTCTAAACTTCCCCCTTTTTAAGAGGACACCGCTCTTGGTAGATTAGGGGGTCCATCCTATTCCAATAGGACCTCATCTTAAGTGATTATAACTAAAATGACCCTATTTCCAAATTATGTCATGTTCTGAGATAGTAGCGCTTAGGACTTCCATAGATGAATCTGGAAGACATGATTGAACTCATAACTAGACCCTTTGCAATCTCTGTTCCCTCTTTCTGGAAAGCTCTCTAGCAGTGTGGTTGCCATGAGGATGTGCCTCGCATAAGCAGCATGACTGGCCAGGAGTCACAGTTGCTGTGTTCTGAAATCTAACTGCACATTTGTGCCAAAGTCATGCTTCCCACAAGCAACTCTGAGTCAGTGACTGAGCATGGCAAGGATGCCAAGGCAAGTCTGTTTCTAGAAGATGAAAAATTCACCTGATGGGTATCTTTGGCTCATGAACTCTCCAACAGCCTTACCAAACACTCTGGAGTACTTCCACTCAACCTTCCTTCCTCCCCTCTCTTCTGTACCTGGGATCAGACTTGAATCACAACCTGAGGGCTCTACCAGGCTCCCACCAGCTCCCTCCCCATTTTCTCTTGCAGCTGGGACAGAGTACTCAGAACAGCCCTGCACTTTGTTGAAGGCTCTGTTGTAGCTAACTTGAAATTCTTAATATATTATTTATGAAGAAGGGGACACATGTTTCATTTTGTTTTGAACACTGTTTGGTTCACAGGGGTTTCCTTAATAAATCTCTTGCACAGCTAACCCATGACTTGGTTCTGCTTCCTGGGGGACCCAGGCTGATACCCCAGATATCAGCATGACCCTTCACCACTCATGTAAGCCTCTGGTCAGATGTCATCTCCTCAGAGAGGCCTCCTATGCCATCCCCAGTCTTTCTCTCCCATTATCCTGCTTTAGTTTCTTTCAGAGCTCCATCTCATTTTATTGTACCTTTGTATTTATTGTTTGTTTTGTCTTTCCCTTGAGAAGATAAATGTAAAGGGACAAAGACTTTTGTTTATTATTGTGCCCCAGTACCTATAACAAAGCCAGGTACAGGATAGGTAGTCAATAATTACTTTGTGAATAAATTAATTTATAAAAACAAAAAAGTCCTATTGAACTCACCCAGCTCCTCCTTCAGTTCTAAACATATAGACAAAATAACCTAGTGTGAACCTCTTGAGAATGTACTTCACAGATCTAGACAATAAAACTGTTTTTGATTTTGTTTAAAAGACAGGCCAGAAGTGAGGACAGAATCAAAAGCCAAAGCAGTAAGCATGATAGCAAATGCTGCAACCACCCAGAGGTGAGTTGAATCTGGATACAGCTGCTTAGGGGTCTAAAGCTGGGATTTTAATCCTCGGGCCCTGGGCCTATGCAAGGTAGAGGAAATACCTGAAAATAGGGCTAGAAAAAATGTCCACTGCTCCCCAGTAGCTTGGGGGAATAGGCAAGTAAGTCTGTATTCTGCCCCAGTCTCCTGGTTAAAAGAAAAAAAAAGTATCTAATGAAAAAAACAAGACACCAAGTCTGTGACATGCACGAGTATGTGACCTAAATTTACACTGTTTATATTGTGCAAGAATCCAGAGCTACTAAATCACCAAAAAAATGTTACCAGGACCAGAGAAATCTTTGTAGAAGTAAACTCAAATTGCTCTGTAGAAATATTTTCATAACTCGGGACTCACAGGCCTCCCTCAGATTAAACAATTCCTGTGGAACAAATGAAACAAAGAAATAAACCAGTCAGAGGGAGAGGCCACAGGCATAGTAAACAGAAGAATTAACACTCTAAGAGTTGATGGTAATGGGAAAAAATCTGATGTTTAAAGTATTTTTTAAATAAAAGAAGGAATAAAAACTATCAGTAAAAAAAAAGGCCAGATTTTGGAAAAAAAAAAAAAAAAAGAACAGAATTCTAAATATTAAAAATGCAATGTTAAGTTGCATATTAGAAACAGCTGAAAAGAGAATTAGTATCAAGGAAGATGGGTTTGAAGAAATTAATCATAAAGTAGTAGAGATAGAAAAATATGAAAGAGAGGTTGTAGGAGACAGAAAGTAGGTTGAAAAAATAAAAAATATACATTTAATTGGAATTCCAGGAAGGAGCAGGAAATTGTGAGAAAAGAAATATTGAAATGGTAATAGCTGAAAATGTAACAGAATTAAAGCAATGTCTATGCTCTTCATTTGGGTGAATAATGAAGAATGTGCTTCAATAATTCCAAGCAAGATTCAAAAGAAACACACACACACACACACACACTCCCCTAAACACACTGTGGTAAAATACAGAATACTGGAGCAAAGCAGAAAGTTGCAAAAGCAACCACAGAGAAAAAGATAGGTTACCAACCTAATAATGGCAATCAGATTAGCAGCAGACTTTTAATCACTGGCAGAAGTGCCAGAAGATAATAGAATAATACATTCGAAGTGGTTAAGAGAAAATAACTAAAACTAATATCTATCCCTAACTCAATTACTGCTCAAATATGGGGCTGAAATAAAGACATATTTATACCAAAAAGTAAGAGAATATTCAATTCACAGATGCTCCCTAAAAAGATTTAAACAATAACAATATATTTCAATATGAAGTAAAGTAAACTGAGAAAAGAAGATAAATAATGATGAGAAAAGAAGCTAATAAACATGGTAGTAAATTTATAAATACCCCTACTGTTTAATTTTTTTTTGTAGATTAAGGAGTAGAGGAGTTATAAACAACTTGGATCTAAAATATTAGGTACAATAATATGAAAGGACAATTACATTAAATTATTCTAAAGTCCTTGTGTTGTTTGATATGAGGATAGTGATTCTGAACAATTTTTTAAAAATTTAAAGCTAAGTATGCATATTATAATTTTAGGGGAAATGAGGATAGGGATGAGGGGAAATGAAAAGGAATGTATAACTTTCAAAGTAGTAAAGGAGAGAGACAAAGAGAAAAAAGGACACCCAAAGGAGACCTCTACAGACAAATAAAACCAGAAAGAATGTGCCATTAGCTGATCCTCAGTAAAGGAAACTGAAAGAATGTAGTCCAGGCAAAAGACAATTGATCACAGATGTAATACACATAAGTGGAGACAGAAGAAGAAATTGGGAAGATATAAGATGATGTAAGATAGAAGATCCCATGATATATAAGAATTAAAAGAACAGAAAATGGTAAATATAAAGGCAAATCAATATACTGACTCTATTAAAAAAAAAGAAAAGAAAAGAAATAATGCCTTGTTGGCTTAACAAATACATAGACTTTTTTTTTTAGCATAGGAGTTGGTGGGTCATATATGGTAAGGGTTTTGTTTAGAGGAAGATAAAGGTATTGAGCACTTTAGAATTTGGCAAGGTAAAGATACATGCTAGTTTAAAAAAAGAGTAAAAAAAAAAAACATATCTTTCAGAATGGTACAGGAAAAAAGTGGAGTGAGACAACAAATGTAATAAACCCAAAAGAAGACAAGCAAGGTGAGAAGAAACATAGAAACTGTGGGACTAATAAAAAACACAAAAGACTGGCAGACATTAATTAAAATATATCAGTAATGGTAACAAATGTAAATCCATCAAATGCTAAAAGATGGTAATGAGTTCAAATGCCTCCTGGGGCAGGTTAGAGGACATAAATGAGCAAACAGCAGGCATAGGAAAGCAAAGCTCAAATGAAATTGTAACTGATGACTTCTCAGGGTCAGGGAGACAATAGGGTGTAGTGGGGCAAATCAGTGAGTGTATCTGTCTGAAGAAGGCAGTTCTCATAGATTGTTGCCATGTGTAATATAAATCCAGTGGTCATGTAGGTCAACAAAGCTGGAAATTCAGTTTTGTGGCACATCTAATTTTTAAACATAGGCTACTAATCTTTTAAAAGCAACTGAAAAGCAAAAGGAAAAGGAAATGTTATCCATCCACTGGATGGAAGGAAAAAAGAAAACAGACAAAAAGCATGGTGAATAAAACGCAAAAACAGAAACAAAACAAAAGAAAGAAAGAACAATCCTTGCAAACCCTTGAACACGAATGGAAGTGATGGCTTATACTCAAACACCACTGTGATCCACACCCTGTAATTTCCACCCTGTTCAACCTTATCATTTGGCTGAACAGACGTAACATTACAGGATGGGAAAAACACTGAATAATCCAAACATAAAGTATGCGGAGCCCAGTGGTCACTCAAAACTCAAAATAATGTCTGGATGCTTGTTCCATCGGTTCTGCTTACGCCAAGTCTCCTTTGGGGTTTCCTGGATACCTGGGCTTCTCTAGCTGTTAATAAAAACAGTGATGTTAAAAAATGCCTGAAAGGAGGGAGCAGAGGAAGCCAAGAAAGGTAAAGAAGAACCAGAAATATTCACTTTGTTACTCTGAGTCTTGTTACTTGAACCGGCTCCTGGATGCTAGTCTTTCTCACCAACTATGAGGTGAGGTCCCATGCATTCAGCATGGCTTCCAAGGCCTTTCAGACTAGGCTGGTCTGAGCTCCTGCCTTCACACCTCTACCCAGGCCAGTACCCCTGCCAGGATGCCTTCGCCCCCCCCTCCACACTTCACACCAAATCCACTCCCAAGGGAAGCATTCTCTGAAGGCTCCTTGAGGTCCCAAACACAGTCCCTATACGACGAATGCAGCACATGGCTACTTTTAAACTTCGTCGGGCTCTGCAAAAATGTGTATCATGAGACAAAGAAAATTGGGCTCATGATAATTCCAGAAGGCACAAGGGGTAAGTGGGTTGGCCTGATAGGGCTCTGGCAGGCCAAGGATGCAGCCATGATGGAGACTGAACTCTTTTCTTTTTTCTTAGATGGTCTTGCCTTGTGAACAAGCCTTCTCCAAAAGCTGTCTTATCCATTGCAAAGAATTCCAGTGCCCATGGTCTAATCTTCTAATGATCTGAAGGCTTAAAAGAGATTACTGTCTCCGGAACACAAAGATAAAAACACAAAAACTAACATATATATAAAATGCTTTGTATCTTTCACTATTAAATCTAGTATTCAAAGATATTTTATTCTATGTGAAAACAAGCAGTAGGTCAAATTTTCTCCCTTTTTAAGAATACCGTGCCTTGTGTTCTTAGACAGAACTTCTCAGAATGACACCTGCGAAGTTGGAGCCAATCAAAATTGAATGAGTAACTTAGGTCAATTTCAAAAGTAACTTACAAAAATACTTTTCATGTCTTGCACCAAAAGTTACATTTGATGTGGGGTGTGGATGCATGTGGGTATGTTCGGAATGCGTGTGGGCAGAAGAAAGTCGTCAAGACAGGGACCTGTGTTCAAGACAGGGACGGCTGGTGGACCTGATGTAGAGCAGGAGGACACGGCAGAGGGCTGGTCATGGCTGAGGTGGTCCCTCCTTTGCTCCCCACCTCTGAAGAAATCATTACTAAAACAACAGACCCAGAAAAATGTTGATTACAACTGGATTTCTTGTAGATAGGGCAAGAGGATAAAACTTAGAGTTCAAGCTGGCTTCTGAGTAGAAACGAGAAAACTGTACAATTCAGGAGCAGGGGCAGAGAAACGAAAGATGGGCCAGAGCAAGGATGAGGGGAGCAGAGAAGCAAAAGAGTGACCAGAGCAGGGGAGAGGAGCCATGTTGAACTTGCACTGCCAGGAACTGGGGTTTGGACTAAGTTCTACCTAAGTCTTCGAGGGGCAGGGATGCCCCAAGTGAGAGATGTTACCTGCATTTCATAACATAAGCTTTTCTTTTTTTTTAAGATTTTATTTATTTATTTGACAGAGAGAGATTACATGTAGGCAGAGAGGCAGGCAGAGAGAGAGAGGAGGAAGCAGGCTCCCTGCTGAGCAGAGAGCCCGATGTGGGACTCGATCCCAGAACTCTGGGATCATGACCTGAGCTGAAGGCAGCGGCTTAACCCACTGAGCCACCCAGGTGCCCCAACATAAGCTTTTCTAAAGATGCTTGTTAAGGTTGTCCAGGGCTAAGGATGGGTGAAAAGAGAAGGGATCAGAGTCCTCTATAAGGGCTTCCTTCAGAGATAAACATGACCAGGGGGAAAGGCTAATCAAGCAGTGCCCAAAGACCTTGATCCTCCCAGGGTTTCCTTGAAAGTCCACTGCCTACCAGATTGGGGTGAGTAGGTAGTCTTTGTGCTTCTCATTATAGTACATTAATATTAAAACAAAAGAAACAAAACAGAAACCTGGGTGGGACAGGAAACCATAGGAAGTGCACATTTCTCCCTGCACAAAGCTGATGGGGGAGGGGGAGACATAAGCAAAGAGCAGACAAAAGTTCGTTAATTTTGAGCTTATTTCTACCTTATTTATTTTTTTAAAAGATTTCATTTCTTTTTTTGACAGAGAGAGACAACGAGAGAGGGAACACAAGCAGCAGGAGTGGGAGAGAGAGAACAGGCTTTCCGTGGAGCAGGGAGCCCAATGTTGGGTTTGATCCCAGGACCCTGGGATCATGACCTGAGGGGAAGGCAGACCTTAGCTTAATGACTGAGCCACTCAGGCACCCTGCTTATTTCTACTTTAAATAAAAAAGTACTTAACCTACTTTAGCTTACTTTTTTATTACAAAGTTAGCCTCCAGTTTGGAAGTCACTCCAACCCGTCCACATCAAAGGGTCACTATGAAGTCTCCAAGGGCAGTGGTCCCAGAATGGTTCCCATTGCTCCAGAAGTTATTCCTACTACACTGCAGGTGTGCCCACCTCCAAGCCCTGCCCCATGGATTCAAAGACTGCACATATTAACTCCTCTGACTCTACTTGCCCATCTCTCATCTTTCTCTCTTACACACACACACACACACACACACACCCTCTCAGGATTCCACATGTTCCTGGACTCTTCTGTAGGGGCTCACATCCAGGCATCAGGCTCACCAGGGTACGGGCCAGTAAATACAACCACATGGCCAGGTCCAGGTCCCCACCTTGGGCAGGCTAGCCTTGGTCTCTGACACATTCAGTGACAGTGACCATTATACCTCAGTTAATGGAAACTCTGACAACATATCAACTACCTTGGAAAATGGGCCTTGCCACTCTTTTTTAAACAGACCTCTCATCTGAGTCTAAGCCAGTGCTTCCCATTGCCAGATGGACAGTTTCAACAGGATGTCTCACTGGCATCCAAGCTAAATACTGATAAAATATTAATAACAATAAGGGTCATAGCAAATACTCCTATATATCACTTACTCTATACTATTAACTATTGCTAACCATATAAGTACAAACTTGCTGAGCTGATGTTCAAGCCTCTTTACAACAAGAGGGTAAAAAAAAAACCAAAACCACATTTAATTTATCCAATCAATATTTCTTGAGCGCCTGCTGTGTCAGGCTGGGTTTGGTCTAGTGAACGAAACATACATGGTTCTTGTCTTAATGGAGCTTAGAGTCTGGTGAGGGAGAAGCCATTAAACATACACGCAGCACAGAGTCACAAATGGTCTGCGTGCTAGGAATAGTAAGAGCCAAGTGTTGAAAGCGTAGACAATGGGCAAGGGCTAGTTTGGATGGTGGGCCTGGGGCTCTGGTTCAGATTCAGAGCCCCACTAATATCATGGAGGCGATGAATAGAAATAATTTCTGGTATCTTGGGCAGTCATGTCCCAAATGAACAGAAGCACGATGGGATCAAGTAAAATGGATGCTGGTCTCGTAGCACCTCTTATTTGATTACAACTTTTGCCCAGCATTCAAGGCCCCAACCTAACTTTCCAGTTTTATGTTAGTCTTGCTCTTCTAGAGGTGGGAGCAGAAAGCCACCCAGGCTAGTGTGGGGGAAGGAGTGCTGCTTTTAAGAATGTGAAGGCAGGGGCACCTGGGTGGCTCAGTGGGTCAAAGCCTCTGCCTTGGCTCAGGTCATGACCTCAGGGTTCTGGGATTAAGTCCCACATCCGGCTCTCTGCTCAGTGGGGAGCCTGCTTCCCTCTCTATCTCTGCCTGCCCCTCTGCCTACTTGTGATCTCTGTCTGTCAAATAAAAAAATAAAATCTTAAAAAAAAAAAAAAAAAAAAGAATGTGAAGGCAGTGGGGGAGCCTGCGTGGCTCTGTCTGTTGAGCACCCAACTCTTGATTTCGGTTCAGGTCATGGTCTCAGGATCCTGAAATCAAGCCCTGCCTCAGGTTCAACGCTCAGTGTGGAATCTGCTTCAGATTCCCTTTCTCCCTTTGCCTCTACCCCCACCAGAGCTCTTTCTCTAAAATAAATAAAATCATAAAAAAAAAAAAAGAAAGAATGTAAAGGCAATAAGGAAAACATGAGTTTTGTGTGGCTCTAAACAGGAGATAAAGTAAGGATTTGGCCTTGTGTAAACTGGACTGAGAGCCAAGGTAGCCAAGAGTCCTTAGTGTTGTGAGATAATTCTCCATGGTGTTTCTGTAAGTCTCATACCAGACTATCTTTTCTAGGACCTTCGCCTTAGCAAACAGCCTAGGAAACCAGAGACAGTATCCCTCTCCAGATCACAGGGCACATTTGTTTTTCGATTAGCATAGTAAAGGCAGGGAAAATCCCCAACCCAAAGATCTGTTTGCATTCTAGGGTAAAACATAGAATGGCACTCTTTCTGGAAAGGAGGATAGGCAGAACCCCCTACAAAACTGGGGGCTTCCTAAGCTCCATGTTGCTCACCTGTGAAACAGAACCCCAAGTGCATGGTAGCCACCTGGGCCCACGTCCACGTCTACCCGTGGGACATGGAGGGGAGGGGGGAACTGACGTGAACATAAAGCTCATGCTGCTTGTCGTACCATGAGTAATAAACTATCTAGATGCGTTTGGGTTCATTGGCCTGGTCTATCAATCAATTACCTTCCCACTCTATGATCACTTGACCTTGGGCGGAAGGGTTGGGGGATCCTCACTCCTGTGTCTGCTGTTAAAATGACTCAACTATTTCCACAGGTTCTCCATGTGTATCCTTCTCACTGTGATGGCGTGTCTCTTTTCCTCTGGTAATCTGCCTTCTATCGTGGTTTCTGCCTTCTTTTTCTTAAGTTGGTTTGCTCATGGCCTCTTCTGGGCAGGCTCTAGCTTCTACTGCTCTCTACTGATCTCTGCTTCTAAATGAGAGAAATGACTTGCTGAGCCTACCTGTCTCCAACTAGACAGAGATTTCCAAGCCAGGTCAGTCCCTAGGCCTGTGAATGTGCAATGGCTTCCTCTGAGGCTGGTGCAGATGATCTACCTGCTGTCTCCCAGCCTCACAGCGGCTCTCCCCTACTTTGCTCTGTATTGCCCCTGGGGCTGGAAGTCTGCAAATGCTTTTCGCAACCGCCCTTACCATTTGGTTTCCTAGCCTACTGTGGGATGGGAGGCAAAGAGGGAGACAACTGGATGGAATAAAGACAAAATCTTCCTGCATTTAGCTCTACAGTGCAGCAGCTGCTAGAGTAGCAGCAAGAGTCAGGTGATTTAGGAATCTAACCTCAGCAGATAGCAGGGTACGCTACAGACGTAATTTCCTACACGAAGATTCAAGACTGGCGTCACATCTGTTGAGAGTTCACGATGCACCCACTGAGTAACCCTGACCTAATCACAGGGGACGCTCCTTTGCATACTCAGCAGAACATTATAACATCACGATTGGCTCGCAGGGGGAAGTGCAGCTTACGGGACACACATTTCAAGGCTGCTGGTGTCAGCTTATCTCATGCAGGGCTGAGAGTTCCAGTGGAGGGTCCACCATCCCATGGCAGGGGCTCAAAATTGTTCCTACTTATTCTGGAAGGATGGGTAGCTTGTACAGACTACAAGGATGAGACATGATGTTTCAAATGATCATGTCTGGTAGGGATTTTAGGTAACTTCGGTTCCCACCCTCATTATGGGAAATCTGGATGTTGCCATCGGGATTTCTTTCCAGCCATTTTAGGCTCTTTTTTCAGCTTTTCTCTGCTATTCCATACTCACACGTATCTTTTTGCCTTAGCACAGTCTTTTGTCAATAGTATTCCCTTTTACTTCTCCTGAGCTGTCCTCTTTCACTTGTGGTTTTCTCCCCTTGTCATTTAAGCTTTCTCAGCTATGCACAGAAATCCAACAGAAGCCTTTTGTATGGGGATTCCCCCACTCCCAGGCAGTCCTAAAAGCAGCAGGTGGCTCTGCAAAGGCTTCTGTCAGACCTTAGACCTAAACCCAGCAGCTGTTAATCCTGGGTTCTCACTGTTAAAGGCAGTAAAATGGACTTAAGTAAAAAACAACTGTGATGGGGTTAATGTACCTTAAACTCAAGCCACTTTTGCTTTGAAACTTTCCCCAAAACACTAAGCTCATTTCTCTTACCATGGGAAGAGAAGACGACTATGTTGGGATATAGAATCCTGTTTACACTGGAGGTGGTGAGGCATAGATTTCCTTAATCAGTGGATAAATGCAAACTCTGTCTATCTGGCTGGGGTGGGGGTAAGGTGGTGTGCGGGGTACCAGAGCTGCAAGTGAACACACAAATTCCAGTAGCTGGAAATAGGCTCCTGGAAAGGGAATTGCCACGCCTGATTAAAAAAAATAATAATAAAAAAGAATCTATTTCCTTTTTGTCCAGGAAGGCATGAAGGCTGTTATCCTACAAAGAGTAATGTCCACCTATCAAAGAATACACAGACTAGATTCTCTACACTCTCAACACAACACAGACATATCTCTAAGACAGTCAGTAAGTTTTAAAAAGACCTAAAAATCTGTTTTATGTTGCTTATGAATTCAATCATACATATAGTAAAATGAAAACATTTGTAGGGGATCAATGCTTACCAACTGGAAGATAGTTGTCACCCCTGGAGATGAAAGGAGTAGGAAAGAATGGTATAGCTCTAGCTGCATCTGTAATGTTTTATTTCTTTAATTAAAAAGAGGTCTAGGGGCTCAGTGGGTTGAAGCCTCTGCCTTCGGCTTGGGTTGTGGTCCCAGGGTCCTAGGATCGAGCCCCACATTGGGCTCTCTCTCTCTCTGCCTGCCTCTCTGCCTGCTTGTGATTTCTGTCTGTCAAGTAAATAAATAAAAAACATAAAAAGAGATCTAAAGCTTGTGCCACAAACTGTTTACCTCTGCAAGATCTAGGTAGTGTGTATTTTGTATATACATATTATTCTCTGTGTATTTCTGTCTGTGGTATAAATAATCAAAACATGAGACATGGGAACTAAACAGTGGGACTCCCCAAGCTATGCTCTCCCCTTTAAGTTTTGGAACGTGAGTTCAGTAGAGAAATGTATTAGCGAACAAAATAAAAAATAGACACACAACTGCTTCAAAAATTATTTAGGAGTGATATCACCCATCCTCCATACAGAGTTCCCAGAGTGATGTTTCTAAATCACACATCTGATCAAGGTCCATGCTCGGAGTCCCCAAGGGGTCTCCACTGCCTTCGTTAAATACTGGAAGTGCTCGACCACAGCCTAGCAGATCCACCCTGATCTGAACTCAGCGCCACCACACTCACTCCTTGGAACTCAACACCCAACTCAGAATATACCTCTTAGGTGCTCCAGGAGCAGCATCCTCTGCCTGCTAGGCCTTTGAGCATGTTGCACCCTGTCTGCCTTGAGCTCTGTCCTCCTTTGGCCCTCCCTGACCCCTATACTTGGCTCCCTTCTACTCATCCTTCAGATCCAACATTAGACCCCTTTCCAGGGGAGCATCCCTGTCCCTGAGTTAGGGATCCTCTTTCTATACCCCACCCCCATACCATAACTCTTATCACAATGGATAAACTGAACATTTGCCAACCTCCTGGTTGTTTCTTTCCCCACCAGAGGGGGAGCTCCCTGTCAACAGGACTGTATTTTGCTGTCCTCTGGATGCCTAGCACATGGTGACCTGCCTGGCACCCACAACCTTCAGTAAATGTTTGTTCACAAGTGGGAGAGTAGATAGTCAGTAGGTAAATGAATGGATCTAGAAATGGGACTAATAAACTCTCCTAGTCACTTCTAGTCCAATGTCAAGGGGCCCCAAAATCGGTTTATTTTCTGACAACATAAAAAACGTAGTGAAAATTTTCAAACAGTTTTTGATTTAATATCATCACTTTTTAGTTAATTAATCTAATCTAGCAGGCCAGATTAAAAACCATCATGGGATTATTCAAAGCAAGGATTATTCAAATCTGGTAAAGATTCAGACAGAGAATACAGTAACATTTTATGGATTTATTATAACAATCAGCTCCCAGTGATTACTGATTCTTTGAAGTATAATAAGACAGGACTGATAGCATAGCAAGAAAGCTCAAAAGGTAATTTGCCTCTTTGCTCACCATTACGAAATGCCAATATGGCCAAACATCTCACTCCACCGACATACACGAAGTATCACCTAGCTGAGCATCTGCAGACCTGGTCCCCTGTTTAAGGTCTTTTTCTAAACACTGAATTCTATAGTGTTGCTTTAATACCAAATGGTCCAACCCTCCTACTGCAGATGAGGAAACTGAGGCCCATGCCTTCAGTGAACAAGCAGGTAAAGAAGACCTACTCTCCATCAGTAGGTCCTGGGGAGACGAAGATGAATGAGAGATAGTCCCTACCCTGAAGGTGCTCATGGTTTAGCAAGAGAGGTTCAGCCCTACACGCATACACATACATACATACACACAATCACAATGACATACTGGAAGTATTATCTTGAGTGTTTGTACAATTATGAGTTTGCTCATAATGGATAAAGACACTAACAGTATTTAAAAGAGGGAGTCAAGAAAAGCTTCCCATAGAAAATGAGATGTGAACTTGGTCTTTGAATAGGAGTAGTGGTTTGCATGGTGGGAGACAAGAAAGGGGGCGCCTGGGTGGCTCAGTGGGTTAAGCCACTGCCTTCGGCTCAGGTCATGATCCCAGGGTCCTGGGATCGAGTCCCGTATCGGGCTCTCTGCTCAGCAGGGAGCCTGTTTCCCCCTCTCTCTGCCTGCCTCTCTGCCTGCTTGTGATCTCTCTCTCTGTCAAATAAATAAATAAAATCTTAAAAAAAAAAAAAGAGAAAGGTTATTCAGGGTAGTAGGAACAGAGTATGCAAAGGCATGTAGTGGGAAAGTGCTTGATCAAGTTAGTATAACTTGGGGGATGACAGTAAGGAGTGGGACAGAAAGTCTAAAGAGATTACATGATTTGCCCAAAGGTTCCATAGCACAATAGCTCCAGGGCCCACCTAACTAGTTTTTTTTTTTTTACTCTCCTTCCAGTACTCTTCATGAGCATTTGATGCCTTTATTTCCAATGAAATGTAACCATGTGAAAGTAAAATCATTTTTTATAAATGCCATCAGATGCTGGGGACACAATGGGAACCTTAAGGAGAGGCTACTTGGAAGCAAAGAAAAGCAAATTAGTAGGTGGATTGATAGGTATGTAATTATTGCTATTTTGTTCATTGTTTTCTGGCTGTTTTATACTTTTTCTCTGTTCTTTCTTTCTTCCCTTGCTGTCTTTCCTTGTGGTCCTATGAGTTTCTTTAATGTTGTATTTAGTTAGATTCTCTTCCTACTACCTCTTGTACATTTACTATAGGATTTTGCTTTGTGGTTACCATGAGGTTTACAAAGACCTGCCTATATATATGTGTGTGTGTGTGTATGTATGTATGTATGTGTGTGTGTGTGTGTGTGTATATATATTCATATATATATTCTATTCACAGTCTTTTTAAAGTTGATAGCAATTTAAATTTGAATACATTCTAAAATTCTCTATTTTTTACTCCCCATATGATGCTTCTGATGCCACATTTTACATTTTTAAATTTTGTGTATCCCTGAACTGATTATTGTAGTTATCATTATTTTACTACTTTCATCTTTAAACCTTCATACTACCTTTAGAAGTGATTAATCCACTACATTCCCCATATATTTACCTTTACCAGTAAGATTTATGCTTTCAGATGTTTTCTTGTTACTAATTAATGCTCTTTCTTAAAGAAGCCCTTCAACATTTCTTGAAAGGCCAGGTTAGTGATGATGAACTCTGTTAGCTTTTGCTTGTCTGGAAAACTCAATCTCTACTTCAATTCAGAGAGATAACCTTACTTGGTAGAGTATTCTTGATAGGAAATTTTTTTCCTTTCAGAACTCTGAATATGTCATGTTACTCCCTTCTGGCCTGCAAAGTTTCTGCTAAGAAGTCAGCAGATAATCTTATGGGGTTTCCCTTGTACATAACAAGTTGTTTTTTTCTTGCTGCTTTCAAGATTCTCTCTTTAACTCTTTACCTTTTAATTATAGTGTGTCTTGGTGTGGATCTTTTTGAGTTTATCTTATGTGGAACTCTCTGTGCTTCCTGAACCTGGATGTATGTTTCCTTCCTCAGGTTGAGAAGTTTTTAGCCATTATTTTTTCAAGTAAGTTTTCTGCCCTTTTCTTTCTCTTCTCCTCTGGGATCCCTATAATGTGAATATTATTACCCTTGATGGTGTCCCATGGGTCCCTTAAACTATCTTCACTTTTTAAAAATTATTTTTTCTTTTGTGGGCTCTGTCTAGGTAAGTTCTTCTGGATCACTGATCTGGAAGGTGGATTATAATAACTATAACAACAACCAGAACCAAAAGATTACTTATCAAAGCCCCAAACAGCACATCATATAGCCATTTTTTTTTAAATTTAGAAAATCAAGTATACCAGGGCAAAGGAAAATAAAAATAGAAGTAATAATTGTAAAAAGTGTTGCTTGTACATTACACTTCTAAAATCTTTTATTTCATCACAAGAATAAGATACATAGAAAAAAAATTAATATGTAGTCCATGACTAAAAAGAACAAAAACACATTATTTTTTTTAAAGATTTATTTACTTTTTTAAGGGAGCAAGAGAGAACACAAGTAGGAGGGGTGGAGGAAGAGGGAGAGAGAATCTCAAGCAGACTCCACACTGAGCATGGAGCCCAATGTAGCGCTCAATCTCATGACCCTGAGATCATGACCTGAGCTAAAACCCAGAGTCAGATGCTTAACTGACTGTGCCACCCTGGCACCCCAAGGTATATTATTTGTAACTATTCATTTGAGGTTATCACTGAGTCAAAACACAAAACAGATGCCTTCATGCACAGGGATTTGGCGCCAATTCCACATTAACCAGAAGGTTAGAAAAAGAGAAAACAGAAGTATACTTGTGCTATTTATTAAGGTAGGTAATCTTTTCCTTTCAAGTGGTAGGGGCTTTGAAGCTGTGCGAGAGAGCACGGAACAGGCATGGAGAAAGGAGTGCAGCATACTTTCATTTTTTTAGTTTTTCTTATTGTTCTTTTAAGTGACCATCAACTTAATATAGACTGCTATGTGCAGAAGATGTCACATACAAACCTAATGGTAACCAAAAATCAAAAACCAGTAATAGATATACAAAGAATAAAGAGAAAGGTATATCAGTAAGAAAAGCCAACAAACCATGAAAGAGAGCAAGAAAATGAAGGATCAGAGAAAATCTACAGAAACAACTACAAAACAAGTAACAAAATGACAATAAATACGTATTTGTAGATAATTACTTTTAATGTAAATGGACTAAACACTCAAATCAAAAGACATAAGGTGACAGAGTGGATAAAATAAAAAACAAAAAAAACCCCAAGATCTATCTATATGCTGCCTACAAAAGACTCATTTCAGACCTAAAGTCACCGCAGATTGAAAGTGAGGGGACAGAGAAACATTTATCATGCAGACGGATGCCAAAAGAAAGCCAGGGTAGCAATACTTATTATCGGACAAAACAGACTCTATTTTCTTTTTATTCAAAATAGACTTTAAAACAAAGACTGTAACAAGAGACAAAGAAAGGCACTCTATCATAATAAAGGGGACAATCCATAAATATTTATGTACCCAATATGGGAGCACCCAAATACATAAAATAACAAACATAAAGGGAAATAATTGATAGTAATATAGTAATAGTAAGGGATTTTAACACCCCCTTACATTGATCAACAGTTCATCCAAACAGAAAATCAACCAGGAAACAGTGGCTTTGAATGACACACCGGATCAGATGGATTTAGCAAACATATATATTCAGAATACAGAAACACATTCTTTTCAAGTACATATAAAGCATTCACCAGAAGAAATAACATATCAGGCCACAAAACAAGTCTCAACAAATACAAAAAAATCAGTCACACCACGTATCTTTTCTGACCACAATGCTATGGAACTAAAAGTCAACCACAAGAGAAAATCTGAAAAGACCACAAATACATGGAGGTTTAAAAAAAGTGACTAAACAATGAATGGATCAACCAAGATATCAAGGAAGAAATAAAAAATTACATGGAAGCCAATGAAAACAAAAACACAATGATCCAAAACCTTTGGGATGTAGCAAAAGCGACCTAATGGGGAAGTTTATAACAATACAGGCCTACCTCAAAAAGCAAGAAAAATATCAAATAAACAACATAACATTACACCTAAAAGAACTAGAAAAAGAACAACAAACAAAAGCTAAAACCAGCAAAAGGAAGGAAATAATAAAAGATTAGAGCAGAAGTCAATGATATAGAAACTGAAGGGGGAAAAAACAGAACACATCAATGAAACCAGGAGCTGATTCTTTGTAAAGATCAGCAAAATTGATAAACCTCTAGCCAGACTCATAAAAAAAATAAGAGAGAGAGGGAAAAAGAGACAGAGACAGAGAGGAGCCAAATAAATAAAATCACCAAGAAAGAGAGGAAATAACAACCAACAACACAGAAATACAAACAATTATAGCAAATTATTATGAAAACCTATATGCCAACAATTTGGACAACCTAGAAGCAATGGAAAAATTTCTAGAAACACATAATCTACTAAAATTAAAGCAGGAAGAAATAAAAAAATTTGAATAGATCAATTCCCAGCAGTGAAATTGATTCAGTAATCAAAAAAACCCCAACAAACAAAAGTCCAGGGCCAGATGGCTTCACATATGAATTCTACCAAACATTTAAAAAAGAATTAATACCTATTCTTCTCAAACAATTCAAAAAAAAAAAAAAAGGAAGAGGAAGGAAAATTTCCAAATTCATTCTATGAAGCCAGTAGCACTATGATACCAAATCATATAAAGACACCACAAAAAAGAACTACAGGCCAATATTTCTCATGAATTCAGATGCAAAAATCCTCAACAACAATCAGCACACAAAACCCAACAATACATTTAAAAAAACATATATTGCGATCAAGTGGAATTTATTCCAGGGATGCAAGTGTTTTTCAATATTCACAAAAACAATCAACATGAAACATCACATCAAAAAAAGAAAGGATAAAAACTATATGATCTTTTCAACAGATGCAGAAAAAGCAGTTGACAAAGTTCAACTACATTCATGATAAAAAAAAAAAAAACCTCTGTAAAGGACAAAACTGAGGGTGCCTGGGTGGCTCAGTTGGTTAAGAGTCTGCCTTCGGCTCAGGTCATGATCTCAGGGTCCTGGGCTCAAGTCCTACATCAGTCTCTGCTCAGCGGAGAGTCTGCTTTCCCTCTCTCCCTGACCCTCTTCCCCACTTAGGTTCTCTCTCTATCTCGCAAATAAATAAATAAATAAATAAAATCTTAAAAAAAAAAAAAAGGAATAAAACTGAAGGATCACAATTCCAGATTTCAAATTATATTACAAAGCAGTAGCAATTAAAACAGTATGGCATTGGCATAAATTAAAAATAGAGACAAAGGGGCGCCTGGGTGGCTCAGTGGGTTGGGCCGCTGCCTTCGGCTCGGGTCGTGATCTCAGGGTCCTGGGATCAAGTCCCGCATCGGGCTCTCTGCTCAGCAGGGAGCCTGTTTCCTCCTCTCTCTCTCTCTGCCTACCTCTCTGCCTACTTGTGATCTCTCTCTGTCAAATAAATAAATAAAAATCTTAAAAAAAAATTAATTAATTTAAAAAAAAATAGAGACAAAGATAGAACAGAATAGAAAACCAGAAATAAGCCCACAAGTATATGGCATATAGACATTTCTATAGACATTTCTCCAAAACAAACCTATAACTGGCCACAGACACATGAAAAGATGCTCAACATCACTCACCATCAGGGAAATGCAAATCAAAACTACAATAAGATATCACTTCACACCTGTCAGAATGGCCAAAATCAACAACACAAGAAACAATTGTTGGTGAGAATGTGAGAGAAAAAAGAACCCTCTTGCACTGTTGGTGGGAATGCAGACTGGTACAGCCACTGTGGAAAACAGTATGAAGGTTCCTCAGAATATTAAAAGTAGAAGTACCCCATGATCCAGTAACAGCACTACTGGGTATTTACCCAAAAAACAGAAAAACACTAATTCAAAGGGATACTAGCACACCTATGCTCACTGTAGCATTATTTATAATAGCCAAACTATGAAAGCAGCCCATATGTCCATCAATAGATGAATGGATAAAGAAGATGTGATATAGATATAGATATATACAGATATATTTTATATATATTTAAAATATAAATATATTTATATAAATATATATCTATATAAGTATATAATTTATATATTATTATATAATTTAATTATATATTATATAAAATAATATATGATATATTTAAAATATAAATATGTTTACATAAATATATATAATTTATATTATAATATATTTATATATATAAATGGATATACGGATAAATATATATAAATGGATAAAGATGTGAAAAATATATATATATTTATATTTACTGGAATATTATTCAGCCATAAAAAGAATGAAATCTTGCCATTTGCAACAACATGGATAGAGATAGAGAGTATGATGCTAAGTGAAATAAGTCAATGGGAGAAAGCAAATACCATATGATGATCTCACTCACACATGGAATTTAAGAAAT
Source organism: Mustela nigripes (assembly GCF_022355385.1). Classification (NCBI taxonomy): domain Eukaryota; kingdom Metazoa; phylum Chordata; class Mammalia; order Carnivora; family Mustelidae; genus Mustela; species Mustela nigripes. The sequence continues at coordinate 42,491,991 of NC_081565.1, read as the reverse complement.
AAAAGAAATGAACTCAGAAAAAAAAAAAAAAGACACACACACACATCAAGAAACAGACTTAACTATAGAGAACAAACTGATTGTTACCAGAGAGGAGGTGGGTGGAGGGATGGACGAAGTAGGTGATGGGGACTAAGGAGTACACGTATCATGATGAAAAATAATAATGATGATGATGATGATAGAAATGAGTACAGCATACTTTTAGAACATTTCAGATGCTGCAATAATTTTGCCAGAATAAGGCACATTTTCTTTCCAGAAAGAGGCACTACCTAGTTTTGGAGAATAAAGAAAAAGATGCATATCAGGATAGAGCACTCTTTTTCAATGATCTAGATTAGAAAGATAATTTCTTATAGATCAGCATAGGCATTTTCACATTTTAAAAGCACCTTTTATTTTGCATCACTACCTTTACAGGCATAGCTCCTTAAACTCTGGTGGGGGAGAGCTATACTGAAACAGTCTCATTTTCCCCTGCTCAAACGGAGAATCCTTGTAGTGCAGAAAAATGAATTTTGCAAGTGAGCTTTGACAGCACAGAGAGGGGATGTCCATAACACATTAAAATCCAACAGCAGAATATTTCCTGTAAAACTGAAAACCCTTCATATGCCCATATCTGCATAAATTAATGTGAGGAAAGAGAAAGGTATGAGACAATACTAGCCAATCTGTGAAGGAAGCAGGAGGATGCAAGTGGGAAGGAAAATTAGAAAAGAGATTATTAACTTGTCTTCAAACATCCTCATAATGTTCACTTATTACGACAATTATAAAATGTTACACTTTTCCTCTCATTGAATAGAAAAAAACTTGAAAAGAAAAACAGATCTCATGAATTTAAAAAAAAAAATATTTTAAAAGCTGATTGAAAAAGTATTCCCTGAGTAAAATACATCCCATAGCAAAGAAATAGTCTCTTTAAGGCCCAGATTTCTGATAGGTCGTCTGCCAGCCAATTGTTCCCCAAATGATCCCCAAGGTGGGGTCTACCTAAAGATTTTCAGAGAAATGATTCATCATCTAGTATCGAAAATTCTAAGTAAGCAGACCAATGGAATTCAACCACTGACCAAAACTGCCTTTGGGAACTGGCAGCTGCCCAGGGCTTCAGGCTAGCAAGTTCAGAGCAATTATTAGTTGTATTTGGAGCAGAAAATAATTAACTGCAGTTTGAGGGCTGTTTGGGCTTGGTGGACTAAATTTCCACCGCGAGACTGACAGACAAAAGGAAGCAGGGTAAGGCCAGTGTTCAGAGATAGGTCCCAGCACGGGGAGTCCCTGCAGGTACTGCAGGCACGGGAGCAGGCTCTGAAGCAAGTGGTCCTAGGTTTATACTCTGGTTCAGCTATTACTTACCGCGTGGCCTTGGACACGTCCCTTCAGCTCTGTGAGCTTCTGTTTTCCAGTGAATGAAATGGGTATAAGTAAATGAGTTATACAGAGACATGAGTAAGATCATACATTGGAGTCACAGAGTAGCCACTCTGCCAAGCAACAGAAGCATCAAACAGAGGCTGTTATTACTCAGTTATTCCAATGCTCATTGATTAAGAGGCCGCTCTCTCTGCTCACCCTTTTAAGAGCCTACGTTGGTAATGGTACCGCTCTGATTCACACAGGAGGAGTTCTAACTATGTCACAAAATTTGGATCTTGTTAAAATGCAAATCAGGATTCAACAGTTCTGCGTGGGGTCTGAGATGCTGCATTTCGAACTGCCTGTGAGACAGAAGCTGGTAAGTGTGCCATCATTACAGTAGATGGGCTCTTAAAAAAAAAAAAACTGAAATCAAATAAAATGAATGAAGCCGAGGGAGACAGAGCTGGCTCTGAGGCAGGGTGCCACTCCCTCCCTGTGCACTTTGCTGGTAGCACTCACCACACTGTTACAATTCTCTGTGCCACAGGGCTGTGATCTCCTTCACCACAAGTCCAACCAGCCCAACCTTACAGCTCCAGGTGTCTGCCGCACTAAATTTAGACACTCAATTCAGGTATGAGTTAATACATGAAGGAAGGAACGGATACATGAAAGGCATGAACGAATAAAATTCAGGGGAATTGCTATTGGTTGATATATTAAAAATCTAAGTGGGTTTCAACTTCACTTTTCTTAATTACTGGACCAGTTTCAGATACTATTAGTGTTGTTGGTATTAGGTACTTTATTGAGCTTGATATTCAAGCAAAAGAACCATCAGGAAAGATTAATCCTGGACAATCACTTGGACAATATAAAATTTGAGAGTTCCCTTCACTGTAACACAAAAACAAAGATCCAAAACTCCTTTCCTCTTTCATGGGAGGTCTCCTGTCCTTAAGAGAACAGTAGCTACAGTTCCCAGGACCTCAATTGGACATGTCTTACAAAACAATCATGTTGGCAATAATTTATAATAATGAGTATAGATTCTCTTCTAAGGCATGTAACAGCTTTATCCTTTTATATTACTCCAATTTATAGATTTTCTAGGTGATTAGGAATCACTAAAAACGAACAAAAAACTTCATTGCTTTTATGACAAAATATAGTGGAGTTTTCCAACTGGAATTTCATACTGGCATCAGGTTGTACAATCAAGTCGTATAATCTTTGCATGGTTAGTCTTACTTCATGGACAACAGGAGGTTACATTTGCTAAACTGACTAAGATAACCCCTTTTACTGCTAGGAGTTACAGACTCCTAAATTCAGAGGGTCCACTGAAAATTTAAGTTTCATAAGACAACACCAGGAAGCACCTGTCTATACCTGATCTACTTATGCAATGTGATTCTTTTGACCAGAGCCTTAAGTTCTAATTCAGTTAGACTAATTGACTAACTAGTCAGGTCAAGGTTTGTGTTCCTATGGCTTTTCCGTTGCACATCAGAACAATGCATATAGACAGTACAGTATCTACTTCTGAAACTCTCCAGAGATGTCTAAAATTTTAGCTCAGTAGCCTAAATATTTAAAAATACAGGTGTGGTTAGCTGTGCTTTATCTTCTCAAGAGAATACCGCGGTTCCAGGGGTGGCTCAGTTTGCTAAAGCCTCTGCCTTCGGCTCAGGCCATGATCTCAAGGTCCTGGGATTGAGCCCTGAGCACCCTGGTTGGGCTCTCTGCTCGGCAGGGAGCCTGCTTCCCTTTCTGCCTGCCTCTCTGCCTACTTGTGACCTGTCAAATAAATAAATAAAATCTATAAAAAAATATTTAAAAAAAAAAGAATAACAAGATTCCAATAAATATGGTGCATTACGTTTACGAGAGGAGGGGCTGTAATTAGACTCGCTTGAAAATTTACAACATACTAGTGGCTGTCAGTAAAGGAATTTACCTCCTCTGAATTGCATCTTTCTCAACACAGTGGCCTACAAAACACACTCTCCCTGGGCTTCTGGAGAACTTTAAAATCATTCTTTAATTAACATTTTCAGCACCCCATGGCCTCATTATGCTGTCATTATTAAGTATTTTATTTTCTTGGTCCCAAGAGTTCCCAAAGCAAATACATGTTCCCTAGCTGACTTTTATGTTTTCTTACAGAAGAGTTGGTCTTCCATTAATGATATAAAACAAATGTTCATTAGGATGATGGTTGAGATGGCCTAGGCTTTTTCCGAACATTTTCCTATAAACCAAGACACTTAAATGGTTCGCTTTTTTCACAGAGTAAAAATATCTGGGTTAAAAAAAAAAAATCTAGATAAAAGCAGCCAAAGAATATTGAGAGCAGCTTCCCAAAAAGACATCCTCAGAAAAGTTCCCTATTTAGGCTCTCATAAAATGCCACTGGGAGGTTTATTCCGTTCCTTCAACCTTCCTAGGGGTCACCATAAAACCCAATTGTACCTTTTGACCCACAAATTACTTCTGGGAATTTTTCCCAAGGAAAAATCATAGATGTGCACAAGGGTTAAATATGAAAAACCTATCTTAATAAAAATAGATCAATCATGGACTACCCATGAATGTAATTCTAAAGAGATTTTTTAAAGCTTTAATACAATATCTAAAGATATGGAAATATAATGACTTCGTATTACACATAAACATGTAGATGATAAAATAGCATGTTTAAAATTATCTCAATTTCCTAAAAAATATACATACATGTTTGCCTGAAAAGAAATAAACTCGAAAGTTAACAATAATTATATGGTAGGATAGGGTAATTTAAAATTTCTTCTTTGTATTCTTCTGCATTTTTGTAGTTTTATTTTCTATACTAAATATGTATTCCTTGGGTAATTAGAATATAAAATGTTTTCTTCGTTTTTGTCTCTTATGACATGACTATAGCATTCATACATGTGGAACAAAATAATCACCAGAATTGTAGGAAATAAATGAAAATAAAGACCAGTGAACATAACCTTAACTCACTATACGGATTTGGCATTAACTTGTTATATTTAAATAAATTCCTCCCAGGAGATTCTCCAACAACCATCTCCAGTTTCTACTAGCTGATCCTTTTTCTGAAACAGTTCAATGATTCTTAGAAATCCAAATGAAAATCCCAGACAGACAAGGAAATAAAATGTGCAAAGGAAGTTAGCCTTGGCCCTGTGCAGAGAGGTGGAAACCATGAATATGAATGGCTGGAGGTTTAGGACAACAGGATAATGAAGGAGGGAAACACTATTCAGATGACAGCTGCCAGCTCCCTCCCCCAACTGTCACTCCCCTGCTGCCCGCCCCTTACTCCCCTCCCCCACCTTTATTCCCAGCCTCCGGAGGAACGTTGTGGAGCTTGTAGCCTTCATGGTGTTCTCACACTCCAAAAGCACAGAGGATAAAAGGCCACTGTGTTGAAAGCTTGTGCCTCATATAGTAACAACCGTGCTAAAAGTGCTTAAGAATACGTTGTTACTTTTCATATCAATCACAGCGCTTGCCAAGCTACTTCTCCAATCTACTGGGAGGTACAGGGTGAGCACTGTTTAATTGGCTTTGGGAATCTTATGAGCTGTACGAGACCATTAATTAGAGGAGTTGCTAGAGTAAGCATGTGATGTGTCTGTACTGGGGGGGGAGGGCTGGTTATGCCACAGTCTTGGTAAACCATTTACAAACGCATCTTTGGACAAACAAGTAGAAAAAAGTTAGAACTCCCTTCTTAGGAAATTAACAGTTCCAGCCAGCAGTGACCTAAATCTTCCTACAGGTATCTAATCTCTTTGAATACGAATACCACTTAATCATGCTTAAATTATTTATTCTCAATGCAAGAATTTTCCTATCTAGGCCCAGGGAGAAAACTGTGATTTGTAGAATCAGGGTATCATACTCAATAATGTGCTGAGCTGTTAGTCAAAGGAAGAGACAAATAGTTGGGGCACACGTACCATTTAAGGGGGGCAGTTACTCAGTGCTAGGAGCTGTTGCTTATGTGGAAATAAAACCTAGTATTGCTGGATTTACTGATTTTTCTTCTCTCTCTCTCTCTCTTTTTGTTTTTAAAGATTTATTTATGTATCTTAGAGAGCATGCAGGAACAGAACGGGCAGAGGGAGGAGACAGAAATTCAAGCAGACTTGCCCTGAGTGCAGAGTCCCTCAGGGTGGGTGTTCAGGGGCTTGATCTCAAGACTCTGAGATCAGAACCTGAGCAGAAACCAAGAATCAACAGCTTATCCGACTGTGCCACCCGGGCACCCCTGATTTTTCAAGAGTAACTGGCAATCCTAATTTTTACATGAAGTCTCTGTGTTTCTAGAGCTTGACAACTATAAAGAAAAATCGGTGCTTTCTATGAACAAATAAAATATCTCTGAGGATCAAAACAGACTGCCAGGATATAACCCTCTGATTCAAAGAATAAGATCTTAAATAGGATTTTTAAAGTGCACGTTACTAAGTTTATCTGTATATGCATCAATTACCATCCAGAAAACGGACTAGGAAAAAATCATGAATTTAAATTCTAAACTGTCTGACCAATTTACCCTAATCAAGTTCCTAAATTCATCTGGGGTATGTTTTCCTCCTTTTATTAAAATATGAGTAGTGTACTAGAGTTTTACAACTTAAAGATTTTACTAAAAAAAAAAAAAAAAGATTTTACTCAAAGATTTTAATAGGCAAATGCATTCATTTTTATAACTCAGAGCTACTGCTAATAATTTATTCCTTTTATGTATGAAAAGACTAAGGAACAAAGCAAAATCATCTAAGCCAGAGGATGAGGCTGGAACCCAAGAACCCCGTCTCCTTATGATTCAACAATTAACGTAAGAACCTCCTCTAAAGGATGACTAAGAAAGCAAGCCTATTAATACGTTAGGCTTATGAAGCAAGTAGTCATGTAAACGAATCACTATTCTAATAGTTCCAGCAAGATGAACTCAGGATCCTCATTTAAAGTGCATGGAACAGAAATGTGTCAGGTTAAGACATCTTTATCTAATAACTGGAATATTAATCACATATAATCCAATGTACATATTCAGATGAATAACTCCACCACATTCACTGTCCAGCTTCATAAACAGTTTCCTAGGACAGACACTTTAATATTTACTAATTTGCTTTCCACCCATGCCATTTCTCATTAGAATGGCAACATCTGGTTTTTGAGGGAAATGAGTCATATTATGCCACTATCCTACCTTCCAAGGGACCAGTTAAAGCAGGAAATGAACGGTTTTTTGTATGTGTGTGTTTGTCGGTACAGGAAAATGGTGTATTCTTTTTTTTTTTTTTTAAGATTTTATTATTTATTTGACAGAGAGAGACATAGCAAGAGAGGGAATACAAGCTCGGGGAGTGGGAAAGGGAGAAGTAGGCTTCTCTCTGAGCAGGGAGCCCAATGTGGGGCTCAATCCCAGGACCCTGGCATCATGACGTGAGCTGAAGGCAGACGCTTAATGCCTGAGCCACCGAAGCATCCTGACAGTGTATTCTAACACTGAAGGATTTCAACTTGGGGACATATTTTCTTTTCCTTTTTTTTTTTTGTTAAGATATTGTTTACAATTTTTAGACCTATCTTACATTAGATAGAATTTTAACTGTACCATTCAGTTTCATTTTGAACTGACTCATAATATACAGATCTCTAAATGTTTGTGAATTTTGCACCTAAAAAATCAACCTTTATTAATCTTAGGCAGACAGTCTCCACTTAGATTTCTGTCTTCTGCACCTAACAATTGCATCTTGTTCTTCAATACTGTGTATTCCTGACTAGACCCCAGAACTACTGAAGACTTCCAAATAATGATTTAAAAAATCCCCACTAAAGTGAGGACACCACAAACCAGAAATCCAGAACTGTGGGGCCAAAGTCACTTTAACTCTCTCCTTCTTTAGTTTCGTTCTGTGTCTCAAGTTCCCTGTACTGGGAAAACTACGACTTTCTACCTATAAGGTTCTTGTGAGAAACAAAACGTTCCTTTGCAAAGCTGCCTTATTACACAATTTAAATTACAGAAAGCACAAACAGGTGTCCTTTCTGAGCAGATGAAAAGAGTCCTCATTTAAAACTCCAATTACAGCAATATGATCTAAAAAAAATCTTTTTTAATACTATTTATGAGATGAGGACTCCATGTTAACCAAAGTAATATCCACCCAGCAAGGGAAAGTGTCAGAGAGTTGGTATTTTGGGGCAGCCTTGTTTTTTGCTTAACAAAAACAGACATTGCTGGGCAAAAGGAAATTTTAAAATTGCAGTTCACATTTTACCTCTAGACAGTCCCTGATGCTCTTTCAGGGAAAGCACACCCTCAACATAAAGACCAAGGACCCTAACCCTGTTTGTCCTTCACTCTACTGCCACCAGTTCAGCTCTCTTATTTTTTCCAAACACATGCAATCCCTCTCCCTACCCATTAGGTAGAGCTTCAGTCTCCAGACATCATTCGCTAAGCCCAGTGCTCTAAGCTCTATTGTCATACTTCACAGCCTGCTGTTAAATCAAACGAGATGAGATTCTCCATTTGAAACCAAAACAACCTTGGTATCAACTGGTCAGATGCACAGGACCTAGAACTAAACTGACAGAATCAGCGATCTGTGTCTCCTACACCATATCAACACCAGAGAATATTTACACATTCTAATTCCACTATCTCTTCCATATCCATAGCCTCATTTGGGGGTTTAGTTATTCTTCACTTTCCCCTACAGTCTAGAGACTAGAAGGGCGCCTGGGTGGTTCAGACAGTTAAGTGTCTGCCTTCTGCTCAAGTCATGATCCCAGGGTCCTGAGACTGCGACTGAGCCCTCGCCCTCTTGGGTCAGGCTCTGTACTCAGCAGGAAGTCTGCTTCTCCACCCCCCACTCCCATCCCGGCCCCTCTGCCCAACCTGCATATGTGCTTGCACGTGCACACTCTCTCTCTTCTTTCTCTGAAATAAATAAATAGAATATCTTTAAAAAAAAAAAAAAAAGGTCTAGAGACTGGACAACCACCTCTTTAACTTACCATCTTATATTCAATACGTTACCTCTCAATGACTCAAAAACTGCAACATATCCCACCCTGGGTTAAAGGTAAGCATTGGGTATCATTTAAAAACAAACAAAAACACCCTTCAGCCAACTGAGGATTGTTGGTGGAAACTTTAGTTCCCCGATGGCCAAATACACAGCAGGTTCCCTGCCTCGCCCCGCTCCACAGGTGCAAAGTCAGGCAGCCATCAGCCAGTGAGCCAGGGGCTCTTCCTGCCCTCAGCATCTTCCCTAACTCAGCGTCTCCAGGCAGCTACTCCCAACATGGCACACTTGGTTCTCCAGATGCAGAGCCTGTGTCAGGTAGCCTCCCAACACCCAGTCCCCAAGACATCAAAACTAAATTCTTGCAGCAGGGGTATCTTCAGTCTCTCTGATGAGAATATCACATGAAGTGTGCACTAACCCTTTTTTTCAATCGGGCATTCAGCCTAAGCATTGAGATCAGCAATTCTAAAATATGCCGTCAGCCCTTTGTGCCAAAGTCATCTATTATTACCCTGATCATCTCTCTACTGACTTCAGGGATCTGCCAACCCCTCTTTGTGTGTGTGTGTGGAGGGGGGGTTTGTCCTCAAAACCTTAAGTGTGAGTTAATCAGTCACTTCAGCGAATGAGAGGTACTGACTCCTCTGCTTCCCAGTTCAGGAAGGTGGGAGCCGGACTCCAGACATCCAGTTCTTCACGACTGAGGAGCCTGGGTAACCATAATGCAGAGGAACTGATATATGTGTGTGGTCTAAGAACCAAAAGAAAAAAGGAGGATGGGGCAGGAGGGGCAGGGAAAAAAACAAAAAAACAAAAACAAACAAACAAAAACACCCTCATCTCTTTGTTATATCTATATTTTACTAGAGGAAAAATTGACTATAAAATGTCAAACCTAGCAACTTTCTATTTCAAGTTTTTGTTACTTCCTCCTCTGTTCCAATTCAAAGTCCAAGTGCTCTACAAAGCCAAAACAAGACCAAGGCACAAGACCTTGACGCCTCTCAAACTAATAAGCTGTCAGAAGTGAAAATGCAAGTGGAAGCCAATTTAGGCCCAGGAGGCCTGGAAGGGGGAAGTTCTGGCTGGAAGGTGGTGGCCCTGCCCTCCTCCTCCTGCAGTCCGGCAGCTCTCCTGTGCACGTCTCTTCTGCTTACTTTGCCCCAGATTCTGACTTGACGCTTGCTAGAAACAGTGCTCAGGCCCCTCTAAAGTTTGGCACCAGAATCACAGAATGATCAGTGTAGTGGACCCTGTAATGTGCTGCCCACATCCCTTTAGAACTGGAGCATCTCTGGCCAGGAGTACTGGAGCCTGCCAGCTGTCTTCTGAGAGCCTCTTCGGGAATTATATGCAAAGAGAGCCCCCTCTCTGGAGGGACTTTATCTACTGCGGTTTGGGCAGCCTACATCCAATGACTGGCTGATGGACACAAAGACCCAGCCTCCTTGCCTTAGTGCCATCCCAGTTCCAGAGCCCCCAACCATCACCCGTCCTGCATCACAGTCAGCCTCTCCCTCTACCCAGCTCTGCTGCCCTCATTTCGCCGCCAGGATTTGTTCCATAAGGAGTCCCCCATACACCTCCATCTCAGCAACTCGGGATTTTGTTTCCTAGAGAACTGAGCTGTGATCCTTAGAAACAGGGTACAAAGAGCACTGCACTAACCTTTGCTCGATTTATTTTCTTTCCTTTTCTTTCTTTCTTTTAAGAGAGGGGAGGGGGGAGGGGATGGACAAAGAGAGGGAGAGAGAAAATCCCAAGCATGTTCCGTGCCCAGTGCAGAGCCCCACATAGGGCTCAATCTCACGACCCTGAGATCATGACCTGAGCCGAAATCAAGAGTCAGACACTGACTGACTGGCTGCTGACTGAGCCACCCAGCCACCCCCTCCTTTGCTCAACTTCAAATTCATAGTTCACTCACATCCCCAACCCTTGCACCAGCCACAGTTCAGACTTTGCTATCCAGTGGATTCACGAGGCAAGGCTGCCCACCAGTCCAGTTATAACAATTACACTGCAGGATTTACGGCATCATCTAAACACATGCAGTCCTCGTGTTTGTATGGTTCTAACAGGCATGCATTTCAGGGACCACGGTTTGGTTAAGGAACACCAGCCCAACAACAACCATGTTCAGATTCCAGTTACCACACGGTATTATATTAGTAAGTACCCGAAGCACAAACTGGGCAGGGAGCTCTTCAGTCCACGAGTGACAGGGACACATCACTGGCCAGGGACCAGTCACAGCACTTCTTTCAGAACTTGTCTGTGACTGTCTGTGACTGTCACCACATATCTAAGCAGGGCAGCAAGAGGGGGAGTGAGGTTTGGCCCCTGCGGAGTAGGGAGCTGGAGGAAGGTCAGCCAGAAAGCAGTTTCCCCTTGCCCAGATAGTGGCAGGTGGCTGGCCTCTCCCTCAAGTGTCAGCGTCTTAAAACAATACTGGGGTATGTTATCCATGCACCCTTTAAGCACAGGAAAGGTGAGACCGATATCCATGCAGTGGTTTCCAGTGGCTGTTGTAATAAATTACCTAAGCACAAACCTAGCAGTTTAAAACAACAAAAATGTATTAACTGACAGTTTGCAGGTCAGAAGTCTAAAATGGGGGCACCTGGGTGGCTCAGTCAGTTAAGGGTTTGCCTTGGGCTCAGGTCATGATCTCAGGATCCTGGGATCCACCACCCCTGCATTGGGCTCCCTGCTCAGTGGGGAGTCTGCTTCTCCCTCTCCCTCTGCTGCTCCCTCGGCTTGTGCTCTCTCTCATGTCTGCTCTCTCTCTCATAAATAAAATAAAAATCTTAAGGGCCACCTGGGTGGCTCAGTGGGTTAAAGCCTCTGCCTTCCGCTCAGGTCGTGATTGCAGGGTCCTGGGATCAAGCCCCGTGTCCAGCTCTCTGCTCAGCAGGGAGCCTGCTTCCTCTCTCTCTGCCTGCCTCTCTGCCTACTTGTGATCTCTCTCTGTCAAATAAATAAATAGAATCTTTTTTTAAAAAAAGTCTAAAATGGGTGGCAGGGCTGTGTTTCTCCAGGAGGCTCTAGAGGAGAATCTATTTCTTTGCTTTTTCTAGTTTCTAGAAGCTGCCTACATTCCCTGACTCACGGCCCCATATCCCTCCAACCTCTGCTTCTGTCCTTGTATCTCCTCAGACCCTCATTCACCTGCCTCCCTCTGCTTAAAATGGGTCCACCCAGGGGCGCCTGGGTGGCTCAGTGGGTTTAAAGCCTCTGCCTTCAACTCAGGTGATGATCCCAGGGTCCTGGGATCAAGTCTCGTGTCCACCTCTCTGCTCAGCAGGGAGCCTGCTTCCCCCTCTCTCTGTCTCTGCCTGCCTCTCTGCCTACTTGTGATCCCTGCCAAATAAAATAAATAAATAAATAAATAAATAAATAAATAAATGGGCCCATCCTGATACTCTAGGATGATGGCATATCTCTGTATTTTTAAGCTAACCACGTGTGCAAAGTCCCTTTTGACACGTAAGGTAACATATTCACAGCTTTAGGGATCTGAATGTGGACATCTTTGGAGGGTCATTATTTTCCCTACCATACCTCCATCAGGTTCTTCCAAATCACTGTGTTCTCCTGGACAGTGGCCTCTCCCCCATTTGGCTGCTGGAAAGGCAAAGCTGTCTGCAAACATTTGTGTTTCTATCTGGATCCCCCGGGAAGGGCAGGAACTAAGAAATGATCTAGGTTGGTGTTTCTGATCCTGAATTAGCTTTCTCCAAGGGACTGCTTGAGGCTCTAGATGTACATTCTACCTCAAAAATTACCACTTTCCAGTAAGTTTGCGGAATACAGAATTCATACTTTCCCTCCTTAGACATTCACAATCCATACTGGCATTTCAAAGGTCCGGAGGAGCCCTCCTGGAAAGAAACTGACTTCTCTCGTAACATTTCGTGGAACACTTTGGGAGCGATGCACTAGATTGTCCTCCAACTCTGGTCAATGCCATGGAAATAGCTCTGCCTGGTGTCTGCACACCTCTCCAGGTCCTCTTACAAGCCCAACGCTTGAAGCCATGCTTCCTGCCATGAGGGAGTAAGTAGTCAGTCCTTCTCTTGCACTAGCCATCAGGTGCACTTTGGCAAACCCAGAACCTGCTTATGGACTCACACGTACACACAAAGTATGTGAAGTAACATATTGTTTAGGTGTCTCAGTTCCCCCTAGAAACTCATTTCCTGGACAGCTAGGTGGGTCCCCCCACCCCAATTCTTCTCTTTTCCCTCTCTGTGACTCCAGCTCTCAAAACTCAAGGAAAAAATGAGCAAGGAAATGGCGTGTCACCAAATAGACTTATGGGTTTTGCTTCCCTCCCTTACTTGTCAAATCAAACACTTAGGCAGATTGCCACATGAAAACTAAAACAGTTCTTCTTTCAGCAAATGGTTGCTATTGTCAAAACAGAGAAGAGTGTGTTCACTGCCTTATTGCTGGTGTATTCTGAGCTATGACCTGGCACTCTGCTACATGCTTGTTTGATTCACTGTAGCCTTTCTCAGAAATCGCTGGAAGCTTGGGAGATAGCACAGAATCTCAGAAGAATACTTGGGATCACTCACTCAGTCCAGGTTTTCTTCTGGAATCCTGGACTTTTCCTTAAGCATCCCTAATTAAGAGGCTCTTCATTTATGTTCATACATTTTACAACCATCAACTGCCTACACACCTCAACAAATCTTTTGTACTAGCGTCCTGGCAGACCAGGCAATGAGCCTCCTCTATACGTCTCAGACGCCTTCTCTCATCTACCTATACCTTCCATAATAGTAAATATTTATAGAATGTATGCCACACGGTAGGCACTATGCCAGCCCTTTTAGTTATGTCATCTTATTTCATCTTGACCACAGTCCTATGAGGTAATATCATTACTTTATAGACAAACAAAACACAAAACTATCTACGGAGTCTTTTTTACGGCATTTGCTGGTTTTACTGAGTGTTTTCCATTTTTCCACACACTGAAGTGCTAAGCTTCTCCATTTTTATCATCAGGTCTATGAGGAGGTGTTAAGGTTCTTCTTTTGCAGATAAAGAAACTGAGGCTTCCATAAGATGAGACATGCCACCACAGTCACAGAGCTAGTAAGAGGAAGAACTAGGATCCAAATCTGTGAGTATCTTCTATTTATCCTTCACTGCCTCCTTCTCCCTGTTGTCTTTCCAGCCAGAGGGGTCCTCTGTATATCAGTGAATTCACAGAGCATTTATTCATCATCCCAGTCTTGGTACTTGTCATTTTCTATACAGAGCTTAATTTCTCCTCACTGGGCATCTCTTAATCTATTTTGCCTCCCTTAGCATGCCACTCATAACATAGGCTCCATAAATATAAGCTGGTTTAGAGTAAGTCAGCTTACAGCTATCAGGACCAGCAAAACAAATGAACAAAACAAACAAACAAACAAACACAGTTTTTTGATGAAGAGTTTCCCGGTCTTGGTTGATTTCTTCATTGTTTCAGGAAGCCGCTACACAATGGTATTCAGTGCAGGGGATGACACTGAATGGTTTGTCCCCACTGCTTATTTTAGCAGCTACCACGGCGGCTGTTTGGCCAAGTCCCCTCGGATCTACTGGGGAGGCCAAGGCAGAAAGGATCTCTAAGTCAGAGTAAGCTCCAGCTTCTGGAAAGTGTCTGACACACAGTAGGCACTCAACAAATATCTCTTGCATAACAACCAGATACAAAGTCACGTGGTACAGGTTCCGCATTTAGGGAACCCATTTCACGGGTTCACTTTCACCCATGAAGTGATTTTTAGAAATCATTTATCTAGAAGATAATAATTTATTTATAATTTATTTATAATTTATTCTCACCTAAATAATAGCTTACCCACCTTCAGTAGTAAAAATAATGTAAAATGATATCCTGAAGATTCTTTTGGCAATAAAGGGGAACACTGTATGAATACTTAGTAACACTCTGCTGGATGCATGGCTGATGCCCACGGATGATCCTGAAGGACCTTCTGCTCCATACTGGTCCCCATGGGGAAATAAGTGCTATGGGCTCTGTTTTCTAAAGAAAGTTAATGACAGTATCTTTCTACCAAAAGGTATTTCTTGTAAGGAAAACATGCTTTTGAAAAAGCCACCAAATTAGTATTTTTCTTTTATTTGTATAATTTTGAAAAAAAAAAAACAAAATCTTTTATTTCAACAGTACTTCTGCTGCTGCTTTTCAGTAAAAAAGAAAATAATGCCATTAGAAAGCTGCCTACAGATTCTGTTAGATCTTTATTGAGTGTCTACAAAGTGTTCCATTGTGCTAGCCCAACCCCTAAGCCAACTCATACCAGTGCCAACACATTTCGATTGCTAGACTTTTTCTCCTACTAGATCAAGAGCATGGCAGAGATGGACTGTTTATCACACTGTTCTCTCTTCGTCCTGGGGACACAGCTGGACTGTATTTCCTAGGAACCCTTGCACTTAGCTGTGACTATGACTATATAGCTAAGTTCCCACCGATGGGATATGGCTAGAAGGGATGTGTGCCTCTCTAAGCCTGGCCCATGTAATATCCCATACACACCCCTCCAGCTCTTGCCATTCTGCCTGAGCTTGACAAAGATTGACCCTAAAACCTTGAAGGCCACAGGGAAGATGGCAGAGCCTCAAGAGAGAAGGTTTCTGTATCCCTGACCACTGCTTGGAAAAAAGTCAACCACAGCCCGAGTAACTCTGCTCTGAACTTTACATAAGTAAGAAATGCTTCTATCATGGTTGATCCATTTTACCGTCTTGGATGTGTTTGCTAAAGTAGCTAGCATCAGGATGTCCTGAGATTTTTACAAAATTATGAAATACTGACACATTATTTATAAAATAGTGACTCTAATCATTATACGCCAGATCAGACGCTAGCTTATAAAAGAACCAAATAATCTAGAACCAAGATATCACTGTAGACTACGTTCTACTCTAGATAAACCATCGAAGGTGCCAAAGATTTAAATGTTATTGAATATTTGAAATACAGAAGAGAATGAACCTTGAAATACAGAATATTCTTTTAATTGATTTAATTTTTCTGTGACACAAGAAGAGTCTGCTATTGCTTGATTTCAGGTATAAGTATATCTTGGTCCAGCCTATTAAGCACCAGTGTTTAAAAGAAGGATAGGGGCGCCTGGATGGCTCAGTGGGTTAAAGCCTCTGCCTTCAGCTCGGGTCATGGTTCCAGGGACCTGGGATCGAGACCCACATTGGGCTCTCTACTCAGCAGGGAGCCTGCTTTCCTTTCTCTCTCTCTCTCTCTGCCTGCCTCTCTGCCTGCTTGTGTGATCGCTGTCAAATAAATAAATAAAATTTTAAAAAAATAGAAGGAGGATAGTTTGTCCCAGAGCATTCATGCAAGTAGACATTTCTGAGGCTTTTTAAAAAAATCCTAGCTGGTGAGAATTGGAGTTGTGAGCTATAGGCTCTTATCTATATGTAGTAATTGACATATCAGGGTCACTTTCTTACCTTCAGAACTGTATGATTATATTTGACCACTGATAGTATTCCATAGTTTAAACTGATCATAAAAATACATTATTTGAATGTTAAAATGTAAGGAATATGTATTTGTCCTGTGTAGATGTAGGAAATATATCAGAAATTTAAGCTCAAGCGAAACCTGAGAAATTTAAGCCTCAACCGCAACCAAAGTCCAATTAAGTAAATTATTTATTTTGTTATCCAAAGTATAAGGAACCTAACCTAGTTTAAGGCCATCAAGTTAAAGTGTAATGCCAAATTAAGATTACCCACCAGTTCTCAAAACCTGTCCTGTTATTTGAGAGGCAGGGCGGGGATCGTGGTGGGTAGGGAGGGAAAAAAATGAAACAAGATGGGACCAGGGAGGGAGACAAACCATAAGAGACTCTTAATCTCAGGAACCAAACTGAGGGTTGCTCGGTGGGTGGGGATATAAGGTGGCTGGACAATGGGGAGGGTATGTGCTATGGTGAATGCTATGAAATGTGTAAGCCTGATGGTTCACAGACCTGTACCCCTGGGGCAAATAATACATTATATGTTAATATAAAAATAAGTAAAAGATACAGAAACAAAACAAAACAAAACAAAAAAACCCTGTCCTGTTAATGCAGTCAAGACCTTGTAAGTAGACGGTATCAATGGCACTTCTGGAAAACTGCCTTTGATGATTACAGCTGTTCACCCTGGCCCAAACGCATCCCAAATAACTTACTGAAAATACCTCTCCAATCAGTCTTCTTTCCATCTCCACTGCTCCTACTTTTATCTAGGCCCCCACAGCTCTTACCGGGTGTAACAAAGTATCTACTTTCAACCTGGGTTCCTTGCTTCCACTTGTGCCCCTTCTCCAGATGGTTCGTTCCTCCAAGGGGTGCCCAAAGCAATCTCTCTAAAGCACAATTTCTATCACACCACTCTCTGGCCCCACCCCATTCCAGCCTATCCTATTACCAATCTCCCCACTCCCTTCACTCTGAAGCGACTAACCTCCTTTGTCTTCCTTGAATATCCCCAATTCTTTTCCATCAGGTTTTCTCTGCCTGAAAGGCTCTCCCTCCAGCTCTTTACATGGCTGACTTTTCTTCACCCTTCAAGTCTCAACTTAGCTATCACCTCCCCCAATTCCCTTCTTGCCCTCTTTATTTCCTTCATAGCACCTGTAATACCCTGTAATTTTATTCTCTATTGTCTGGAAACCTAGACACCTTATGAGGACATGAACTTTTCTTTCTCTTTTTCTTTTTTATTACCTTTTGTAATGTTTCAGGCATCTTACCCTCAGAGATGGGTGGATGAGTGGAGGGACGATGTAGGCAATAGATCATTTCAGCATTCTTTGTCCAATGGACCATCCATGAGAAACTGTACCATCACATATGTCAGTTAAGTGTTACTGTTCTGTCCTGGCAGGCATCGTTATAAAGCCCAATTTCTGCTCTCTTAACTGCGTCTCTCCTGGGAACATAAAGAAATTCTAGTTCTGGGGCCATCCATTCGGCCCTTTCCACACAGTGAGTCTTAACTGTTAAATGAAAACTACCCAAGTTGGCAAAACTGATCATTCCAAAAGGATATGTCCTGATATTTCATTATCCATCACACAAGACTATTCTGGCTTTGAATTTTAAGCTATCTAACTTCGGAAGAAGCTCTTTCAGGAGAAATAAAAGTCACCTCAATGCAGAGTAAAACTATAAGTCACTTCCTGGGTTCCTGTATCTTGGACTTAAACCCTTAAAGGAGAGAGCAGTCGAACCGACGACTATATGGAAATCCAGTGCACACTTCACTTTGCTTTATGGCACTGGGTCAATCTGACAGAATAGCTTGTTTTCCCAGTTCTGATGAACTGAAGGAGCGTTGTGCCTACAAATAGGTTTCCCAGACGTTCCTCTGTACATATAATAGGAAATGCAGAATTGGATCTGGGCACGGGCTCTGGAAATGTCAGGGCAGTCTCTCCAAAACTGAATGGCCCTGAGAAAGCCAACATTCTCAAGTGACCACACTTTTCCCCACTTCAAGCCACGGTGAAGACATGCTATCCCAATCCAGCTGAACTAAAGAACTCCACTCTCTAACTCGACATGAGAAAAGTCAGTAAGCCCCTGTAGAACGCCTGCCAAGAAACTGCCCATGAGCAATGTGATATCGGCCCACAGAGGGAGGTTACACGAATCGTCCCTGCAACGCATGTGGTGGTAGTCAGTCCTATAAGATGACTGCTGGCGTCTTTACCCAGGACATTCCATTGTGCTCTCTTCTTGAATACCCATAGAAGAAATGCCTCCCAGGACTCGGTACCAAGAAAAGCTTTGTTTCTCCTAAGGATTTAGCTTTGCTGATGGTTTGTTTCACCTTTTGGACATTGTGATTACTTTAACAGCCTGCATTTCCTCTTTGCTTCTAGAAAGCCCAGGGGCAGATTTGCCATCCTCTTCAGTAATGACACTGGACATTATGACATGCATTCTTTCGTTTCAACTGTACCACTGACTTCATCTTGTTTTCTTACACATGTTTTCCCTCAACTCTGGTTTCTTTAAATACTTTGTATTCTCTTGTATTGTATGTATTTTATAAGCTGCTTCAAATCCTTTTGGGAATGAAACAGGCTATTAATGCACAGATACACACAGTGGATTTTATGTCAAACCTGTTACAACCCTAGATTCTACAAAAACATAAGATGGCCTCAGACAGACCTGGGCTTGAATCCTGATTCTTTTTTTTTTTTTTTTAAGATTTTATTTATTTACTTGAGAAGGTCAAGAAGATTTTATTTATTTACTCAAGAAGGTCAGAGGAAGAAGCAGACTCCCTGTGGAGCTGGAAGCCCGATGCAGGACTCAATCCCAGGACTCCAGGATCATGACATGAGCCAAAGACAGTGGCTTAACCAAATGAGCTACCCAGGTGCCCCTTGAATTCTGATTCTGCAGGTTTCTAGCTATGTTATCTCAGGCAGGTCCCTTAATATTTCCATTTCCTCTGCTTTAAATTAAGGGTAATAACATTGGCACTGTACTGTGGGTATGAGAAATAATGACAATTTATATGAACATTTGATACTTAGTAACCACAAAACAAATAGTGTCTTCTATTGTTAATAACAACTATGCAGACTGCTACCAAAAAATACCTAAAGGCAATGTCTGGAAGACACAGAGACACTGGCACATGGAGGATATCACATGACTATGCAGGCAGAGCCCGGAGTGACGCACCTAATAAGCTAAGAAACATCAAGAACTACCAGCAACCACTCGAAGCTAGAAGAGGCAAAAGGAGATTCTTCCCTAGAGGGTTTGGAGGGAAAATGGCCATGATGACATTTTGATTTTCGACTTCTAAACTCCAGAACTGTGAGAGTATAAATTACTTATTTTAAGCCATGCTGTCCATGGAAATCTGTTATGTAAGTCACAGGAAACCAATACAGCCCCCAACTCCTATAGCCCCAAATGGCAGAAGTGAAATAGCCAAATCATGTTTCAATCCAGCTGACATGTGCCAAGGTCTCACAGACACATACCTAGCCAGCAAGATGCATTTCATGGAAGGCATATGCTAAAAGAGCACGAGGACCTTGACCTTAGGCTTAAATGAATTAATTCCCCTCTCTGACCTTCAAATAGCTCATCTATAACAAGGGATTAGGTCTAGATCAATGACAGCAAATGTAATTTAAATGGGAATGGTATGGGGCACCTGGTGGCTCAGTGGGTTAAGCCTCTGCCTTCAGCTCAGGTCATGATCTTGGGGTCCTGGGATCGAGCCCCACATAGGGCTCTCTGCTTAGTGGGGAACCTGCCCCCCCCCTCTGCCTGCCTCTCTGCCAACTTGTGATCTCTGTCTGTCAAATAAATAAATAAAATCTTAAAAAAAAATAATAAATGGGAATGGCTGCCTGAGATGCTATATTGAGGATTATGAGGAGTCATCTGGACAAAGAGGCACAGACAGATAAAGAGTCAAAATATTCCATCTTCATTTTCCTCATGCCTCTGTGACCATCCTTGTCTTCTGCTTCCAATTTCTTTTAAATATTTTATTTATTCATTTGACAAGAAGGGAGAGTGGGAGAGGGAGAAGCAGGCTCCCCTGCTGAGCCGAGAGCCAGATGCAGGGCTCGATCCCAGGACCTTGCAATCACGATCCGAGCTGGAGGCAGATGCTTAACAGACTGAGCCACCCAGGCATCCTGACTGCTCACTCTTTAAACACAGGTGATGCTTATGAAGTGTGAGTGTCTGATACTCATTAACACTTCTCTTCCTACATTAAACTTTCTCCTTAGACAAACCAACTGATTCTTATGGTCTTAAATTATCACCTATAGTTTCTGCTAATAATTTCAAATCTATCTCTCCCATCTAGATCAGCCTCCTGTCCTCATTTAGTCCCACATATCTAACTGCTGGATGAACATCTCCATTTGGCTATCCCATAGACAACTCTGAGCAACTCAAGCATAACAAAACTCACCAGTTGCTCCCCTAAGCCTGCTCTTCCTCTCATATGCTTCCTCTTACTTGGTGACACAATGTAAGTAGTTAGAAAACTGGGCTGCTTCCTGGTCTAGTTCCACTTCCTCACCCTCCCATCCCAAATCAATTATTAAGACCCATCAATCTTACTTCCTAGGTAATTCCCTTCCATACCTACTATCACTGTCCTAATTCAAACTTCCATCAGTTCTCACCTTTCAAGATTCAACTCTGGTTATCACTGCCTCCAGGACCCTCTGCAAGGACAGGGACGACTCTGGCTTTTCTGTCCCTGTATTCCTGGAATTTGTCATCATGTCTAACACCACAGGCAACAGATGATGATGATGATGATGATGACGACGACGATGACAATGACGATGGTGCGTATCATTTAATGACCACTTACTATGTACCAGGCACCGTTCTCAGCAATTTGTATCTCCACAACCACCCTCTAGGGTAGGTTCTCATTATCCCTACTTACTGACAAAGCACAGAAAGTTTAAGTGACTTGCTCAAAGCTATACAGTTGTACCAAGAGGTCGCTAAACGGATTGAAATTCAATTTGAATTAAAATAAAGTCATAAGGTAAAATAGTGGAACAGATACCTATTTGTTCAATACATATTTACAGAACATGTATTATGGTTAAGCCGCATAAGTAAAGACACAAGTAAACGAATACATGAACACATTAATTTCAGAAATGGGGGGAAATCTCTCAGAAAACTCAGTCCAAGCCACTTCTCCAGGCCTGAACTGACCCGGGAACCTGGGAAACCAGTCATTATCTACAGAATTCTAAATAACTCTGAGCAATAGTAGGGGTAGCAGACTTCACTCAGGGTTTCCTCCTTTGCTATCCCCTTCCCCACAAACCTGAGAAGCCACTGGGAGGTACTAGAAAGAGCTATAGTTCCTCCCTTCCTGGCCTCAAAACAGTGACAGTGCCCGGCCTCCAAGATCCCCTCTCTTTTGACTGTAGGTGGGCTGCTCCTCTCAGCGGAGGCAGGGAGAACAGAGTTCGCTGCATGCTGGTGAAAGGCTTTCACTGATGGTATTGAGGTCAGAACACCTATGTCAGCCTGATTTTGTCCCCAAGTAGCACTCTCACCTTGGGCAAGTCAATTCACCCCTCTGACCCCAGTAGTCTATCTCTCTTAAGTGTCCTTCCAACCCTACATTCTATGATTTAGATTCTGTACTTCATAGGCTACCAAGAGGCAGGGGTCTTGGCAAGAAGAGACCCTTCCCCCACTCCCTCTGGCTCCAGTAGATTATTCCTGGACACTACTCCCAAACCCAAGCATTGCTCAGATCCTAAAGAAATTCTAAAAATTGAGGCATGTGAGTCTTCTGTCAGTCTAAGAAAAGTCCACTTAAATTTTCCCATAATAATGCCTTTCTTTGTTATTCATAAATGTTAGGAAACCTATGACTGCATGCAAGCTGACAGAAATTAAAAGAAGACCCTGTCCTCATCTCTGCAATGGCTGCTACCTTTTAAACATTTATCCAAGATAGGAGTGCCTGGGTGGCTCAGTCAGTTAATCACATGATTTTGGATTTCGGCTCAGGTCATGATCTCAAGGTCCTGGGGCTAAGCCTAAGGCTAAGTTGAGCTCCACTCAGGCTCCATGCTCAGGAGGAATTTAGCTTGAGTAGTCTTTCTCTCCCCCACCCTCTGCTTACACGCTCTCTCTCTCTAACAAATAAATAGATCATATAAATAAATATAAATATGTGTGTGTGTGTGTGTGTGTGTTTATCTCCAAGGCAAAAGGATATGTCTGTCCATCACTCACTCCACTCTTGCTGTTTCTTCCCAGACTGTGGCACTCTTGGATGTGATCCGGGAAGAAATCCACGTTTACTCAGTGAGTCCATGAAAGCCCCATTAGGGTTAGAACCGACCAAGAGAAAAAAAAAAAGGATCCAGGTGGAAGCTATTCTGGTAATCCCAAAACTGAGGGTAGGTTTTACTGATGTTGGATATTTATTTACTTAAATATTCACTTCACCTGGTAAATGTCTTTTTGCCAGGGATCATTTTCAAAAAGCTAAAATTAATTCCACACACAGGTTACTATGTGCATCATCTGAAGCTGGGCTATAAACTAGAACCCAGGGTAAGTCTGTCCAAAGACCTCCTTAAGGGTGACATGATGAGAAACAAAACAAAACCCAGAGAACCAAACAAAGCTACTGGGAGCATTTACTATAACAGGGAAGTGGCAATACTGGGGGAAGGAATGCTCTCAGAACCTCGGTTTTGCTTGCATAGCAAACTTGACGATCCTAAGAAATCACATGGCAGTTTTTTATTCAACAAATATTTAGTATGTTGATATAAGAGATGCCATGGATACAAAATTCAATAACCGTCTGGACAGTTAGGCATGTGAGTCACCCAAACAACACAGATCTATGTGATATCCCGACTGTACAGGTATGGCTGTGCTTATGACCTCAGCAGCCATGGGGAGAAAGCAGTGGAGGTCGGAGCTCCTACCCAGCCTTCTGTGAACTTGTCAGTTTCCCCAATGCTGAACTCTGTCCTCCCCAGATCCCTACACTCAAAGAACCAAATCACCCAATAATTTCCCTGTCACTGAGACACAGTTTCATTCTTTCAGTCATCCAGCAAATAATTACTCAGCACCTACCTTCTGCCAGGTGCTGTGAAAGACACCTGGATCCGTCTGATCCGGGTGACCCATTTATCTCGGGCCTCATACTCATGAAAGGTTCATAATGTAGATTGTTAAGATTATATGCAAATGATATCATATATACAGTCAGAGTTACACTTACAGGATTAAACTTTAAAGCACATCAGAACTTTTATAACATCGGTTTAGCAACTGTCAAAAATACACACGAATCTCCCGACTACCAGGCCAAATATCATCCAAGGAAGTGATCTGGGTCCCTCCCCATCACTGCAGGTCTTGCGGTACAGTCAAGAGAGGACGGCAAGCAAGCCAGTTGTACTGTGCTCACAGAACTTTGTGTTTAGTGGGGAGACAGGTATGGAATAAGGACATGTATCAGACTAACAACCAGTTATCTCTGGGAGAGCAGCATGGCGTGAGGCTGAGCAGGCAAGCAGAGCTTTCCCTTTATCTACAGTGTTCAAATTTTTACTATAAAGACATTTCCATGTACTACTTGTGTAGTCATTACAAATTTCTAGATCAGGTACATCATTAAAAGACCAGCCAAGAAGAGGACTAGAAGAGCATGAGAGAGGCTGACCCCAATGCGAGAGGCAGGGAGAATGAGCCAAACACCAAGATAGAGCTTCAGGGTTGGTCTGGAGCTAGAGGGCGGCACACCCCTTTCTGGTGACCATTATCTGCATGGCCTGGGGAGGGCACTGCCAGAGAGGGATGCATGGCTCCCCATCTCAGAGCTCTCTACTGGGCTCAATCACTTTCTGACCCCACAAATAGAACCACCTACTTTCAGGTACTGAGTAACATAGATGATCAACATGTTACACTCACCTTGGTATGAAACTTGCCTTTTCGAGGACAGCAATAAATCCTACCAGAGAATAATACTAAATGCTCCCAGGCTGAATCACAGTAATCCTGTCTAGACTAAAATGTCTCATCTCACCACTTTGTCAAACAAATTGTACCTTGCCCATTACTGTTCACCCTGTAACCCATATGAGCTTTACACGGTTCTATTGGCAAGAGGGCAGCCCCTGACCACATATAAATGATCTCAATAAGAAATAAGAGCAGAAATAAGAAATAAGAGCAGATATCATGGAAATACCATTAGCTATGGCAACACACAGATTACTAATGACAGAGCAGTTGTTAACACAAAAATTTGCAGATAAAAACACTGCCTTACACTGTTATTCTTTTCCATTTTCCTGATATTCTGAGATATACTCACATGGCATGGCTTTTGCAGAACAGAGACAAGACCAATGACTGATCATCCAATAATACTTCTGATCAGAGCAATTTGTGTGTGTGTGTGTGTGTGTGTGTGTTTGAACACATGTGCATGCACATGTAATATTTTCAGCATGACAGGTGCCCCCTGGGAGTGTGCTATGCACAGTTTTTAGGGAAATATATACAAGTAAAGTCAGCACGGAGTTATACAACTGAATGCACCTCTCCGAGAGGTGAACAGCCAGCAGAGACAAAGTTTCCTGTAAAGGGTTTCATGTCTGAGTTCTACTCTAAAAGCTCAATGGGAGTTTGTACAGTGGACAGGGTTACTGGGTAAAATAATGGGACACCCAGTTAAATTGGAATGTGGTATAAATGCCGAGTGATTTTTTTTTTTTTTTTTTTTTTTTAGCATAGGTAATTCCCAAATACTGCATGGGTGTTCTGTATTTTTATTTGCAAAATTAGACATAGATAAGAACTTTTTAAAAGCTAACAGTGGAAGAGGGGAAGATATCCATGTCAATCATCTTTCCTTTTTTGTCATGAATCTTGTCACCATCAGCATCAATTAACATTTACAGCACATGGGGATGAGGCCCATGCTGTAGGGAAGACCTATGAATTACACCAGCCAAAATGCTCAGAATGTGCCTGCTTCTTCACTCATGGACTCCTTGAGATCATGCACTCTACCTTATTCTTCATCCTCAAGACCCACCCAGTGACCGGCATGTGGTACTAGCTCAAAATACAGTTTTGAATAAATAAGGATGAGATATGGAATGACTATAAAGGGAAGAAATTTGGAGTGAGCAGGATAAAATGACAAAACTGTACATGGCAGAGAACAGAGGAACTGTCAAGATGGTTGACAACAGCTACATCTGTAGCCGCCCCCATCAACTGTGAGCAGAACCTTGGAGCGTAGTAATTCAACTGAACAAACTCTGAGTTTGGTTTAGTAAGACAGAACCGTCTCAAGTGCAAGGAAGTCTAAGCATTCTAAGTGGGCAGGGCAGGGAGAAATACACAAAGTTGGGAAATCCACAATTATGCCCTTAAAAAAAGCCATAACAGAGGCAGACAACACATTTAAAAGCCCCCAAAAGGGACAAGCAGTTCCTTCTAGGACAAGGTAACAAGCTTTAGACGTAAGAAGTTGTATGAGCTATATAAGAAGGTATGGCCTACAGAGATGCTTTGCACTCTACAGACTGTGTGTATGTTTAATCATAAATATATATATAAACATACATATTTTTATTAAAAGGTTGCAAACATGGTGCACTGAACTCCCACATATTCTGTGCTATTCTATGGAATGAGAACTGAGTCTTGGGGTAAATTCACATGTCCTCTGGAAGTATCCTAGAGCGGAACTTGGGTGGCTCAGTGGGTTGGGCCTCTGCCTTCGGCTCAGGTCATGATCTCAGGGTCCTGGGATTGAGTCCCATATTGGGCTCTCTGCTCGGCAGGGAGCCTGCTTCCCCTCTCTCTCTGCCTATTTGTGATCTCTCTCTCTCTCTGTCAAATAAATAAATAAAAATCTTTTAAAAATTTTTAAAAAAAGATTTTTTTTTCTGCACATATATGCACATGTAGGTATTTCACAAACATACTGTCAGCCTCTATATACTACCCATGTAAGCTTGGTTTTACTTTTTTATTTTTTTTTAAGATTTTATTTATTTATCAGAGGAGAGGGGGAGAGAGCGAGCACTGGCAGACAGAATGGCAGGCAGAGGCAGAGGGAGAAGCAGGCTCCCTGCCGAGCAAGGAGCCCGATGCGGGACTCGATCCCAGGACGCTGGGATCATGACCTGAGCCGAAGGCAGCTGCTTAACCAACTGAGCCACTCAGGCGTCCCGTAAGCTTGGTTTTAAACTACAAAGTGAATTTACCCAAGTGACCAAATATACTTAACCACCTACCTACTACTGAACATTTAAATTGTTTTCCCTTTCTTTTCTTTTTGTATGATAAACTTCCTGACAGCGAAGTCTTTAAAGATGTCCATCATTATTTCTTGGGGATAAATTCCTAGAGGGAGAACTGCTGAGTCAAAGACCATGTGCATTTTTAAGTCGTTGGATACATATCACCATTTTGCTCTCTAGGAAGGTTGCGTCAATGTATATTGTTATAATTATAAAATATTAAAGGGCTCGTTTTCAAAATGTTTTCCAGGTTAGTCACCTCATAGAATATGTGAAATCGTTATTTAGAGAGTGCACACATAGAGTAATATATGTAGTAAGTACTTCTATGATGGGTATCAGAGGCGTGGGAAACATTAGGCAGCCGTGGGAGGTGCTAGTTTGGGTTTAACTAAAGGAAAGGTTAGTTGCAGAGTAACAACACTTTCTTTTTTTTGTTTTTTTTAAAGATTTTATTTATTTGACAGACAGAGATTACAAGTAGGCAGAGAGGCAGTCAGAGAGAGGAGGAAGCAGGCTTCCTGCTGAGCAGAGAGCCCGATGCGGGCCTCGATACCAGGACCCTGGGATCATGACCTGGGCCAAAGGCAGAGGCTTTAACCCACTGAGCCACCCAGGTGCCCCGTAACAACACTTTCTAATGACAACAGAAAACCAAGCCAGCTTACAGTAAGTGCCATGCTCAAACTGACCAACTCTGTTTTTCGTCTTCTTTGAGACCCAGGAAAATTAAAAAAGAGAAAATATCCAAATAGAGAAGCTTAATTCAACAAGAGTAGGGAAACCTAGGCTATGTTCTTGCAATCAAATAATTAAAGTCATTTGGCCAACATCTATGATTAACTCAACGAGAGAGGCCGTTTGGCTACATGGCCAGATCCAAAAAATAAATAAATAAATTTCTTTAACAGATCGCTCGCCCTCTTATGTAACAGGGTTGGATGGATGAGTGTATAGAGTCAGGACTTTCAGTTCTTTCTGAAACAGTCTGCATCAATCTTGTTATGACAATCCTGGAGTCCTGGGATGGGTCATCCCGACTACTAAGGTAATGCAACAGTAATGCTTTGCTCACTTTAAAGAAAAAGTCAGCATCACCCAAAGTCAAAACAAACCTCAGAGGCAACGGAAAGGGGCTGAAACCCTGAGAAACATAAAATGAGGAATGAGAAAACTCCTCCCCACCGAAGATTATTCAGGTGTATAAAAGGCACACGTCGGGATACTTAAGACCTAAAACATCACTGTCAATCCTGAGTCTGGTGGATTTTTTTAGCTTGAGGGGAAAAAAAAATGAGCACAAAGCCTGACGTGATTCGAAAGTGTCTGTGGCCTGCGTGCCTTGTGGGTCTCCTCATCACTGGCATCCTCTCTCTGGACTGTAACTTGCTGCATTTCCACCTAAGAAAAGTCACCTGGCAAAACCTGAGACTCCTAAGCAGTACGAGCAGCTCCTTTCCTGCAGAGTGCCTGAGCGAAACCAAAGCGTTTGAGTTGCCCCAAGAGATCCTGTCACACACCCAGCCTGTGAAAAGGTACATCAAGGAGGCCTTCTATGAAATGTCTATACAGGCCTTCAATATCTTCAGTCAGTACACCCTCAAATCCACTTGGGAAAGCGACTATCTGAAACAGATCCAAATCGGACTTGATCAGCAACTGCAGTACTTGGAACAATGCCTGGAGGAAGAGGAGCAGGATAAGGAAGACTGGAAAGAGATGACAGAAGACGGAATGAACTGGTCAGGAGCTCTGGTCCCCCAGCTGAGCAGCCTAGAACTGAGGCGGTATTTCAATAGGATAGACAACTTCCTGAAAGAAAAGAGATACAGTCACTGTGCCTGGGAAATCATCCGAGCGGAAATCAGAAGATGTTTCTACTACTTTCAGAAATTTGCAGCCCGACTCAGGAAGAAATAAGGTATATTTTTTAGAATTAAAATTCCCTTTCTCTCCAACATCTCCCTCTCCTTTGTCTTCTTTTTAAGAATTTTTGGGCTATCCTATAAGCCAGCCCACCACTGGTGGCGGTGATTTAGGTCATGTTTGCTGTCTCTAAAGTTGGCCTTGAGACATCAGCTACATCCACCTTTCTAAGAAGTGCCAACCACCGCTGGGCACCAACAGTCTTCTTAGAAAGTTCTGAAGATAGTTTTTTTTTTTTTTTAAAGATTTTATTTATTTATTTGACAGACAGAGATCGCAAATAGGCAGAGAGAGTGGGGGAGGCAGGCAGAGAGAGTGGGGGAAGCAGGCTCCCAGCTGAGAAGAGAGCCTGATGCCGGGCTCAATCCCAGGACTCTGAGGTCATGACCTGAGCCGAAGGCAGAGGCTTTAATCCACTGAGCCACCCAAGTTCCCCTGAAGATAGTTTTAAATAAAGGAATAAGATCCTTTCCATGTTCTACTCTTTTCTTTCTCTTTCTTTTGCTATTTTTTACTTGCATTGCTCTATGGCCTTTGAACTTCACCATGCCAATGTTAGAGGATATGAATGAGAGAATGTTGCAAAATGTAACACCTCAGTGATTTAACTGTCATGCTGCCAAGGCTGTGTATTCTGTGATAGTTGAGCATGTATAAAGGAGCTTATACAAGCTTTCATTGAGTTAAAACCCTTCTTTTCTACCCCCTGCCCTCAAAAAAAAAAAAAAGGTGAAATTTCTGTCCTATTTGCTTCTCAGTTTGGTTTGTTTGAAATTATATAGTTTGTAGGATGGCATTTTCATTTTATTTTTTTTTTAAAAGATCTTATTCATTTTTTTTGACAGACAGAGATCACAAGTAAGCAGAGAGGCAGGCAGAGAGAGAGAGAGAAAGAGGAGGAAGCAGGCTCCTGGCTGAGCAGAGAGCCCGATGCGAGGCTCGATCCCAGGACCCTGAGATCATGACCTGAGCCGAAAGCAGAGGCTTTAACCCACTGAGCCACCCAGGTGCCCCTCATTTTGTTTTTTTAAAAGAGAATGAAGATCCTCAGTGATATCAGATAGTTGAATTAGATGGCCATTAAGTTCTCACTCATCCTTTGAGAGCCAATGATTGTAATGTAGAAAACACAGCTCATTCCTACTGCATACTATTTGATTTCTACATCCAAGGGCATGGAAAATGCTGCAAATTATATATATATATATATGGAATCTGTTTTTCTGTGTTTTTTTTAAATGCCTGAGATGAAGTACCTGCATATTTCACACTGAGTTGTACACTGGATTTTCCCAATAGGAAGACCACTTTCTGACTGTTAAGTAGACTAGTTATAATAATACATGACACTTTAATCTCATTTATCTTTTTAGAAATTATTTTGTATCCAGGTTACCTAGATTATTTACTTAAATTTTCTTGTGTGATCCTTCATCTGTGTTAATCCATCATCCAGCTGAAATTAATTTTTTTCTTCCTCTCTCTCCTCCCCATTTCAGAATCCTGTACACCGTCAAGCGAGAATTAACAAAAAGACCTGTGGCTACACAAATGGCAAAAGCACAAATGTACCTGGTTCCACCCTTGGGAAACCTCCCCTGCTATATACTGTTTCAAAAGCAAGCACCCGACCTATTTAGATTCAAAGTTCATTCCAGTACAGGGCTCAAATGGTAAAGCCAAACAGAGAATCTTATAAAACAGAGGCAAATTTCAGGCAAAAATTAAAAGTTGTGGATTATGGTATCCTGGCTATCAGTGGAAGGAATGTAAATAAAATGAGTTCGTTAAATCCATTAGTAAAAACAACTCATTAAGAGTTGTTCTAAATGAAGAAAAAAAAAAGTCACCATAAACTGTAAAGATGATGGGGGTTGCAAGCTACTAAGCAGAAAGTATCTGGAATTTTCCAAGAATTTCTCTACTAATGCTTTTGCACAGTCTCCCTAATAACTCTACCAGAGATCATGTCAGTCATTTCAGTAATTTATGGTTGCAGTCTTGCCAAATGTTTGCTATGCTAGAGGGAAGAGAATTGGCACTTCAAGTCAATAAAGATTGTCCGATTACAAGGGCAGGGTCAGAAGACAGAACACTATGCTTTCACTAAGAGCACCTCTAGTCAGAAAAGGGAGAACATCCCCACTGAAAAAAATTGGTTAAGGACATAAACTGGCATCATCATAAAGGAAGAAATACTAACAGACAACAGGAAAAATGTTTAATCTCATTTGTGGTTAAAGAAATACAAAAGAAGACAAGAGGACACCTCCCATCCATCTGGCAGAAATGAAAAAGTGTTAATATAAAGTATGAGCAGGGTGTGGGATACAGGAAAAAAAAATCCTCTTGTATATTGTTAGACAGCAGGTAAAGTGACACAACTTTCCTACAAGACAATACGGCAATCTCAAGTATCCTAAAAAGTACACTAACTCTTTCAACCTAGCCATACTAAGCTCCAGAAATTAATGGATTGAAATGATTGGGTAACACTGTTTACTAGAGTCTTATTTATAATATCCCCTTTCCTTTTTTCTTCATTTTTACCTCTCAATATTGTCTATGTTTTCTACAATGATTTGGGGAAGGGGAGGCTAATTCTAAAGTTAAAGAAACTGTTCAAGCTCATCTTTCACTGCAATTACCCTATTTTCCCTACGGGGGTAGACTGGGACAAACACTGCCCTTTCACGTGATTAATGATGCCTCTGGGCACTTCTTAAGCAACCCAGGTCTGCCGAGTTCTACTCCTGCTGCTACTAAGTAGCTGCTAAATTTCAAAGGTATCCTTCCTTAGGCATCGTTTTCATGAGACCTTTGTAAAGTGCTTTCCATTGCTTCAGAAATTTCACTTTTTTTCTTTTGTTGGTGCCACTGGTAATATCCAGAAATCACTGGAGAAAGTGCTTCCTGAGTTAGCAGTCTCCTTTGTTTTTCTGTTTATTGAATGAAAGTCAAATTTCTGGTAAGTCAGATAAAGGGAAAACTCCCAGAACTGTGCAGAGGTTCCACATAAAACGCTTGAGTGGGTACCTAGGTCACAGGTGTTCTGATGGAAGCTTGCTTCCTCCCTCCCCAGGCTCCGGGAAGGGATCAAAAGGTAGAGAGTAGAAAGAGTGTAACTGAGCTTCCCTGGAATAGGAACGACCGCGCCTCCATGAGAAAATGCTGGAAACACCGATACAGTAAAGCTGAGCGTGCACAGCTTCTAACAGGTGCACAGGCTTGGCCTCCCCTCACCGGCAAAAACGACAGTCTGGGCACCGTAAGGGAACTCTGCCTTCTCGGAGTGCCTACTTTGCTGTTGCCCTACCTCTTTAATAATCCACACTAAGAAGAGGCACGATGTGTAAGCATCTGACTTGAGAGGGAAGGCAAAGAAGCAGGGCCACCTATAACCTAACAGGCGCACTCCCTGGGGAACTCGGAGGCAGTTCCAAGCCACTGGTTCGCAAGAACTTGTTGGCGTGAACACTGCCCTGGCGGCGTCCCTCTGCGCGGTATCCTCCGGATTTGCTTTTTTCCAAATGCTTACAGGGGGCCTGGGATTTCAACTTGGAGCCCTACCCCTAAGTCAAAATTCCACGTTCAGTCTGGAGGGAGCCACCTAACCACTGTTTCTAGGCAAAGTCTTGAGGCTTCTTGGGTTGCTTCCTTCTCCATTCTCGCCTGTTCTCCAGTCCCTGAAAACTCGCAGACCCCAGGACCTACCCAAAGTGCCCTTATCCTGTCCCCCCTGCCCTGGAAGTGGCCCAGCCACACGCCTTCGGGCGGATATTTAAATCCACTGGAACCACCCAAGGACACCCTGGCGGAGGGCGGAAGGTCTCTCCCACTCTCGGGAAAGCGGCACCCCTCTCCGGCTGCGCCCTTCGCGGCGCGTCTGGGATCGGATCCGAGAAACGCGCCCGGGGCCACAGGCAGCCGAGGAGGCAGGGAAGCAGCAACTTTCCCTCCGCCCTCTAACCGCAGGGCCTTGGTGCGGCGGCCTCGCGGGGGCCGGGCTCCTCGCCCTTCCCCGTCCGGATGCCGGACGGGAGCGGGCCGTGTGGCTGGCGGGAGGTAGGGGAGTGCGGGGAAGACCCGGGGGGGAGTCCTGCTCTCCGCGAGCCCCGTCAGATGTTGCAAAGGCAAACAATAGGGGAGACGCGGAGAAACAAAAGGCCATTCGTCACGATCTCCACGGGCGCTGTGGCGTGGTCCCTGCGGGGAGGACATCTGGGAGGCGGTCAGGAAGGTGGGTGAAGGGGGGAGCCTGAGGGGCCTGCAGTCTCCGGTGCTCACTTGCCTGGCACCGGAGGGCGGCCCTTTTCCATTCGGAGAGGGATCCCAAGGCAGGGAGGACAATCAAAGGAAAGTTATGGGGTTTTCACCTTCCTCCGCGCAGGGGAAGGGAGGGGCTGGATTCCAGATGTTTGACAGTTGTTGGCCCAAGGGGGCAGCAGAGCTTCCCCGTCCTTCAGCCACGCGCTCCCTCCCCGAAGGCCCGACAGTGCCCGGGGCGAGCGGGCCGGCGGAGCGGGCTTCCCCCGCGCAGCCCGCGCCCAGCCTCCGCACGCGCCCGGAGCGCCGTGCTCCCGCCCAGGCGCACTTTCGCAAAAAAAGTTTGTCTTCCCGCCGCCCGCAGCCCGACCCGCACGCGGCAGTCTCCCGCGATTCGGGACGCTTCGGGACGCACTTGTACCCCGCGGGCCATGCATTTTACTGCTAGACCTTTCACAGTCAAGGCCCGGGAGCCCGGGCTGCGGACGGGACTCTCGTTCCCGCCCGAGAAGGGCACGCGAGGAGCCGGCCTGAGCCGAGGCGCGGGCAAGGGGTCTGACGCGGATCGCAGCCCCGGAGCCGCCGCTCACCCCCGCCCCCCCCCACCCCCGACGCGTCCTCCCCCAGGGGCGCCCCACGCCGCTGCCCGCCCCGGCACCCCGGAGGGCGAGCAGCTGCCTGGCGGCGCCACCTCGCCTCGCCGCGCGCGGGCTCTCACTCACCGTGGGCTTTTACCTTCAGCCCGCGGCCCTGTCGGCTCCTGCGCCGGATCAGCCGCAGCCGGCACCGGAGGAGGAGGACGAGCCGGGGGCCGGACGGGCGACGCTTGCGGATCCACGCGGCGGGCGCGGAGCGAGCGGCGAGGGGCCAGCGCGCGCGGTCTCCACGAGCGCGCGGGCGAGCGAGCGCGGAGTTGGAGCTCCAGCCGCCGCCGTTCCGAAGTAGCCCCCACAGGCGCCCAGCGCGCGGCTGTCGCGCGGGGGCGCCGACCGGGGACCCCTGGCGGCCGCCCGCGGAATGGCAGCTCCGTGAAGTCAGGTCGCCTGGAGGCTCATCTTGCCTCCCGCAGAGGTGAGGAATGGGCGGTCTATGTGGGCTCCAGGGCTTGCCAAAAAGACCGGGACCCTCTCACGAGGGCGGAGAGCGAGAGAGCATCAGAAAGTTCGCGTTCTGGGTCCAACACAGCCAAGGCACCTAGAAAGGGGGAAATCACCTTCTCCAAGATTTTGTCACTTGTTGAAAAAGACTGTTGGAAAATACTGACGGGGGGGGGGGGGGCTTTAATCATTGGAGAATACTGAGATTCTGGCGGCTTTACTAGAACAACCTGGGAGTAGTGGACTGAGAATAGCCTTGGAAGCCGGGCACACCCTGCGACTTTCTACTGTGTGATTTTCGGTCTGTGACTTCTAAACCAGTATTTTCCTCTGTAAATTGGAAGAGCAGTATCTACCTTGCTGGGTGGTTTTAAGGGTAAACTAAACATAGAAAGCATTATTTTTCTTCTTCTTTTTCTTTTTTTTAACATAGAAAGCATTCTTTTTTTTTTTTTTAAGATTTTATTTATTCACTTGACAGAGATCACAAGTAGGCAGAGAGAGGGGGGGAGGCAGGGTCCCCGTTAAGCAGAGAGCCCAATGTGGAGCTCCATCCCAGGACCCCGAGATCATGACCTGAGCCGAAGGCAGAGGGTTTAACCCACTGAGCTACCCAGGCGCCCCAGAAAGCATTCTTAATAGTCGGAATCACTAGATAAAAACTTCCTGAGGAGGAGCGCCTGGGTGGCTCAGTGGGTTAAGCCCCTGCCTTTGGCTCAGGTCATGATCTCAGTGTCCTGGGATGGAGCCCCGCATCAGGCTCTCTGCTCATCGGGGAGCCTGCTTCCTCCTCTCTCTCTGCCTGCCTCTCTGCCTACTTGTGATCTCTGTCAAATAAATAAATAAAATCTTAAAAAAAAAAAAAACTTCCTAAGGAAAATAATGCCTTCCACATATTTTTATTTCCCTATAGCTCCTTAGTACATGCTGATTGGGGAGTACCAAATGAGTAGATACTGGATTTTACAATTCTGACTACACACTTTAAAGAGGTATGGAAATATACATATATAATATATGTTATATATTTTATATATATATTATTTATTTATTTGAGAGTGCACGTGCACAAGCAAGGGCAGAGGTGAAGGGCAGAGGGAGAGGGAGAAGCTGACTCCCCACTGAGCAGGGAGCCCAATCAGGGCTTGATCTGGAGGCTCAACCGACTGAGCCACCCAAATATCGGGAAGTATGGAAAAATAGTAAGTAGAAATGAGGATGCATGCAAGGTCAACATCATTCCCCCAAAAGCAATTTCCACCACTACTAAATGAGAACCTCTAAAACCACACATTTTCTGCAATATTAAGTAATTTCTGATATCATAAGAAATATTTGAAAGACAAATAGTTATAGTCTAATGATGTTAACAGTGGATTAAATGATTCCACTTAATTCTTGGGCAATGCAAAGATATTGGAGATTGTAAATAAGAAACTCAAATATGAGGGTGAAAAATAGTCAGATGCAAATATACGGCCATTAATTAGGCAATGATTCTTATTGAGTAATGCAGTTTCATTTCCAAACTGCCTCAAACCTTAGTCACTGCTTTTAAAGCTTTTGTCCTTTTGGCCTCATGGCAATCAGAACACTCTCATGGTGCAGAATAATCAGGATGGAAGTATCTCTTAATTACCCCAGTTTACCTTTAATTGTCCTTCCCTTTCACTCACTAGTCCCTAAATGGGAAGTCTCTTGCCTGCCTTGCAATACCCTTGGCATGATCTTTTCTGTCCATTCAAAAAGGAAAAATAAGGGGGTTTTTTTGCCTTAGAAACTAAAGCCAAACACTGAGATCCGACTCTGCCCTTGGAGAGCTGACTCACGGTCCAGAGTACTGATGAGCAAGACATGCACGCGGTGAAGAGGGCATTCAGTTCTAATCAATAAATATTAATGGAACCATCTCTGCCTCTCTCCTGGCGTTTCAGCTTTGCCTGTGGGAGGAGAGAACTTTCATCCCACTTTTATCCCCTTAGTGGCGATTTCCCCAGGGAGGAATGGTAAATCTTGTGACTGGGAGGGAGCCACCCATATTTCCTGGATAATTTTCATTAGTGAGAGGGGTCATTGTAGTGAATAATACCCCAGTTCTTGCCCATTCTCTCCTAGCTTCTCTGCCTATGACCTGGTGTGCTGGAGAAGGATGGGTCCACCTTCACAGTGTGCTCGGAAGGGCCAGCATTTAGATTCAAGCCCTCCTTGGTCCTCCTGCATCTTTGTGTGGTCAGGCTACTACAACAAAGCCTGGGGGCTTCCCAATAGCAGAAAGGGGTTTCTCACAATTCTGGAGGCTGAGAAGTCTAAGATAAGTTGCCATCAGATTCAGTGTTTGGTGAGGGCTTGCTTTCCTCTTAGACAATTTTTCACTGTGTCCTCACAACGCAAAAGGGGGCAGGAAGCTTTCTCAGGCCTCTTTTATAAAGACACTAATCCCATTCATAAGGCATCCTCCCTCATGACTGATCACCACACAGAAGTTCCATCTCCCAATACCATCACACTGGGCCATAGGATTCAACAGATGAATTTGGGGAGGGCACACACATTCCATCTGTAGCGTCCCGGGCTACACCTCCTTCTCCAGTCAGGCTTTTATCAGAACCCTGCGTAGGTGTTACATAACAAACTGGCTCCGGCACAAATTGAACAAGATGCTGTTTCCCACTGGCTATTATTCCTTATGTCTATGGTTCTTTGCTTGTAGGGAAAAGCAATCTGAAGGGAAAGACTAGGGGAAGGAAAGGATTCAGGTACCAGGAGTCCACCCAACCTACACCATCTTCTCCCTCAAACGTGCTCCCCTGCTGTCTTCCCCATCTCAGTGAATGGCCTCTCCAACCTTTCATTGGCTTAAAGCCCCAAACCAGAGGATCATCTTTGACTTTTCTCCTTTTCTGTTCCACTCCTAATCTAACAACACATCTCATTGGCTTTATTGACAGACCTCTTTCCACCACCTCAGACCAAGCCACAAATACCTGTAGCTAGTATTACTACAATAACCTTCTGTCCCTCTTTCCACCTTGTCCCCCCATCTGTGCTATTCTCAATAAACCAGCCAATGTGATTCCAGTAAAAGTGTGTCCTATTTTGTCAACTTGCTACTCCAAATCCTCCTTGGGCTCCTCTTCCAAATCTACTTAAAATTATTATCACCTTCCCCTTCTAACACTCCCTTATCCATATTCCCTGCTCCAATTTCTCAGAATTTATTGCCAACTAACTATATATATATATATATATGTATATATATATATATATATATAAAATCCTGTATTCATTTTCTGTCTGTGTTAGTTTTCTATGGCTGCTGGAACAAAGAACCACAAACTTAACAACATACAACAATACAAATTTATTATATTCTGTAGGTTAGACTTTCAGCCCAGGTCTCATTGATGTCAGCAGGGCTGCATTCCTCTTTGAAGTCTCTGGAGGAAAGGCAGTCACTTTCCCTGTTTTTACTGGTTTCTAGAGGCTGCTGACATACCTCAGCCAGGGTTTCCTTTCTCCATCTCCAAAACCAGCCACAGCAGTCAAGATTTCATTTTCTTCACCCTGACCTTTCTGCTTCCCTCTTCCACTTATAAAGGCCCTTTGGGTGACACTGAGCCCATCCAAATAATCCAGTGTTATCTCCCTACGTCAAAGTCAGCTGATTAGTGACCTTAATTCTGTCTGCAACCCCAGTGCCTCCTTGCCATGTAATGTAACACGATCCCAGGTTATGGAGATAAAGATGTGGACATTTGGGGGTCCATTATTCTGTCTACCACACGGTCTTACTCTTTCTACTAGAATGTAAATTCCACATGACATGGATTTTTATCTATTTTGTTTATTACTCTATCCTTGGACTAGCTCAATAAATGTATAGGTGCTTGCTAAGGACTGAATTATATCCCACCTCCCTCCGCCCCCAAATCCATATGTTGAAGCCCTAACCCTCCATGTGATGGTATTTGGAGTTGGAGCCTTTAAGAGTGTATTACAGTTATCCGCTTCTTGGCCTTTTGCCCAAGATCAAGAGATAATTACAGTTAGATGAAGTGATAAGGGTAGTTTGCTCATGGTGAGATTAGTGGTGATTAGTGGCTTTATAAAGAGAAACAGGAAAAGAGAGACTGTCGTCTCTGTGCCACATGAGGACACAGTGAGAAGGAAGTCATCCATAAGCCAACAAGACTCTTAGCAGGAACCAAACTGGCCAGCATCATGATCTTGGACTTCCCAGTGCCCAAAACTGAGAGAAATAAATGTCTAATATTTAAGCCATCTGGTCTATGGTATTTTGTTATACCACCTGAACATGCTAATATGGCACTCAAATATGTGTTGAATTAATAAATGAAGAGAACTCATTATGGGTGTTGCCAATACTTAATCTCTATTAAGCACCCATCATATGTCAGGTGCTCACTAAGTACTTTACGTGGAATGTCTCATTTAATTCTCACAAAGTTCCTATGTAGTAAATACAGGTGAAGAAATTAGAGACCAGAAATTTCCTCTATTTGAGGGAACTTGCCCAAGGTCATGCACCTAGTACATCATGTAGGTAGGTTTTAGACTTGGCAGCATGACTTAAAACCATAGTGGAACCCTCACACTCCTCTGCCATTATCATGCAGCAATAGACTGCCTGGGATCCTGCCCTCAAGATGCTTACAACCTAGTTAGAGAAATATGACTAGCAAGAAGTGGGGAGGGGAAGGGGCGTATAGAAGAGGCTGATACATTTCTGTGGAGCACAGACACAAGATTAATTCTGGATGAAGTTGACTAGGGGGAGTTTCAGGGAGGATGTGGCATTTGAGCTGGACCTAAAGATGGTGGACACTGGGGTACCTGGGTGGCTCAATCGGTGGCTCAGCATCTGCCGTCAGCTCAAGTCATGATCCCAGAGTCCTGGGATGAAGCCCTGCATCAGGCTCCCTGCTCAGCAGGGCGTCTGCTTCTCCCTTTTCCCCTCACCCTGCTCATGTTCTCTCTCTCTCTCTCTCTCTCACTCTCTTTGTGTTTCTCTCAAATAAACAAATCAAATCTATAAATAAATAAATAAATAAGGTGGACATTGTTGGAGTTAGAAAAGTTGTTTCAGGTACAGAAAACCTGTAATGATACAGGAAGGTAGGAAAATGCTAAATGTGTCCTAGAAACAAAGATTAATCTAGTTGGTATGGGGACTATGTGTGCAGTCAGATGATAAAGGCTGGGACCCCCATGCTAGGCTAGAGATCAAAGGAAATGTAATGATTTTCATCTAAGTTATTGATGGAGAAAGTTAATGAAAGAGCTGCCAAAGCAATGTCTGAAGTTATAACTCAAAAGGCAGTTAGTAGAAGACAAAAATGAACTTCTTGCTGATAAAATGTTTTGAGAGGCTTCTCTGTTTGCCACATTATAAAAGGGCAATCATGGATCTGTCATTCTAGGTCCAGAGCACAGCCTCCCATATCCTAGAACCAAAAGGTTCTCAAGTGAGCAAAAACAGATAATGAAAGCAACTGGGTTATTCCTGACCTTTGGACAAGTATAATTTTCACCATTTCCATTTTATAGGTGAAATAACAGTCTGGAAGAATTGACTCGCCCCAGATTACACAACTAATATGACTGGGATGTTGGTTGTAGGTCTCATGACCATTACTGCTGTGTGTCCTGATACAGCAGTGGAGAAGGCCCCAAAAGTGTGCTTGTCCAAGATAAAATTGTCAGATTTCAAGCTGTCTCAGATAAATCTCTCCAGGTAGCGATGGGATAAGTCTAAGGAGTATGGATGGAGGCACTCATGGTTCTTACTTCCAAGCTTTTGCAGGGAAATGAGAGCAGACAGGTCATTTGAAAGATGCATTTTAGGGAGACAAAGTGGCATAGTAATTAATAGAATGGGCATCAGAGTCTGAAAGACCCACATTCACTGTGTCTATTGCCTCATTTTATAAAATGGGGTAAATAACATAAGTGGTTGTATGGATTCTGTCAAGGGATGCATGTAATGCGCTTAGCACAGAGCTTGCCACATGGTATGTGCTCCAGAAACTGCATCTCTTTTTCTTTCCAGCACATAGTTCTACATCACCCTCCCATAGCTCCTCCCTCGGGAGGGCAAGACACCCTAGCCCCCAGACCGTGTGACATTCCACACTCAATCTAGAAGACTTACCGCCTCTTGGGATGTCATGTCCTAGAATTGGAAACAAAAAGAGAATATTTCTGGGTAGTTAGGTACAGAATTAATAACATTCACATTTTTTGCCCAAGTCAGTGCAAATTACTTTCTGTCATTTTCAGTTCATGCTTTATGTATTTCCTGTAAGAGGAAAGCCATGCTGGTCTTCAGTGGTGAATGAGAAAAATCCCAGAAAGATTCTGTTGCCAAACCACCTCATTACAGCTTCCACTGAGAGGGCACCAAAAGAGCAAAGGGAGAGCGTAAGAGCGTCACCATAGTAACATCATAACACATTGCAATAGAGTCAAGTGGAGAAAACATGTTTGCGTCGTCCTTGACAAACAGACTCAAAATCATGTTGCTCAGGAGAGCAGAGCTCACTCAAATTGGATTTGTGAGAGGGCATTCCTATTAATTTTGGTAGTCTGATTACCCTTTGGCATTGTGTGCTAACCATATTGATTACAGGAGCTTACTAACAAAGAACAGACATTCTCAGAGTCCTTTTCTCATACCAAGCGACGAGGGTTAACCCAACTGTCTACTTAACAAATCTTGAACAGTAAGGCACACTTCCTCCTTACCTACTTTGATTTTGCTTTCAAAACCCTGATTGCTTATAATCCTGGAGAGATTGTCTCATTGTTGTATGGGGCATCTCTGGGTCCCGGAAATGAATGGGCATACCTTCTCATAAGCATTGAAGTCATGGCAATTTAAACAAGAGAGAGGTGTGTGTGTACATGTACAAAAGATATGCATAATATGTAAATATATATGGTATATACAAAGATATTCATATAAATCTTTTATTCATATCTAGTACGTATATATGTAAAACTTTTTAAGCAATTTCAAACCATGAAAATAATCCACATGTTAAAGCCCATTCCCTGCTGGCATAATTCTTACCATTTGTAATGACACTAGATGTCTATAATTATGTCCTCTGAAATCCACATTATATCAATCCCATCTCGTGGAAGTGGAAATGAGGCACAGAAAGGTCATGGGGTTTGAGGGCTGGGGAAAAAGAAAATCTGTGACACAGTTCAAAATTGTACCAGAGCAGCTAAACAAGATGGGGTCTTTGGAACCATTCTAGAAAATTGCCTGCCTTCCATTCTATAGGAGTAAAGTGAGCTTTCCTTACTTGTTTTTTTAAAAATTCATTTTATTTCAATGAGATTGTGATCTTCCCTCATGCTCTCTGGATCTATTTGTATTTTTCCTAGTGACCCAATATCCTTCAGATCTCCCTACTAGACTGTGTTTTTTCCAGTTTTGTTTATTTTTTTAAATCATTTGAGTCTTTAATAAGTGACTTTTCTCCTGAGAGAAGCCCAGTGTTTTTGTGCTGGCCTGACACACACCAGGGGTAGTAAAACTTGTGGTCTGCCTCAGACTCTGAATAACGGAGAATTGTCCTCTAGGAATTCTCCTAAAGTAGGTCAGTAGATAGGATCTAAGGAGAGTTAGTTGCCAGGAGAATTGGACTCTAAAGTAGTCTCATGTAAAGACAGCATAGATCCCCCAAATCAACTTAAGAGTGAGTCTTTCTAAGATGGGAAATCAGACCATTGTGCGCTCAGTAGGGTCATGAAGTCTTGTTCTCAAAGCGATTCATACAGGAGGGGACAGGAAACCAGAGAAGAGGCTGGTGTGTCATGGATGGTTGCAACTTGACTGCACCTCCTCCCCCTCCAAATAAGAAAATAAGGAAGCTCTCACATGGACTTTCTCTAGAAGAGGGAAAAAACCCATAGCTTTACTGTCTTTGTGATCTGTGTCCACTACCAGGGCCAGTACATCAGTCCTTAACTCCCAGTTGCCATGTTTGCAAAACAAAAAAAGTCTCTTGAGCCTTCTCAGCTCCCCTTGAATATCTGTGGAAACAAAGGAGTAAGCTGTTCTATTGTCTGACTGGCTGTTAATGAACAAGGAGCATCTCCAAACCACCCCCTGCCCTCCTGGCATAAAAAATAAACAAGATCCTTCTTTTCACATCATAATTAAGACAAGGCACAAAAATGAGGGGATCACTTGTCCTGACCCACTTTAGCTTTCAGTTGTTTTACCTACTCAGGACCCCATTTCCTCAAGATTCCAATTAGATTCGATACACTGTTCAATATTAATTTCCTCCTAAGATGCTGCTTCACCATTTGGAGAGCCCCTTGGGTTGAATAATTATTGAATTTCTAAATGGCCTCTGGCCAGTTTCAGATATGATCGTGTTTCATGTCTAGTAATATGAAAGACTTGCCCTGGATATCGAACAGCCCTGATGATGCTTTTCTGAAGAAAAACACCTCTCTGAAAGGTTTTTAGAAAAGTTTCAGTTACAATTTTTCCCAAGTCCTATTGCCTAATGCTCAGCAAAGTCTCTGGTGGATAACTTCCCTCCTTCCTTTTATTTATTTTTTCTTCTTACCCTCCCTCTTCCCTTGCTCCTTTCTTTCTCTTCCCTTTCGTGAACTTTGTACCAAAGAGGATTGAGGACAGGTCAGTACCTCATCAAGATTTCTACCCAATGTCCTAGAAGAACAATGAAATTGCATTACACTTTCACTTATTTTCCTTGCCTATTTGCTTTCCTTTGTTCTTTTCTGTTTATCTCAGCAGAGGCTAAACTTGGGTTTCCATTTGAAGTTGCTGCTCATTGGTGCTCAAATTGTAGTCAGCGTCAAAAACCAGAAGGAAGGCACAAGTGAAGGGTTGGAAGAACCCTCAGGACCTTTGCCTCAGCAGCTAGGACAGTCCTATGGCATTTACTGGAGAGGGAGGGCAGCAGACTCATATTTGTCAAGCAAGAGAAGATGTAATGTGCTAGGACCCGTGCTGTGCATTTTCACATGTTTGCTTACCAAATATTAACAATGACCGTGGATAGTAGGTAGGATTACCCCCATTTTAGACATTAGGCAGCTTGTCCAGGGTTCACACGGGCTGCCTGTGGTGTTCTCTTGGTATCACCTTGTATCTGTCAGCTCTGCAAGAACTAAGATTAGTGTTTGGGGATGGGGTTTGGTATAGAAAATATCCCTGGTTCCAGTGCCCTTACGGTGGCTGGTTTCCCAGATCTCAAGCACACATCAGGCATCATCCCACTGTCTGCCTCAAGACTCTGCACAGCTGTGGGAGCTTGCCCAGCCCTGGAATGAGCACAGTGGCTAAGCTGAAGGGAGGCTAAGTCGAGCCCCTAAGCTCAACCAACAGGGAAGGAGAGGCAGTGAATAAATGTTCCAGCCTCTTATCCTTGAGATGGACAATGATGGGAGGCACTCTTTACGTGATTTAGAGATCCCAGCCTGAAGTGGCCCTTGATCATTCATCCTTATATTGGCTTTTCCTCCTTCTTGTTCCAGACTCCTGCTTCCCAGACTCACCTCCCAAGTAAACTAACTGCATTCAAGTCCACATCTCGGGCTCTGATTTGGAGGGAATCCAAAGCCATATTTGGGTTCCTGGTAGACTGGAAATGAAGTCCACCTTGTGTACTGACCAATAAAGGGGAAGGTTCTTGTCATGAGTCCTCTAGGAAAGTAAGTCAGACTAAATCAGAGAGAGACCCTGGAGTAGAGAACACTATTCCAAGCCCGGAACTCTAAAAAATTTTCCTTTAAGTAGGACTGTTTGAGGAAATATATGTTAAGTGTCCATTAAACATGCCTGGAAGGAAATGCAC
This sequence comes from Mustela nigripes, assembly GCF_022355385.1. NCBI lineage: Eukaryota > Metazoa > Chordata > Mammalia > Carnivora > Mustelidae > Mustela > Mustela nigripes. The sequence continues at coordinate 42,448,523 of NC_081565.1, read as the reverse complement.
CAAGACATAAACTGTTTTTTCTCTTCTGAATAAATCTTCCATGGAAGTTCCCCTGATCCACCTCAGTTCTCGTATTTATGTCCTGACTGCCCCCTGGGGAATCTCAATTCCTGTCACCGGAGGTAATGACCATTTTTTTCCTGCTCCTCAAACTGGATAGAATAATACACTTAGTCATCATTCTCTACCTGAAAGGCAGACCAGCATGTTAGCCCAAAACAAGCTGTGGGTGACAGAGGCGGGTCAAGTTCCAACCAGCTGGCTTAGTGTTATCACTCAGGTTTTGCTAGAGACACAATCCTCAAGTTCAGCGGCTCAAAACTGCAAAGGTTAATGTCTTACTCGTACAGACCACTCTTCTTGGGTTGATGGGGGTGGGAGAGGGGGCTCTGCTTTTGTATCCCCCATTGAAGGACCAAGGCTGTGGAGCAGCCACTTTCCAGAATGTTGGTAGTCTCTGTGGCACAGGGGAAGAAGGCAAAGCTCCCAGAGGTTCTCCAGCCTTCCGCCTGGAAATAGCACATGTTGCCTGTTCAAACTTCATTGGCTAAAAAGAGTAGTATGGTCTCGTGCATGGGTTCCATGGAAAGAGGAGGTACAACTTAACTTCCAGGTGAGAAAAGAGAGAGAGAGAGAAAAGCAGACTATTTGTGAAAAATGTCTATCAACATTTGGACGATCACTTAACCTATGCTTCAGTGTTCTCCACACGTGTACGTTCTCCACATGTTCATTTCATGGGGTCATTATGAGGATTAAATGCGAAATTGCTCATAAAGCAGCTGGCACGTAGCCATGACTAAATACACATTGTTAAGTGGGACGTGATTCTTGGGACACCTGAAATATGATGTTCAGGTTTATCCCGATATTTCATCGGGATAATCACATCTCGATGATTAAATAATAGCAAGTTTTTCTTAATGCTTTTCTGTAGGTTGCATTTTCTTGTTTTAAAAAAAATCACCCCTGTGTCTTTTCACTGAATTTCTCTAAGTTCTGTCCATTCTAAGATATGGATTCCGGCACAATGCTCCCCACATAGAAAGGACACTCATCTACCACACAAAGAGCAAATACTTTGTTTTGAGGAAGTTACACAAATAGAAAATGAGAATCAGTGTATTTATTTATAGCAAGTTATAATTCTTGCACAGATAAACTTAGCATAAACTCATTGGAATAGTATGGGTCTCATCAGAAGGAACATATTATTATCATACTTGAAAGACAATGACTGGGCATGAAGTTATCCTAACTTTATGGTCTGGGCTCCTTTGGCCAAGCATGTTATTCGGTTTCAGTGGGTCCTTTATCTTTTCAACAGAACACTGGTGAAACTCGCACTGGCTGCCTCTGATTTCATGAGAGTGAGTACACTCTAGTTCTCCCTGGGGAAGGCAGGGGCTTGGTAGGTAGGGTCTGAGCAAGGGCCTGAGGCATAAACTGAAGCCCCTGTTCCTCAACATCTTGGCTTTGGGCTGGAAAGCCAGCATTTTGAGGATCCAGTCATGAGACTTTCTCATTGTCCTTGGGCTGTGTCACCCCATGCCACCCCCCGGATCTTGTCCTTACCTGATGGTCATGGATTTCTAGTTTTATAAGGTGTTCTTTATTTTGACAGAATTTGGGCGACAAGCTTTCTGTCCAGTTAGTGGCTCAGCTCATGTGCACCCTGGGGTTGTTTACGTTTTCAGGACCTGCTTTTGAGAAACTCTTTAAAGTTTATTTTACAGAGCTGGTTTGCTTTTGCCAGAATGCATTCATTTGCTCAAGTTATTATTTTTTTTAAGATTTTTATTTATTTATTTGACAGACAGAGATTACAAGTAGGCAGAGAGGCAGGAGGAAGCAGGCTCCCCGCTGAGCAGAGAGCCCGAAGCTGGGCTTGATCCCAGGACCCTGAGATCATGACCTGAGCCGAAGGCAGAGGCTTTAATCCACTGAGCCACCCAGGTGCCCTGCTCAAGTTATTTTTAAAATGTGCTTTTGCTTAGCTTCTTAGAGAAGCTTTAGTCTCTTGGTTGTGTGCGTCTGGGTCAGAAAAAAAGCCTATCTATTGATAGAAACCTGATTAAATGTCTAGTCGAAATGGATCGAGGAAGGTTCTTGAACGGAACAGCTTCTACAGCCTGAAAGCGGAGTTAAAATACTCTGTGGGGTTGGTCCCAGGGATTGAAATGCTTGATACTTCTGGAATCAACTAGGCCATGCAAATGAGTCTCAAACTGCTGCTACAGGTGTGTGTGGGAGGGGAGACCACAAATGGATATTCATCCAGGAGAACACCCACTGCAATCTGTTGGAAATACCATGGAACTCAGTAGCAGAAAGACTGCTGGAGACATTCTGTAGAGGCACAAACCCTTGACCTCATCTAAGTCAAATGGACTGACTCATCAAACCACCTTGCAAACTTTTTATTTCACAGTTGGTTTTAAAAAAAAAACACTTCCTTTTTAAAAAATAAAGATGTTATACATTTACTTATTTGAGAGTAAGAGAGTGAGAGAGGGGTAGAGAGAGAGGGACAGAGACTCTCAAGCAGACTCCACGATGATTGCAAAACCTGACGGGGCGGGTGGGGGGTAGGGTGGCTCAGTCCTTAAACATCTGCCTTCAGCTCATGTCATGATCCCAAGGTCCTGGGGTCGAGCCCCCCCATCGGGCTCCCTGCTTGGCAGGAAGCCTGCTTCTCCCTCTCCCACTTCCCCTGCTTGTGTTCCCTCTCTCGCTGTGTCTCCCTCTGTTGAATAAATAAAATCTTAAAAATAAACAAAACTAAAACAAATTAAAAGAAAAACAAACCTGATGTGGGGCTTGACACCACCACCCAGAGATCACGACCTGAGCTGAAATCAAAAGTCCGACACTTAACTGACCAAGCCACCCAGGCACCCTTATAAACAACTCTTAAGGACATACATTCCTACCTTTCAGGGAATTAGAAACCCCTTTGCTAATCTGAAGAAGGCTATGGGCCCACTACCCAGAAAAATGCACATGCATGCAAACTTGCTTAAAATGTTGGTAGTTTCATTGGGATAACATCCAAGAACGGCTGAGGGGGTCCATATATCCTCTTGCTTCAGAATTTGGGTGTACTTTAAACCTGAGTTTAATGGTATGTGGATTGTGTTCGTTGTTTTAGAACTTACTAAGTTCCTGTTTCACAGCAGGCTCTGTTCTGGAAGCTGGGGATGCAAGATGTGTAAGACAAGAACCAGCCTTGTGAAGCTCAGCCCAATGGGAGACAAACAGATCCATAATAATGATGCATAATAATGAGCTAAGTGCCAGGCTAGAATCCCAAGTAGAGAAACCTCCAAGAGTCCTGAACAGAAGGTAATTAATTCAACAGAATATTTAATAAACATAGTGTGTGCCAGGCAATGAGGATGAGGGAATGAGCTAGTGCCCAGACACGGTCTCTTCCTCAACTGTAGGTGAGTCCAGATTGGCAAGTAAAGTTCATCCAGGGGAAGGGGTGCATTGCCAGGCAGTGGGAGCAACACGTGCACCAGCCGAGGATGAAGACAAAGAGAGGATGAGTAGTGAGGGCAAAGAGTGGAGAGGTCCACTGGGTCGGATCCCAAAGGCCCTGCGCTTCATGGGGTACGGCCCTTATGTTCTGTCCAAGGTTATCACTGAGGGTTTTTATTTTTTTAATATTTATTTATTTATTTATTTATTTATTAAGGATTTATTTATTTGACAGAGATCCCAAGTAGACAGAGAGGCAGACAGAGAGAGAGAGAGAGAGGAGGAAGCAGGCTCCCTGCTGAGCAGAGAGCCTGATGTGGGGCTCAATCCTAGGATCCTGGAATCATGACCTGAGCAGAAGGCAGAGGCTTTAACCCACTAGCCACCCAGGCACCCCATCACTGAGGGTTTTTAAAAGCAAGTAAGATCAAGGAAGAGATTCTATCAGAAAGATCACTCTGCCTTCTGTGGAGAAATGGATTGATCTGGGTTGGTAAGTGGGAGGGGGAGGGAGGGGTCTCCGTGAAAAGACCAGAAGGGAGGAAGATGATGAGTTAATGTGAATGAGACAGGAGAGGTCCTGGTAGTGACAGCGGTGATGGAGTGGACAGAGTGGAAGAACACCATGAGGCTTCTGGCTAGTACCTCACATGCACTCTTTCATGCCCTAGAATGATCTCCTCAGGCAATGCTCTGTGTTCTGTGCAAGGAGGTAGTGCTAGGTTCTTGCTAATAAAATAATCTTGCTACTAAAGTGGTATCTCCTGGACTCTTGGCTGTGAGGTGTGGTTTAAAAATATGGGAACTCTACATTCAGTTGCTTAATGATGAGGATAATGGTGGTAACAATGATAACACCCACAACTCAATTTTATTGACCACTTACTCTGTGCCTGAAGCCCTTTCAAGCATTCTGCATGTATTAACCCACTCATTCTTCAAACATCTGAGAATGAACATCTGTTTCACTTTGTGTCTTAGGACCTCCCTTGTCCTATATATAGCTTCCTATATAATTCCATTCACGTGAAACTCTAGCAAAACTAATCTATTGTGACAGTGGATACCCTGAACCTAATCTATTCCCATGCCTATTGAATAAATGAGGATACTGAAGCAGGACAGAGGGTTAAATACCTTGTCCAACGTCAGACAGCCATGAAGTGGAAAAACAGGGATTTGAACCTTGGAAGTCTTGGCTCCAGGACCCATACACCTATGAACTCCACCCTCCTCCTACAATGACAGAAATCTGGTCTTTCTCCATAAAATACAGTAAGAGCATTAAAATAGACTTTTTTGATTGGTCCTGAACATTCTAAACAATCACAATAAAAAGTTTTTCACATCACTCATGACTCCAGAAACATTAGGGGCCTTACATGAAGCAAAATGCTGGGCGTGAATGTTTTTGCAGATTCAGGCTCCAAAGAACAGAAAAGAAGAAAAAACAAACAATGGTGTTTTTAAACAATGAATGTTGTTTTCCTCTAACCATAAGGGAGTTTTAAAACTTGACAAATCCATTCAGCTTTCAAAGCATTCCACATTCCCCACCCACAAGCAAATGCCAGAAGGTGCCAATTTGAGCCAACTCTGAGCTCAGGAATGGTTTTCTAAATGATGGATCAGATTTCTTGAATGTCCACACTCCACAAATGGATACCCAGTCTCGTCCTAATTGGTCTGATGAAAACTACTTAGCCATTTATCAAGCTATTAATTCAAAAAGAACATTTCAGCAAGAGATAAGATAGTGAGGCAGAAATGCAGGAACAGCAAATGATAGGGTATTACAACTTTGAAAAGATTGAAAATCACTGCCTTAGGTCTTTGAAGTTTTAGAGCTACATTGTGCATAGGCTCAATTTTAATGAAGGACTTTCTGGGATAAAAATGTTTCTGATTTTATAATGAAAGCAATTTCCTCCATTTACAGGAATTGATTTCCTTTGGAGAGGACAAAGAAAATCGTATTTCATACACTCATTACATTTATTTAACTAACATTTTTTGGGAAGCATGCCCTGTGCCTGATACCATGCTATGCATTAAGATACAAAAACAAAAAGATAAAGATCTCGTTCTGTAGCCTAGCCATGAAGACAGACAAGCAAAGGAATAGTGTAATAGATCCGACAAAAGAAGAATGCACTAGCAAGTGAGAAGTGAGGTTAGAGTTGAACAGGAACTGTGTTGCAAAGATTTCGGGTTTAATTTTGTAAATGATGCAGAGTTAACAGTGATCATGAGATTGTACAAGGGTCATGCTATTATCAACGTGGAGAATGATTATAGTAATGGATTGTTATCAATGTGAAGAGACATCCAAGGTGGGTTGAGTTCCACTTTTTTTTTTTTTTTTAGTTTATTGAATTTTGATAAATGTTTCCACCTACCTAACCATCACCTCAATCAAGATACTTAACATTTTTATCACTGCTGTGAGCTCCATGAGTTTTAGTGTCTTTAAAACACCATCCACTCTTGGTCCAAGGCAGCCCCTGATAAGCTGTCATGATAGATTAGTTTTTCCCGTTGTAGTTTCACTTGAATGGAATGGTACAGTAAGTACTTTCAGACTGGGACTAGGAAGGCCCTAAGTTGCAAAATGGAGCAGACATTCACTCTCAGTTTCATGCTGGTGTTGACCCTACAATGTACCCTGGACCATGTTCTTTTGTATGTTTCTTTTGCTCAGTGTACTGTTTTTGAGATTTTGTTATGTATTTCAGTAGGGTTTGTTTTTTTTTTTTAACGATTTTATTTTTGAGAGAGAGTGAGAGAGTGAGTGCACAAGTAGGGTTTAAGTGTCAGGCAAGAGGGAAAAGCTAGCTTCCCACTGACCAGGGAGCCCAATTCAGGGCTTGATCCCAGGACCTCGGGATCATGACCTGACTGACTCCAGGATCTCAATAGGTCCTTTTTACTCCTGGGTAATTATTTTTATATATTATAATTTATCCATTCTTTCATTGATGGGACATTTGGACTGTTTCCATTTTGGCACTTTTAGGAATAAAGCTTCTATGAACAGTTGTGTGTTGACATGTTGTCCTTTCTCTTGGGGAAGTATTTAGGAGTGGAAGTGCTGCATCATATGGCAAGTAAAGTACTGAAATTGACAAGACTGCCCAATTATTTTTAGTGGTTGTACTACTTTACACTCTTATCACCAATGTATGAGAATTCCAGTTGCTCCACAGTTTCACCAATACTCATCAACCTTTACCTTTACCTTACCTGCCTATTCTTAGCTGTGCAGTTCTGATAGTTCTGATAGTCATCCCCTGATGATTATAACACTGGGCATGATTTTATGTGATGATTGAGCATTTATGCATTTGTGTGAAGTATGTTAAAATCTTTGCCCATTTAAAAAAATTGGGTTGTCTTATTAATAAGTAGGAATTCTCTTTATATTCAGGATACAAGATCTATGTCAGATCTATGTATTGTATGTATCTTCTCCAACATAGCTCGTGTTCCACTATTCATAAAAATGATTCCACAAACACTGATACCTCCCTTTCTGCTTTCCATTCCACTTCCCCTTGTCCCCTAATCCTTTATAAGTGCTAGTTCCCAAGGAGTAATTCCATTATGATCAGAGAACTTATTTTGTATGACTTGAATCCTTTTAATTTATTGACACTTGTTAATGGCCCAGAACATGGTCTATCTTTGTATGTGTTCCATGTGCTCTTGAAAAGAATGTGTAATCTATTGTGGACTATTGCTGTGTTCTATAAATGTCACACCAAACAGGTTGACAGTCTTGTTCAAGTCTTTTATGTCCTTGCTGATCTGGATAGATTTTTTTCTTCTAAAGTCCTTCATTAGAATTTAGCCTTTGTACAATGTAGCTCTAATATTTGTCTTCTTGTTCCATGAAGCACTGACAGAAGGATCTTCAGATCTCCAACTCTAATTGTACATTTGTCTACTTCTCCTTACAGTTCCTGTTTTGCGTATTTTGAAACTGTTACTAGGTAAACAAGCACTTAGGGCTGTTATGTCCTCATGCTGAACTGACCCCTTTGCATTACAGAATGATCTTTATCCCTGGTAGTATTTTTTGCGCTGAAATCTGCTTTTCTATTAACATAGTCATTCCTGCTCTTCTTTGATTAGTGTTGGTATGGTGTGTATTTTTCCATCCTTTTCATTTGTTTGTTCTTTATTTTTTTTAAAAAAGATTTTATTTATTTATTTGACAGATAGAGATCACAAGTAGGCAGAGAGGCAGGCAGAGAGAGAGAGAAGGAAGCAGGCTCCCCGCGAAGCAGAGAACCGGACGTGGGCCTCGATCCCAGGACTCTGGGATCATGACCTGAGCGGAAGGCAGAGGTTTTAATCCACTGAGCCACCCAGGCGCCCTGTCCTTTATTTTTAAGGTGTGTCTTTCATTATCCTAACCGGCTTTTCTGAACAAATAATTGCTTAGAGACAAAATTTTGAAGATATTTTATTCAAAACTCTCCATCTAGGAGAAAAGACATATATCAATGTTTACACATGCTTTAATAACTTATTTCACTGTACAACTTACATTCTGTATCACAGTACAATAAACCAGCAAAGAAAATAATCAGTACTCCTTAGTATCATCTCACCTAGAAAGCACTGAGTAAGGGGTACAACAAGGTGTTATCTGTAAATTCTTTCATGACTAAGCCACAGAGGGCCAGTCATCCAGTACCATTTGTGTCTATAAATCAAGATGTCTATACTTTTCCGATCAGTGATGTGAAAGGCTAATTAGGACCTTTCAGAAAAGAACATGTTGGTTTTGGTTCAATTTGGTGAGCAACAGCAGAGGGGCTTTGTCACTTCTATCCCTTTCTTATAAATATTTTTCCCTTTTATGTAGCTTCCACAGTTTTAAATAAAAATATTTTTGATGCTTGTATATACTATTCTGTCAAAACTATTCTAGTGCAGAATTATATTAATCAGTTATTTTATAGCTAGCAAAATGGTCCAAACACATTAAGGAAACACAAGAAATTGATCACTTAGTTTTTGCCCAAGTAGCACCTAGTAAAATAGCACATCAGTAAAGTTCTTCCTGCTTTCCTCACGTGATGCAGGCAAAGAAACCTGCCAACTTAAAAAATATGGGCAGAAATAGAAGAAGAAAAAGGACAAGGTATTATTCTCTGCTCCTGAAAAAAAGATCTTACTAGTTAGTACATTCTCTATTGCATTCTATAATCTCGGGAGTCACAACTGCCAAATCAGGGTGAGAATCTACAAGAGGAAAATAAGATAAAAATGACTGACTAGTGTAATCTGTACTTCTTCTAAGTCATTATATTTTTCAAGAAAAAAAAAAGGCACAGGAGGTACACATTTCAATTTGGCTCAAAAATAATAAAAATTTAAATAGTTGGCAATAACTATTAAAACATAAAATCCAATTTCCTCTCTTTTCTTTGACAGAGCTCAACAAACAAGTACACAAACAAACACACACGCTGGCTATAGTTCACCACAATCCATGTATAGCATGACGTTTTTACACAGACTGAACCCTAAGGTCTACTAAAGTCTATAAAGTAGGATCTAATAATTGATTTGAATTAAACATCTGCCTGCTCAATATATTCTTCCTAAAACTTAACCTATGTTCAAGGAACACCAAGAGATGAAAAGACAACTAGTATTTTATCTGTGAAAACTAACTCAGATTTCACTGTGGTACATGTAAACCATGAATTGTAAGTTTCAAACAACAGTAGTTGTGGTCAAGTTTATACTCCATTACGTATCTTTAAAAGATAGCAATAACATTTACTATGACTGTAAACCTAAGTCTGTATCCCAGGATAGCACATCTAGGGAAAGATCCACCCATTATAACAACACACCTGACATCCTCTTACAAGCTTGTGACAACTGTAGTGTAACTAACTTTAACTGCATTGCCGAGCAGGGCTCTAGGACATGAACCGAGGGAATGATGTTTCCCATACCACCAAGCTACTTCAGCAGCAGTCATGACTGTGACGAAATATACTTAACAAGTTACACATTTAAAAAGTCATTAGAACATCTCGTTCTTGTACACTAGTATAGAAAGGTCTTCCAAAGATAAACGAGTGTAAGCCTGGTTTAATTTTCTCAGCTAGAGCCATTATTATGTTAAGGTCGCCCTCTGCTGTTAAATCAAGGTCTATCTTCAGATTCCGTAGAGATTTAAAGGGCTTTTTCCCCTTCTGCCTATAAATAATGAAGAAAAAAAAATTATATTTAAAAATATAGAAAATGTCCCAAAGGAACAAAACAAAACACAAAAACACAATGCACAAAGGTTTTCATTCCATGTGGTTTCACTTACGTATCATCTTCTATATATTTTATTAGTGTCAAGGCTTTTCTGTGAAGGACGAGTAGAAACTGTGCAAGGAAAGTACTCCTGAGTGACAAACCAGGTTTCAAATGAAAAACCTACAGGAAAATGAATCACTTTAATAAATTATTTGCTCCAATTCTTATACAGCATGTTTTCATCACAGTGTTGACAACGTGGCAGATAACACACATTAGAGTAGTTCTCCACAACCATTTGCCCTGATGCCCCAACAGGAAGTAGAGTCTATCTAGAGCAATCACGTTTTTCTGAAGTCATCTATTTTATCTTTGAAAATGAACTCAAATTTTGCATCCTACCTCAGAACACATCCCTATTTACTTTATTATTAAGAATCATGACATGGGGGGGCGCCTGGGTGGCTCAATGGGTTAAAGCCTCTGCCTTCGGCCCAGGTCATGGTCCCAGGGTCCTGGGATGGAGCCCCGCATCAGGCTCTCTGCTCGGCGGGAAGCCTGCTTCCTTCTCTCTCTCTGTCTGCCTCTCTGCCTATTTGTGATCTCTATCAAATAAATAAATTTTAAAAATCTTAAAAAAAAAAAATAAAAAGAATCATGACATAGGGCACCTGGGTGGCTCAGCTGGTTAAGAAGCTGCCTTCCGCTCAGGTCATGATCCCAGGGTCCCGGGATTGAGCCCCATGTCGGGTCCCCTGCTTCTCCCTCTGCCCCTCCCTTGGCTTGTGCGATCTCTGTATCTCTCAAATAAATAAACAAAATATTTTTAAAAAATCATGATGTAGGGGCGCCAAGGTGGCTCAGTCTTAAAGCATCTGCCTTCGGCTTAGGTCATGATCCTGGGGTCCTGGGATCAAGCCCTGCATCGGGCTCCCTGCTCAGCTGGAAGCCTGCTTCTCTCACTCCTACATACCCATCCCTGCTTGTGTTCCCTCTCTCGTGGTGTCTCTCTGTCAAATAAATAAATGAAATCTTTAAAAAAAAATCATGTTTTTATTTACTTTCATTTGTTTCATTACATATTTAACTTTTTCTGCCCACATCTCCAAATAAAACTGAAGCTCCCAAAAGTTGAACCATGCTTATAGACCAAGGATTTGAGATATTCTTCTCTCTCTGCTACTGGGGGTAAGGGTACATGTGTAGTGGTAGAATGCTTTTATTCAGCTTGAGAAGCATGGCATTAATTGCATGACTATGAATAATCCCTGAATTATGCAATATGTCACAGACCACATAGACCTGGATCTAAAGTTATGAGTTAATCTAAGGACCTCATCATTTCAAAGCTACCTCGATTATACTGCTTCCTGGCCTGGTCCCCAGAATATTATGACAAAGCTGTTATATTAAGAAATAAGGCCCATATAATGTATAATTTCCTTCAAGTGTTAAATAGATATTTTTCAAAAGAATGAGACAATAGCGATGTTATTATTTCAGTATGAGTATACTGTTTTAAAGACATTTTGGCTCAATTAAGGTATATAAAAAATATTCTCCCTTCCCCAAAAGAGTGATAAGTTAGTGGTTGGAATTAAAACATTATTTGACTAGGATATATTGCAAATTTCATTGTTAATATATAGGCTACACCCATTAGCAATTCAAAAGAAGCAGCATGTAGACACTTTAGAAAGACCTGAAACATTACAAAAAGATAATGGCTTAAAAAAATAATGACTTAATTCTATTATGTTACATATATAATGTGGTATACATTAGAAATGTCGTATACATTAGAAATGTAGAAATGCAATGTAGTATACATTAGAAAACACATCATATCATTCATTTTGACAATCTCAGGTTTAACATTTACCTGATCCAGGAAGGCTTTTACTAAGGTGTCTCTGTGTAAGACATCTTGAAAAATATTCCTATGAAGAAAACAGCCCAAATGTTGAAATGGCTACTTTCCAAAATCTCTCACTCCAGCCAATAAATTAAATTCTTAGAAATGAAATATTACATATAAACATATTTATGAAAATTATATGTGTGTATATATATATGTATATAAATATAAATATATTTGGAAATAATAAATATATACTAATTTTAACTCAAGGATACACTTGTGTTTTACTGGAGTTTGTCAAGCCACTATGTCATTATTTTTCTCTTAAAGATATAAACAGTCCCATGGGGTGCCTGGGTGGCTCGGTGGGTTAAAGCCTCTGCCTTCGGCTAGGGTCGTAATCCCAGGTCCTGGGATTGAGCCCTGCATCGGGCTCTCTGCTTGGCGGGGAGCCTGCCTCCTCCCCTCTCTGCCTGTCTCTCTGCCTACCCATGGTCTCTGTCTGTCAAATAAATAAATAAAATCTTTAAAAAAAAAAGATATAAACAGTCCCAAGAATAGCACGTAAGTCGCTATCAATCTATCTTTGAACCGTCGCCTTATAAAAAAATGTTGAGAGCCTTAGAAAATAAATATGATTACTATTTCCTGCCATCTCAAAAAAAATAAAACAACAAGAAAAATAAACACCATTACCAGCAAAACCCAAAACAAAAGGTTAACTTATGTTATAGTAACTTGTAAACACTGTTCAGGAAGAAAAAGATAAAAGGCTAAATGCTAAGAGATATTCAAGTGGGATTAAGGAACATCGTGACCACTGAGTTGTATCAACAAACCTATCACCAGGGGAGTTACATGAACTAACTACTCAGGAAAGTGTTATCTACCTTGACAATGATCAGAATAAGAAATTAAGACATAATACACCCCAGAGATCATGTATCTCTAACACACCATAAGGTAAGCAATTTTTCACTGAAAATGGTAGGGATCATCACTGAACTGACAAGAAAGGCAAACAAAGAGGGGTATGTGCATAGAGAAATAGGAAAGTACCTAAAATTTCCTACTCTAGGAAATGGGTGTACCAAATTACAGAAGAAGGAAACTGATGAAAAAAAAATGCAGCAATGCATGATTACTAGCTGGCAGCACTCCTTTTCACTGTCTCTGTCATCAGTGAATCAGATGAAGTGACGCATTAAAAAAGTTTATTTCCAGTGACTCACTTTTCATGTAGTGGCAGTGAGTGAGATTATTTTTAGAAGTTAGAGTTAAAATGATCTTAAAAATAAATAATATTGCTTAAAGAAAACTAAAAAGTAAAATAGATATGTAATAGGTAAATTTAATATACAATCTAATGGTAGAATATTATTTTTGGACAATTTCATGTTCAGAAAATTTACTTTGGAGTTGTAAATAAGTTTTAAAAATTAATGACCTTATTTTTTTTATCATCAGTAAAAGAAGACTAGCTGGCAAATCGAAGTCTGTCAAATCCGTGAAGCAATCAAACACAACTGGTTAAAATGAGTAAGAAATGCTAAAAGAATACATATACCTCTTCTAAAAAAATAAAAATAAAATTACTAGATGGTAAATCCATTCTAGAGTTAACTAAATTCCCCAAGAATGAGCTCTGAAGTAACCACAAAAAGGGGAGAAAATACTAAACACTTCAGGAAAGAAGAAAATGATTGAAAGCATGGATTAGTTTTGAGAATTCCTACACATGTACCACAATTACCAATACTTGAAAAACTTGTCACCCAGATACAAAACAGAATTCCGGTTTTGACTAATTCATTTCCTAAACTAATTTCCTTCACACTTTCCACGGAACCCACAAAAACAGTGGAGAGCTGGAAAGAGATGGTCCTAACGATGCGTTCTTTCTTGACTTAGAGACATGTGAGGCTGGGGATCCTGCGGATGGGGTGTTCCTTTTCTATGCTTTCGGTCAACATCTTCTGTGTGACTATTGGTGCTCTGCATGTCCCCTGGCTCAGCTTCCAATGTTTCTTACAAATACAGGACAGGGTTGCTGGCTCCAATTTTATTGCTGCTTTATACACTCAAACAAGAATTAGCACAGTTAACATTTATTGAGCACATTATATGTGCTGGGCACTCTAAATTGATTAAAGAGAACCATCAGGATATACTGCATTTCTTCTCCTGATTTAGAACCTAAGTATTTGGTTTGGGTTTTATAATTCTTTTTATCATTTTCCCCCTCTCTAATTGGGCCCACTTTCAACATTTTATCATTACTTGTTCTTTATTTAATTTACTGATCAGACTTTATGAATAAAAAAAAAGAAAAACAATATAAAATGCAAATAAAAGAATGCTCTATAAACATTTTCACAGTTCTGTTGTATTCACATATCAAGATAAAAAAGACTCAGAATTATTTCTTTGGTTTAGATAACAAGACTTTTAATGGCTCTTACATATTAGACTGTAGGCAATGTAAGTAAGTGTTGGGTCTCTATATTAGACAGTCCAACCTTACCAGCACCTATTACCATGCCTAGGGCCTCAATATATATTTGTTATGTAACTCCTTGAATATTTACTTTTAGGGACTAATCTAACCTATCTCTGCAAAACATAATTATATTAATAAAAATAGACATCTAAGGAAAAAAAGGCAAGCTTAACCAAATTATTTCTTCGAGCATAATTCTCTTAGTAGTATTTCCTTCCTTTCAAACACAGGCTTTTGTTTTTACTCATAAAAGGTACAATTTCATAACACTGTTTAACAACAGTATCATTACATACAGATCTGGAGTGAAGCTTTCGTCTGTACAGATGATAGTATCCTGAGCCATGTCTTCTTCTGAAGTGGCTCTCCAGAACGCTGTCAGCTCAGACCTCATGTATCTACGCTGATTATAAATATGTTCGTGACATGGTGGCATCTGCTTGACAGTATTGACGTCCACATCTATGTGTGTGGTGGGATAGGGAGCATACATGACTTGCCGGAAGGGGAGCACAAAGCTTCCAGTTGAATCCTGTCATAATGAAAAGAAAATTTACTCTCTTATATGCCAAAAGATATGAAGAATTATTTTTTAATTAGAAAAACTGGCTTTCCCAAGTCCATCTCTGGAAGTTTACCTCAGGAAATTAGTCACGATAGTGTGCAAAAGTTTTAGTGATATGTGCACTACAGCATTGGTTTAAACAGTAAAATACTAGAAAATAAGCTAAGCAGCAAAAAAAAAAAAAGTGCTTAAATAAATGAAAATGTTTTTTGTTTACTTGCTAAAAATTAATTTGAAGTTTATGTATTGATATAGAAAGATTTTCATAACATATTGTGGAAAATGGAGGTTAATATATGTGGAGGTGGCAGGGAGCTGTGTCAAAGATACATACAGAATAGAAAGATGAGAAAGATATATGCCAAATACATGCCAATAGTGGTGATTCATTGGACTATGAGATTATGGGGAACTTTATTTTCTTCTTGTTATTCACATGTTTTTTTAAATCTCAATGAATATGTATTTTTATAAGTAAAAAATGGACTTCTTTCCAGGTATTGTCATTTAGGCAGTTAAATACCATGTAAGAAGTATCTACTGTGTATGAAGCATGGTGGTATTGGTTACGAATACAAGAGAGACTAGTTTAAATTTTTTACTCTTCTAATGCTGTAGTAGACATCTTTATAAGTCAGTCTTTCCCCTTATACAATTGTTTCCCTAGGATGGAATTCCAGAAGTAGAGATAGTAGGTTAAATGTCTGAACATTTTTAAGGCTCCTGACATATAATGGTAAAGTATTTTCTGAAAGGCTTAACAATTTATACATGTACAGAAAACTGCTAAATATTTTTTCATTAAATTATAGCTTCAAGTCTTCCTCTACGCATCTCATAGAGGTCATTTTCACGGATAAAATTACATAATTAAATAAGAGGGTGCTGAGGAAATAAAAGTACTAAGTACCCTATTATGTCTGATAAAAAGAAATTCTAATTTTCATATTTGTGCAATTCAAATTGGAAATGAGTTTCCCTTAAGTAGTTTCTGTATTTAAATATTTAAACATTATTCTAAGCCCAGAGCATGCACACTACTGAAAATGCAAAAGCTGATTATAATTTTTATTTGCAACACTTTTTAAATATATTTTTTTCCCTTTGCTATGCCTAGATTCTCAAGAAAGCATTCACGATGAATCACATAAGCATTAGGAAATCTACTTTCTTACATCTTTTGACTATAACTGAAATATCAATGATAGATTCAGTAAAGAGTCTTCCCTGTAATTACTGAAAATAAATGCTAACTTACCCATATCTGCTTTGCTCCCTGAAAAGTGGACTCAATTAGTTAGAGAAAGACAAGTACCATATGATTTCACCCATATGTGGAATTTAAGAAAAATAAACACCCTCCCAAATCCAGACAAACCTAAAAGCAGACTCTTCTTTTAAATCTTTTTTTTTTTAAAGATATTATTTGACAGAGAGACAGAGATCACAAGTAGGCAGAGAGGCAGGCAGAGAGAGAAGGGGAAGCAGGCTCCCCACTGAGCAGATAGCCTGACACGGGGCTCAATCCCAGAACCCTGAGATCATGACCCGAGCCAAAGGCAGAGGCTTAACCCACTGAGCCACCCAGGTGCCCCTAAAAACAGACTCTTAACTACAGAGAATAAAACGATAGTTACTAGAGGGGAGGTGTGTGGGGGTGTAAGACAGCGAGTGATTAAAGAGTACACTAATCACGATGAGCAATGAGTAACGTATAGAATTGTAGGATCACGATATTGTATACCTGAAATTAATATAATGCTGTATGTTACCTATACTGGCATTAAAAAAAAAAGAAAACGAAAAGCAGATTCAAGTAAATAAAAATTTTTTTTAAATAATTAAAAAATACACAAATGTGAATATATATCTGTGATTTGTTCAAATTCTATACACAGTTCTTGAAGACAGGAAGCAGTTTAAAATTTTCTTTCAATAAATGATACAGTACATAAACAAAAAATGCTAATGAAAATTCAAATTCTTTTCAGTTAAAAGAAAAAAAGTACCCATTTTTGATGTACACTTGATTCAAGCACATATTAAAAACAAATAATCCTGAGGTCAGACAGGCAGCTATAGGAAACCAAAGAGAAACACACAAAAAGATACTCTAAGATGTTTTACTCATACTAATTATAAATCTGTAAGACATATACTCAATACTCAGTACCTTGGCATATAAACATGAGATGTACTACATGCTAACACTCAAAATATATTTATAAAGAATGTCAAAAATGATTTTAAAAAGTTGCTTTCAGTTTGACAAATGGAAGTTATACCTTTAGCAGACCTTGTACAAAGAGCCCTGACTCGTACTTAAATGATGATTCTGCTTCACATAATCTGGAACATTTTCTCTCTGCTGGAGTCAGAAAAAGGCATAATGTTCTCACTATCTGTAAAAGAAAATATTTTAGAATTAAAATAGGGAGTTAAAGGCCACTGGTTTGCTTATGAAAGAAATGTGAATAGAAACTTCAACTATTATTGTCAATAAAATACATCCTGAGAACAAAGTATTCCTTAGTCACCTTCAGGAGTCCATAGGACATCACAGTTGTTGCTTAAAATAGGAATTCTGTGGTCAAGTAAGTTCGGGAAATGCTGGTAAATGCACTGTATGATATTTCAAAACCTTTAGTGTTTATGTATTGTGACCTTCCAGATGACTGATATAATATGCATACTCTATTCAACATATTTGACCATGGAACCCTTATCTCACTAAGAACTAATGACTTAATTATTGATTTTATCTCCATAGAGTAGTAACTATTTTTCAAACAAACAATTCTGGACAAGAAAACTAAATGCAGTTAAATTAGGCAGAATTATGGCTCCTGTTGAATGGTGAAATCCCATTATAATGAATATTAGGAGTCTCCAAATCCTCCAATAGAATGAGAATTAATTCTATCAAATTCGACTTAAAATAAGCAAGCCATTGGTTGGGGCTTGGAAATCTATAATTCTAACAGGATTTGATCTATAGCTCTATTAGGAAAAGTAAAAAGCCATTTAAGTATGTTGGAATTCAGACTATGTTCAGACAGTTTTTCATTATAGAGTGATGGCAACCGTTTCATATTAAAAAAATAAAAAACAAGCAATTATGCCAGAAGAGGATGTGGGATGAAAAAAGTGTTTTAAAAACAAAAAGCCCCTCAGGGTGCCTGAGTGGCTCAGTCAGTTAAGCATCTGCCTTCTTATGCGTCTGCCTTTTTAAGTGTCCGCCGGCTCAGGTCATGATCCCAGGGTCCTCTGATAGAGCCCCACATCGGGCTCCCTGCCCAGCAGGGAGTCTGCTTCTCCCTCTGCCCTTCCTTGTGTGCTCAGTCTCTCTCTCAGACTGTCTCAAAAAAATAAAAAATCTTTAAAAAGTTAAAAATAAAATAAAAACAGAGAGCCCCAACCACAGAGCCGCCTTCTTTCAAAAAGCTACTGGGAAGTCCTTCTGTGAAATCCAAAGGCTGTAGGTGACACAGATAGAAACCTACCTTCTTGGGGTAACAAATATAATAATAAATTGCTAGACCAATAAAGTAAGAGGTATACTAACCTTTCATAAATGGATGTATGAAAAATGTAATTTTGATAAATTAAGGATCAGGCAAGCATACAGGGTAGCTTATTAAAAGAAAAAAATACAAATGAATTTGTCAAGGACATAATTATTTCTAAGATAATTCCTGTGTAAAACATAAAAAAGAAAAATCAGGTTTGCTTAAATTGATAGATAAGTGCAACTTACCTCTGTCTAATTAACAGTCAGTGAAGAAAAGTACAAAATCCCTTAGTTTTTGCCTAATGCTTGGAAAGATTCTGTTTCCCTCTCCCTCTGGCCCTCCTCCTGCTTGTGATGGCTCTCTCTCTCAAATGAATAAATAAAATCCCCTTTTAAAAAATAAATTTATTTATTTATTTATTTGTTTGTTTGTTTATCTGAGAGAGAAAGAATAAGAGAGGGAGTATGAGAAGGGGAGGGTCCGAGGGGGAAGCAGACTCTCCTCTGAGCAGGACTCAATCCTGAGACTCCAGGATCATGACCTGAGCCCAAGGCAGTTGTTCAACCAACTGAACTACTCAGGTGCCCCCAAATGAATAAATAGATCTTAAAAAAAAAAGGTACATGGTTATTATCCTATTTATTAGAAGAGATGTCAGAAAACAGAAGACAAATATTTTTTAAAAATACCTTCTTGTAAGAAATTCTTAAAACTATACAATACTGAGAACTGTATAATATTTATGAATTATCAAAATGAAATGGATAAATGATTTCCTATTTAAGCAGTTGAACTTATTTTTGTCACAGGGTGTCACACAGTAATTTAGCCAAACTGTATTACCTCCTTATACTATTAGATTGTCTTGACTGCAAGCTAACTTTTAAATTATAATCCATGATATGTTAGCAGCATTAAGAAGTCAGATTATTGGCCAGATTATAAAATATATTACCTTATTTACTTTTTCTGCACTGCTACCTACGACGACAGAACAGCCACAGGTTTGCAAGTGTGAGCTGATGGCACTGCAAGGAGAAGGAAAAAGATGAAAAAACACTGCCAGTAAAAAAGTCACAAACGAAAACAAACAAACAAAAAAGGGCAAGTGAACTTCAAACAACTGAGACTAGCTTGATGAATGCCAAGCTACAAGAAAAATGCCATCTCTTATTTCCTATAGTACTTTACATTTTCCTCAGGCCTTTCACAGAGATTCTCCCATTTGAACTTAAAACCCAGTTAGTAAAATATTACCATTTTATAGTGAAAGAAACTGAGGTGTAGAGAGGTTAAGTGATTTATTTAAAATCAAATGGGATTAAAAGTAATTATATGAATGGCTGACAGGCAGCAGAATCAGCACTGAAGTGCTTCTGAGTCAAGCTATGTAAGGCTTCTAGGTTAAAAACACTCACGTCTCTGAGATTCTCTGAGGAAAACTCTATGGACATAAGAAGCAAATGCTTTATCCTTTCATTTCTCATTGAAAAAAATAAAATTTCACAATATTCTTTAATTGTAAAGAAACACTAAGGTAGAAAATGAGATTATACATGCAGAGAGAGCACTTAGTATAGAGACTGACTCACAGGCACCTGATAAATTTTGGCTGTTATTATTGTTACTACATTTTCCTTCAAAGAAAGAGAAATACAAAATGTCAGCTATTATGTACTTATATGTTACAGGCACTGTTTTTATGCTTAATATGATTTATCTCACTCAATTCTTACAACAAATCATATGAAGTAGATACTATTATTATTCCTATTTTACACATGAGGAAATGGGGGCACAGAGACTTCAGGTAGCTTGCCCAGGTTCACAGAGCAATAACCCAGGGAGTCTGGTTTCAGGGCCCACACTCTAAAGTACTAAAATCTGCTGAAAGAGAGAAGGATCAGAAAAAATACAAATAATTTTCTTTTCTAGGCCTAAATAACTTAATTCCATACAAACGAAATTTAATTTGTAAGGGTTCTGTGATATTGTGATTTTATATATGGCCTTCACCCCCAGTACCCCAAACCCTTGGAATTTCCCAAGTGTAGGAAATGATAGATATACCTTTGTTATGTTAATGAGGCAACTTTGGGAAAGCACTTAGGATGGGGACTGATTTGCAGGTGGAGCCAACCATGTGACAAGGGTTAAAACTTTCAGTCCCTCCCCTTAACTTCTGGGGAGGGAAAAGGGGCTGGAGGTTATCTCCAACGGCCAATAATTTAATCAATCAGGCCTATGAAATGAAGCCTCCATGAAAACCTAAAAGGAAGGAGTTTGGAGAGCTTCTGGGTTAGTGAACACGGGGATCTCGGGAGAGTGGTATGCCTGGAGAGAGTACGGAAGCACTTCCCTCTTTTCCCAGACCTTGTCCTAGGCATCTCTTCCATCTGGATGTTCATCTGCATCTTAGATTCTATCGTTTATAATAATTAAGTAAATGAAATGTTTGAGTCCTGTGAGCTGCTCTAGCAAATGAATGGAACCCAAGGAGGGGGCTGTAGGAACCTGATTTATGGCCAATTGGTAAGAAGTCCAGATAATAACCTGGAATTGTTACTGGTGTCTGAAGTCCAAGGAGGGGATGGTTGGGACGTTCAATCTGTTGCCAGTCAGTCAGATTGGTGTCAGGGGGGTAGAGGAGACACAGTCTTGTGGGACTGAACTCTTAACCTATGGAATCTGACACTCTCTCCAGGCAGAGAGTGTCAGAACTGAATTAAATTGCAGGACACTGACTTTGTATCTATAACATTGTTTGTAGGGAACCCCCTCGACGCTGAAAGTGGGTCAAAGAACTCCCTTCAGTTTTAGTTTCAGCTTTAATGAGAAGTAAAGTAAGAAACCAGAACCAAACAAGAGACCAAGATTTCTTGCTGGGACACTGTGGAAACTCAGCTTCCTTAAATATTAAAAGAGTAACATCAAATGTATCACAGACATGTCATAAATGAAAAAATAACACAAAGCTAAGTAATAGTTTAAATATGCAACACTGTTCCTAGAATAATTTGGGTAGCTAGTCTCATTGTTTTCATCCTTCCAAATTGTGTCATAGGTGAGCCTAAGATTTCTACCTGCTTTATCCATCTCTTACAAAAAGAAACAAAATCCTTACTTGAGAAGAAAGCCTTCATGACAGCTGTCACCAATATCATCATCATTGAGCACTGTGTCAGCTATCTAAAACACACAAAAACAACAACAAAGTTATTCTGGCTATACTACAGCATTGAAATAACACTCTTTAAATACACAAGTTTTCTGAACTTCGGGTTTAATATGACACATTGCCCTCATTTCTAAAGCATCAAGAATCCCAATAAAACAACCTCTGTGCACTCTATAAACTTCTAGAAGAACAAATGTGAAAACTGGTCAGGCAGGTTAAGCAATAATTTTGACAAGAACAACTTCCTCTTGTGGGCTGTCAGAATCAGGAGACTAAACTTAATGACAAAGTCAGAAAGAAACAAGAATAATTTTCCTAAATATTTCTATACACACACAGAGTGTGTGATTCAAAATGCCAACAAATGATTAAGAAAACTAGATTAGTGAATGTCAATAAACTTGTGCTAACCACCACTGAATGGAATACTGCTTTGTTACAAAAAGTATCGCACTAAATACTGATTGCTTTTAATAAGGTCTGGAATTCTCCTACTTCTAAGAAATACAAAAGTAGTGAAATAAAACTAAATAAATGTAATTCTGCCACAACTATCACTGACCAAAAAAAAGCCTCTGTTTGGCTATAAAACTCAGGGTTTTATATGTGTTTGCTAAAGAGGCTGATACTTCATATGAACAGTATATATGACAAAAAATGCATACTACTAAAATTAGAATACTACTAATATACCTAACAGTAATATAACTCAAGAGAAGTGATAAGAGGTACCATTATTTCTATTTAATAATATAAGAAAGAACTTACATCTATTTCTTCAGGAACACTGTGTGATTTCATAGATGAAAGCAGTTCCATTACAGGAATTACTTCGCCAGTAAGCATTGGAATAATACTCTGACCCTGTACAAAAAAGCAAAATGAAGTGAAGAAAACTACACAATGAAGGTATTCCTGGCTTTCTGAAAGCTTGAGTTACACCACTTTGCTTTTATGAAAGACCTACATTAGTACCTGTTTTCGATAACCAAGAGAAATCTGAAGAGGATTTCTGCTTTTACCAAAAAAAAGGTGAAAAGCTAAAACAGTGTCGAGCATTTGTTTTGAAGGACCCATTACAGAAGGTGGCGCATAGCCTGAGTCCAAGGGCGGCCTGGCTGAGCTCCTGCCCTGGGAACTCTACTCAGCATCTCAGCATCAAGCTGCCTTGACTTTGGACCGTGTCTGTGAGCATCTGTGCATTAGCTTGATTTTTTTGTGCATCCATTAGTAGGATGTGTTCTAAGGTATCAGAGATGCTTAAGGGGGTTATTTTTTGGGTCTGGGAACACTCAAAAACTTTTCCATATAAATTAATGGTAACCACTTCTTTATGGTCATTTCAGTGTATAACATGTTTTTACAGGAACTCTCTATTTTTGGATAGTGGGGGAAAACCTGTCTAGGATAAATGGGGCAATAAAAGAGTAAGAGCTGAAAACAAAGAACATCCTTTGATAGAAATACCTGATAACTTGTTAAAACACAGCCCCAAATAAGTCTACTACTTCAAAACATTTCTAAAGGATGTACAAACTATTTAAAACTAATTTTCACTCTTCCAGGAATGATTTTCTTTAGTTAGAGTGGAATCATTGGCTTATCACTTAGCAATCCAGCAATAATTAAATTACCATGCCAAATTTAGAAAGGATTTGCTTTGATAATTATTTGAGATATAAAAAATTCTTATTGATGCATTTTATATTTAAAAATAAGGAAAACCAACCATAAAAAATCTTAGAAGTATTCAGCAAATAACTCCCTAGTAAAGCTTGAGTCAATATATTCACAATAAGTGTTAGTACCCATATGCAAATCAAAATCACATATATCATAAGCATCAATAAAACATACATCAAAAATACAATTTTGAAATTTGTAGTGTCTAGAATGAAACTGAAACCTCAATATGGAACATCACAGATATAGAGTGTCTCAAAGATGGGTGATCTCTCATTTAGTCATTACCATCACCCCGCCCCAAATTCTTGAACCATCCTGAATATGTAAACTTTTAGAGAGAGAGATGACAAACTTCTTGTAACATATCTGTTAATTTTTAGCTAAACATGTTTTTAAAATCACATATTAAGAATAATCAATAATAGTTTTTTTCTCACTCACCTCTCAGGAAACTATTTTGTTCAAACTTTTCACATGTGTCTTTAAATCTCAGTCATTCCTAGAGTCATTTTCTGAGTGATTATACCCAGTTTTTCAGAAACTTGGGAATTTAAATGTGATGCTGTCTGTGGAAATTTTATGCCAAGTCATAAGCCTCCTTGCATCCTATAGAAGGTTTCATTATTTTAAAAAATTCATCCTGTAGTAACCTCCAAACACAACCACTCACTGTTTCTGCTCTTTAAAAGAATTTTTTAAATGCCTGCTCACAATTACAATCAACACATGCAATTCAACAATAATGACTAGCTATAAAGTGATTTCCTTATAAAGTGATTTTATCAGATGATAGCTACAAGCATCCAAAACTTGCACTGAATGAAGTCAGTGACTGATTCCAGACTAATGTGTCATCCCCAAATAGTATTTACTTATTCAAAATAAAATCATGCACATGATATGAGATTTGTAAGGATTCAATTATCCAAAATAAAATCATGCACATGATACGAGATTTGCAAGGATTCAATTTATCAGGCAGCTTCTTTGCAGAAAGGATAACTGTAGGAAAATATCTTCCCCTATGTTTAGGCATATATATAGTGCCATAAACTATATCTCAGATATTTACTGTAACTGAATGCATATCCTCATCAAAGCTCAACAAAAGAACGACTACAAGCCTGAACACAGAAGAAACTCAAAAGAAAATACAGGGTTCTCTTCCTCCTGTGACTTCTCTAACTTGAACTTCTTAGCAGGACAATGTTTCCCCTTTAAAAACCTCCAGTTTGTCTAAATATACAGAAGAAGAGGATAACATTTTAGAAGAGCCCTTAAAATAAAACTTAAGAGTGGTAAATTTTTTAAGTACAGGTCTGGTTTGAAAAAAAAAAAAGTCCCAGGAAAAACAGAATTTTATTGGGTCTTAAATTTCTTTATTGTTAGGTAATTCTACTAACTACTCCATAACTAGTTGGTAAAAGTGCCCCCAATGCTTGGCACTCAGTGTTCATCAACCAACAAGGCCAGGCATCTCTGGGTAAAGGGAAACCTTTTCTGGTAAGTGTTAGACCTTTCCCCAGGATTACCTCCTCTGACCTGGAAGGTTATTTACAAAAATACAGATATAATAACAATTTTGTAAAGGAAGTCATTTTATAGGGTTTTGTATTTTCCTGGTTTAAGTTCTGTATATTCACAAATTTTTAGAACAGTTACTGTTTAAAGTACTATTTGGTCTTAGGCATGCTGTAGGAGAACCAGAGTAAAGACAACCCCGTCATCCTTAGACTAGAGTTCAACACAAGAAATACTGAGGGTGGCCAGAGGCAAGGGGAGTTAAGGCAAAGAACTCTTTCTCCACTGGAGATTCTCCTTCAGGACATCTCTGCCCTGCAGTGAAATGGTTCGTATTTAATTTCCATAAGGGAAACCACATTGATGCAATCATGCATCTCAGACCCTGGTGCCTGTACCCTAAGGAGATACAAAGCCATGGGAAAACATAGCAAGTTTCCCAAGAGACTTCACATAACCAGAAGGCTGATCAGAAAGGTGAGGAATATCACTGGTAAACTGCAACATTAAATAGATAAAAAAATAACTAAAATATAAATCATGAGTTTTAAAAATCCAGCATGAGACTTCAAGTAAATATCATGCTTAGAACTGTCTGTTTCCCCAGCTATCTTAGAGGAGTATACTCACTTCCCTCCTATTATAACTACGTCTACGGAAATGTTTAAGAACGAATGCCTTAAAAAAAATCTCATATAAAACTTAAAATTTTTACTATGAACCAGTTATTTAAAACATACTCTGGGCAAACAGAAAAAGAAAGGTAGCAAAATTGCTATTATTAACTTATTTAACTAAGTCTAAGATATGAAAATTTTCATCCAGTTTATTCCATTTATTTCCATAAAGGTTCTGTTCATTTTCATACTGACTCTGTCAAAATAGGATTGGTACAGCTTCAAGGCAGTAAGAAAATTAGCCCTCACTCTTCTATAGATGCATGACATGAGTTTGGTGGTGTTTGATAGTACGCAGTCTGTACCTTACCTGATCTTCCATTCTTTCCGTGCCTTCTAAGACTATCTTCTGCACATTTTCTTGCCTTTCCTGAGCAAGAGAAAATTCATTAAAATTAACAAAACATTGTGATATTTGTTTATTTTTCACAATGTAGTTAAGTGGCAGACATGTTATTGTGTAATTCAGTTCATGAGAAAAATATTTTCCTCATTAGGGCAGAAAAAAAAAGGGAGGGAGCAGGAAATTAATACAACAAATCCATTTTCTTATAAACAATACAAAATAAAATAAAAACACCCTTTTCTCTGCAGGTAAAAAAAGATAACTTATCAGAAAATAGTCAATGTAACATGTGTGCATGGTTTCACAAAGGAAACTAATGGTTTGTACTTTTCAAATTAAGAAAGATCAAGTTATATGTATCTGGGCTTTCCTGATTTAAAATGATTTTCATAAACATTTAAAATAAAAAAACAGGGTGCCTGGGTGGCTAAGTGGGTTAAGCCTCTGCCTTTGGCTCAGGTCATGATCTCAGGGTCCTGGGATCAAGCCCTGCATAGGGCATTGGACTCTCTGCCCCATCTCCCTCCCTGCCTCTCTGCCTACTTGTGATCTCTGTCTGTCAAATAAATAAATATTAAAAAAAAAAAAAAGAAAGAAAACACAGTATGCAAACATAGTAAAACACTCTTCTTCTCAAAGATACTACTCCGCCTTACTAGGAGTAAAAGCCTTACAAAACTAATAGCTATTTAACTAGTATCAAAACTGTACTAGTGTGATACTAGTACTAAAACTGTAAAGCAGAAAGGAGAGTTAAATTTGTTCTTCATGTCTGCCAAAAGTACATGAAAATATAAATATTACTAAATATTAAACTATAGCATTTAGGGGAGGAGAGTAATTTCCTCTGGCTTGACCTACAATTTTTTTTTTTTTAACGATTTTATTTATTTATTTGACAGAGAGAAATCACAAGTAGATGGAGAGGCAGGCAGAGAGAGAGAGAGGGAAGCAGGCTCTCTGCTGAGCAGAGAGCCCGATGCGGGACCCGATCCCAGGACCCTGAGATCATGACCTGAGCCGAAGGCAGCGGCTTAAACCACTGAGCCACTCAGGCGCCCCTTGACCTACAAAATTAAAAGGAACATCTCCTAGAAACTACTTCGTGTAACCTCCTCATTTTACAATTTTCAGAACTTGGCAAAGAAGTTAAAGAGACCAAAGGCTACATGGCCAACTGCTTAGGAAACACTTGTTTTGAACTGCCTGTACCTACACACAGTATCAAGTGAAAAACAGGGTCATGCAATGCAAAAAGAGAAAAGGTTTTATAGTTAAACGTTTCCAAGACAAACCTAGACTCTAAAGTTTACTACGATATTCTCAAGTTCTCTAAGCTTTAGCTTTTACTTGTACCATAGAACTATCATCTCCTACCTTCAAGGGTTATTATAAAGACCACTGACATCAGATTACTAGAACTATCTAATAGGGCAGATCTAAGTAAGAGCTACTGTATGAAGTTAAGCGCATGTAATTTCTAAAAATTAGATATAAATGCATCAGAAGATAAATTTTCAATGGCCAGGTTAGCATGATTAATAAGCTCAAAAACCACTCACCTTGTGCATCCATATCCTTCCTTTCCTGATAATGTGTGTTAATCTATCAACACACACTCTGTGAAGTGGGAGGTAGAAGCTGAGTTCTGTCTGTGGAAGTATAATTGATAGACCGTATGTGCTCCTATCTCCATTCCAGTTTCCATCAAAGATTAATGAAACAATAATTACTCCTTTTTCAGACAAGACAAAAAACTTCACATCTATAGCCCCACTCTCTGCATTTCGGAGGATTTCTCCATTTAAGGTGTGGTTGGCAAGAAAAGTTATTTCTCCATCGCTGAGAAGTAGCTGTTCTGTCTTTGGAGCCCAAATATGTCTAACTCTAGGACCAAGAATATTGTCCCAGTAAGCAAAAGTAGCTGCTAATAAAGGTGATTCACCACTCAGAGCAATCTCTGTCTTGGCAACAGCTGGAGATGGTGGTGGACAGAGATTCGACATCACTGCATCCCATTTACCGTATTATCCAAATGCTCCAGGGATATCTAAATAATAACATACAAAACCAATGATTAGGTTCAGCAATTGTAAAGTCATACATCAGAAATTCAAAAGATTTGGGCCTATGTGGTTCTTTTCTTCAGTCAAAAAGGATTTGGAGAGATGCCTGGGTGGCTCAGTGGGTTAGGCCTCTGCCTTGGGCCCAGGTCATGATCTCAGGGTCGTGGGATTGAGCCCCCCATCAGGCTCTCTGCTCAGCAGGGAGCCAGCTTCCTCCCATTTTCTCTGCCTGCACTGTGCTTACTTGTGATCTCTGTGTCAGATAAATTAAAAAAAACTTAAAAAAAAAAAAAAAGATTTGGAAACACATCCCCTACTAGAATAGACATTTGACTACCATGGCAGGTGCACACTAAATACTTGTTAATACAATGATAATCTTATAATACATAGTAACTTGTCACCTATATTCAGGGAATATACTTGAAAATCCAAAGTATTAATGATCCAAAAAAGGGTCTTTGAACATTAATATGAAATGTCATATACTAAAGCTCGTAGAATAGACCCTCACTGCCCCCAAATATCCAGTCTATGTGCAATATAATGATTGGATATTTGGTTCCTAAACCACAGCAACCAAGAGAGCAAATTGGGAAAGGGAGAACTCAGCTAGAGGCCACCATACCTGTTGTGGGTTGAACTATGTCCCCTCCCCTCACTAAATATATGCTCAAGTTCTAACCCTTTGTATTTATCAATGTGACCTTATTTGAAAATAGGTATATTCGAATTAAGGTGGGGTCATACTGGATAAGGGTGGATCCTAGTTCAAGGACTGGTATCCTTATGAAAGATTTAGAGACACATGGACGAAGAGGAAACAGGGCTATGTAAAGACAGAGATAGGAATTAGAGTGATAGAACTACAAGCCAAGGAAAGCCAAACACTGCTGAGAAGTACTGTGAGTTAAGAGATAAGGAAGAGTCTTCCTTACATCTTTCAGAGAAGCATGTCCCTACAGATACCTTATTTTGGACTTCTAGTTTTCAAAACTGTGAGAGAATAAATTTTTGTTGTTTTACATCACTCAGTTTGTGGCCCTTTGTTATGGCAGTCCTAGGAAACTAGTAAAGACACCTGACAGTAGGAACACCTTAAAGCTGTTAAAAGGTGGTGGGGGTGGGAGAGAGAAAAAGTAAAGGAAAAGAAAAAAGAAAAAGAAGAGAGAAAGAAAGGAAGAAAAAAAGACAAAAAATTTCAAAGACACAATAAGCTAGAGCCATAATAAAAAAAATGAGGTAACAGTACTGTTATTCTCAACAAGCTCTCTGGGTTTCAGGATACTAAAGCCCAAGACTGGTGTCTGAAATAACACTGAAACATCAAGATGAAGATAAATATGTTTAATATGCTTCTTAAATTTAAGAAAGCAGTGCAGCAGTACTAAGTTCATTACAAAGAGTTCTATACTAAATGGCTAAACTAAAAAGCTTCAGTTATTTAGAACATGTAAAGAACAAAGTGACTCAATGGCTATTAGTAAAAGCCTTTCACTCTGCTAAGAAAATAGACACGGAAAGAAAAACTAACTGCCCAAGGTCACAGAATCCAGTAAGAATCAAGGTCTCCTATAAATTTTAACCCACTGAAATCTTAACACTCTAAAGCTATATACTCTCTGTGATTTTAGTGTAAAATGTATCATTCTGGCCCAATATTAAAATTGAGGGGCGCCTGGCTGACTCAGTCAGTGAAGCATGTTACTGGATCCTGGGGTTGTGGGTTTGAGCCCCCCCATTGGGTATAGAGATTACTTAAAAATAAAATGTTTTAAAAAATTGAATACGTGTATTGAAAGGCCTAAAGTGAAAAGAACCATAACAATTACATTAAAGCAAGTCTAAAATTGGGGAATCTATTCATTGTAATGATAAAGGGTAGCAATTTATAGGTGAATTATGATATACCTATCTTTGCCTATGGGACTGCTTTGGGAGGCAGCATTTGCTCTATAAAGACAATTAATTTACTTAACGAATTTTATCTACATCTTGTCAAGAGAGTTCAGAGACTGCTCAAAAGCAGTGGCTTCTATTTTTAGAGTATCAGATGAGCATTTTTATCATGCATGTCAAGAATAGGTATACAGAACTTGGCAAAACACTTTATAATATGCATGTGTTGAAATGACAACGTAAAGGCAATTAATGATGTATTTTTTAGTTCAAGAATTCATTTAGGGAATATTTACTTTTTAATGTGTTATATCAACATAATAGTCTTAAACGTACTATCCTGGACATAAACTCTCTAGCTTATTTAATTATCCACTGTTTTGAATAAAATGTAAACAGTTTACAAGATAGCAAACAGGAATGTAATTTGAATTCAAACTGTAATGATGCCATTGTCATCATTAATAATAAACTGGGGGCAAGGAGATGAGTTAACACACAGCCACGAAATTATACTGTAACATTTTCCTTTTGTTCTTTCTTTTTGGATAAAAAAGGTGAATAATCATAAGAACAATATTTTAACTCAAACATTTCATCATTATGTTGGAAATAAAAGCCTTTCCTAAAATCAAACTGAGCCCCAGCGCAAAATCTGGTTGGATTATGCGAAAATTTTAAACTGTGAAAATTAAATTATTACAGACCATTAATTACATTTATATTCATTGCTATTATCATTAGAAAGAAAACAAAAGACAAGCATCATGTTGAATTGCTTAGGTTAAAATTCTTCCAAAATTAATACTTTTGAGAAATGAAATGTTACAGAGAAGTATAATAAGGAGAGCTGTAAAAATAATTTTACTAACACTTAAACTCATCATCTTTGGTGAGGAAAATCCATATACATAAATATGACTGAAAAAATTCAGGTCAAAACCAATAGTCTTATCTATATATCTACAGTAGTTGGCTACTCCAGGTTATCAAACATTAGCCATAAGAGTCTTTTGAGGGAAGCCAGGATCCAAATTGGGTGACACGGTGGCTTTCTACTCCTGTAAACAAAGAATAGGGTTCATGAGGATGTACCCAATATACTTTCTGAAAATAATCCAACATATGCAGACATTAAAGATTATATTAATTACTATCTGTTAAAACTGTTAGCAGAGTATAAGGTTCAAAGCTTTGCTTTTTCTTAAACCTTTGCTAAAAGCTAGCATCTCTTCTCCCACTGGTATTTAGAAAGTTGATTGGTCCACTGCTGTTGTAAATCCGAATTCAGACATCATAAGGCTCACAATTCTTGTAACCATGCTTTCTGTTTATTTTCTAAAAGCCCTAAAAGCAGCAGGGTCCTAAGCCAGCCCACTTTCCAAAAACAGACGCTGCCCAGGCCAACTTTAATGACAGTGAACTGTTAACACCAGACTGTTTGCAACATTTTCTAAGTTTTTATCAAAATTCGCAGATGAAATTTTTATCAGTGTTAGTCTCTCACTGATCCAAGTTTCTCACATAATAGGCAGGCTAACACACACTACTCCTTAGAACTACTTAATTAACATAGAGCCCAAGGGCAGGCTTGAAAACTAGGAGTCCTCATTGTTTTTTGTTTTTGCTTTTTCTCCGAAAGCAAATTTTGGACTCCTAACAGAGCCAAATAAAGAGGCTATTTTATCAACTTCATAAAGAGAGAAAAAAAAATTTTTTTTAACACCTAGGTGTAACTTTCCTGGAGCAGGTTAGTGCTGGCTTTGTGCACAATAAGCAATGTGGTCTAGAACTTCTCTCATTTTTGTTTTAGATGTATAAAGAGTAGTCAATCATGAGGCGATTTCCAACTAATTCAGGGAGTTCCCAGAGTGGCAGGGTTTGGATGAGATGCTGGCCAACGGTATCTGTGTCACATAACCCCATCATATTTCAAGTATTCTGACTCCGTATTATTAATCTTCCATATATTCTCGCTTCTGTAAGGTTCCCAATATGTTAAAAGTTTTCTAAAGTCTGTTAAAGATGGTTATCAAACAGTCTTTTTCAAATTAAAAGTACAAATTAAATGTACAGCCAGACGTGTTGGGTCCCCTTGCTTTTCATCACAGGTGAGGGATGGAACAGTCTATCGGAACTTCTCCACTGGCCACAGGCACCGTTACTTCTCTAAGGCCTAGCAATCTCCATTGTTTCTGAAAGGGTCCTCTCTCTCGGGCAAGAGCATGACCTCCGTCTGTCTCCTGAACACGGGAGCCTGGCGGGGCAGGGGGTGATTCACATGCCGTGTGGGCACGTCAGACGTGTAATCAGTGCACTTCTTTCTGCAGCAGATCCTATCAGTCCGGTGATGCTCAAGTCATCATGGTCACTTCCTTTATGTGTAACCTCACTGCCCTGAAGCAATCAAGTCAGGACCCACACAGTGGGAACACAACCCGTCTCGAATTGCTCCTCAAATTCACAGAGAATGGGCAATCTTTAGAAACCTGCTTTCAAATTGTGTAGCCATGTGGGATCTCCCCCCACACCTCCCCGTGCCATTCCACCCGGCTTTATCTCCGCTCAGACCCGGGCTTGGGGTTCACCGCGCCCCACCCGCCCTCTGGCCTTCCCCAGAGACAGGCTTCTCAGTGCTCGAGGCGCTTTCCCTCGAACCCGCGGCGCAGGTGGTCCGACGGGTCGGTCTGGGTCTCACACCGAGTGCCCGGGAAGCGGCCGGCTCGCGGACCGCCGGCGGGAATGAGGGCCAGAGGCCCAGTCCCCAGCCCCCGGTCTCCGTGCCGCCGCCGCCGCCGCCGGGAAGCCGGGGGCCCGGATGGAGACAACTACTAGTCACCAGCTGGAAAACCCGATGCCGGATTTCGGTCTGGGAGCACAAGCCGAGCCCTGGGGAGAGCTGCTGCCACCGCCGCGGCCCTCGCACGGTCCCTGGACCCCGACCCCAAGCAGTCGCCTACCCGCCGGCTTCTCACTCACCCAGTCGCCAACGCCTGCGACTCAGGCGCCGCGGGCGCAGGGACCGCAACCGCAGCCCGGCCACCGCCCCGCCCCACCCCTATCCCCGCCCCCACTCGCCCCGCCCCCGGTCCCGGCCCCTAGCGCGCGTCCCGACCCCGAACCCGCTTCACGCCTCGGTTGTTTCACGCTTGGTACTCTTCTTCTGGGTAAATTTTACCCAGTGGTTCGCCCATCACCTTCAACGAATACTACGACAGCAAGGGAGGGGAGAAACGGTGAGGAAAACAAAAGCGCACACCTCCTAAGCACCCGCCTCCTGCTCTCTCTGGACCCCGCCCCCGAAGGGAAGCAACCGGGCAGCAGGGATGGTTGACGCGTCAAGCGCCATCTTTTGCGTGGGCGGAAGAAGTTGCTGCTTCGTTTTCGTTTCCTCGTGAGCCGCCGTACCTTGGTGTTGGCGTTTTCGATTTGCCATTACGTGAGCGCGCGAGGCCTGTGGAAGGGGGCGGGCC
Source organism: Mustela nigripes (assembly GCF_022355385.1). Lineage (NCBI taxonomy): Eukaryota > Metazoa > Chordata > Mammalia > Carnivora > Mustelidae > Mustela > Mustela nigripes. The sequence continues at coordinate 42,415,483 of NC_081565.1, read as the reverse complement.
AAACTTGCTCCGTCCTTTTGTTCCATGACGTGATTCCTGAAAATGTTGAGTAAGGTGTTAGCCGAGGCAGTGCTGTTTTTAGTGGCGAGGGCTGCCCGCTCCGAGAAAGCCCAGTTGGTAGTTGCGAATGGGTTTGTTTGTGCTTGGCAGGCAGCGGGCGCTCAACAAGTGTGTGTTGAATAAATGGATTTTTTTCCTTATGACACAATTAAGTGAGCTGTGACTCCACCCCAGGTCTGGTTAGGTAATTTCCTTTTTCTACAATACATAGTCACCGCAAGTCTGTCGTCTTCACGTTGTAAACATTTTCGTAAGCTTGATTTTCACACTTTTAAACGTCGTGTTAGTGGCACCGTGTGAACGAGTTGAGGCTTTTTAGCCTTCGGGTCTGCAAGGGTATATATTCACGCCACAGATGAATGGCACTTAACATTTTTCACACTAAAAATCATACAGCACATCTTTATCACTCACGGAGGAAAAAAAGGAAGACTAAATACACAAATGCCTCCCTCAAACTTCTGCCCTCTGCAGAATTAGACACCTTATCCAATCAGCGCCATATACTCTTAGAGCACCAAATAGCTACCATTTATCTAGTTCCTGTTGTACGTCTGGGACTGGGCTCCTTAGTCTAGGGAAGAATTGTGTTTAATTCTCCCAGCCTATCTAGGGTACAGATACCGTTCTCCAGTTCTGTGCAGTTTCAAAGCCCACTGAGACCTGAGGACATGAGGCTGCTGCTAAGTTAATGACAGCTCTTCTCAGGTAACACCTATAGGAGATAATACTAACGAACCCAGTTTAGAGTAAAACCGAGATTCGGGTTAAGTACTTGGGGAAGGAGTAAAGTGCCAAAAATAGCTTTTTGTATGTCAAAAATTTGCCTATATACAGAATAATATCCTTAAGTCTCCAGCAGGTTTTCGGTTTTGTGCAATATCAACTTCAGAACAACTGTGTTTTCTAAATTCTGTGTGACCATGTGGAATAACATAGATAATTAAAGTGGGTCTCTACATGTGATGTTTTGTGGCTAGTGGATGTGAATGTTTTCCCGCACGTATAACCAATTATTTAGGCATTGTGCACAAGCAGTAGCTTGTATGTTTTTCAGTGAATCAGAGCAAAAACAACAACAACAACAAAAAAAAAATAGGGCAAAAGTAATTATGGCTTAGTAATGTGATCCATAATACTTGTATGTATAACATTTTACAGTTGAGGTGTGAAATAGGACAGATACCCCTTCTTCAGGGAACCAAAGAAAAAATTTGGCTCTAAAAATTTGGTTCATATTACTAAATACATAGTAATATGATCCATATTAGCAGCACCAAAGGATGGCTTGGGAGGGATTTAACCCCTATCTCCTCCAGACTCTTGTCAGTCAGCCCAAATAGGCCACCTAGTGAAAATAGTAACTTGCCATCTAGTGAAAATAGAAATTTTGCTATTGAAATATTTCTTCAAGCAAGAGTCCTAGTCCTCCATTTCCAACCAGAATCTCAAGACTTTCTTTAGCAATTTTTGAGCTATCCACCTACCCACATGTTAATGAACAATCATATGAAAAGTGTCTACAACTAGAAGGGGAGCAGTGAATAAGTAAGAGGTTGGACTCTGGAATCTTTGCCTTTGATTAGTTGTGAGACTTTGGACAGCATATGACTTCTTTTGCCTCAGTTTCCTTAGCTACAAAGTGGCAAGCAGAATAATTTCTTATGGGGTTGTTGTGAGGCTGGCCTGCAGTAAACTAAGGATTTAGAATAGCACTTTCAAGAAATGATGGCTCTAATCTCAATTTTGGTAACTGTGCAAGGATAACAAAAGAAATAACAAACATCAGACAAATCTCTTAAACTGTGTACATATTTTAATTCTAATAAATAGAATACCAGAACCCAGGAAGCATTATTGGTACATAACAAATGTTAGTTATTGTCAGGAAGCCTTCTCCCCATCCACTCTTTATTAATGTATTTCAGAAATGTCTTCTGTGCTGCTTCAGAGCTGGAGCTGAGGACTTGTTGATTACCTCCCATTTACCAGGATTACAGCAAATTAAATTTAACTGTGACTGGCATGCGAACTATCTGATGTCGGTTGGACATGGATGAGGAATATTGCTATATAAACCACAGTGAGTTTAATTTCTTTAAGTAATGAGATTTTTTGTGGTTGCCTTAATCATTAGAGACTTGTCAATATGAATTTTATGGTACATTACCTCTTGGTTGGAATATGCATGAGCCAACACCCAACTGAGGTGCTTGCAGTTGGAATCTTGGTCACTGGATATAGTAAGTTAGTTCTGTGAGCCAGTGTGATATAAATGGTTTAGAAAGCTCTAGTGGGTCCATGTCTGTTCTAATGATGCATAATGTAGGTAACACTCCTGTGAGGGAACATTAGGATCTCGTGGATATTTTCATGTCCTTCTGGGACTCACCATTCTATAAACAACAAGCTTGTCAATGAGAGGAAGCACATCCTCCACCAGGTATTAACCTCTGTTTCTTCCTCCATGTGGGTGCTCAGGACCTCACAGCAACAGTTATGAATGATCTAAGGCCCAGAATAAAGGGTGCCCAGGGAGAAGAAATTCCTAGCCAACTGCAACATCATAAGATGCACAACAAGTAAGAGAACAAGTAGGAAGACAGGAGTACCAGTTTCTTAAATCTTAGACAAGATCATTAGCTAATTTCTTATAGAAGACAGATTTTGAAGACACATCTTGGTAAGTTTGTCATAATTTGATGGAATTTAGATGCAATGGGTAGCGCAGAATGATAGTTCTGGTGCTGTCCTACTAAAATGCGAGAGTGACAGTGGACCGGTGGCAGAAAAGTGGCTGCGTTCAAACACAGTGACTCCTTCTATAGCCACATACTTCCCAGGTCCATTTTACACTGTGTCCCTGAGCCTATCTGCCTGTGGTTATCAAATCCCGCCCCGCAAACAGCTCTTAGCATTTTCTTGTTTATTTCTAGTTTGTACTTGACTACACTTAATAATATGTTGCTTTTAAAAGGTAGTTAGTTCATGGGTGCCTGGGTGGCTCAGTGGGTTAAGCCGCTGCCTTCGGCTCAGGTCATGATCTCAGGGTCCTGGGATCGAGTACCGCACCGGGCTCTCTGCTCGGCAGGGAGCCTGCTTCCCTCTCTCTCTGTCTCTGCCTGCCTCTCCATCTACTTGTGATTTCTCTCTGTCAAATAAATAAATAAAATCTTAAAAAAAAAAAAAGGTAGTTAGTTCTTCAGTTACTTCATGTGTGACTTCTGCCTCTACCCAAGGTGGTATGCTTACAATTTCATCATCTAACTCCTTTTTATTTTTTAGGCACTTATCAGATGATTAGTGCATGCCAGCTGGCTGATTGAAACTTTATTCCAAAATCTTAGAATTGTTATCCTTTAGCCAGGCCCCGGTCCTGCAAGGGCTTCTTTTGAAAATAGCTTTTGACTTCATGAATCAGAATCCCTGCATCTAAGATTCAGGGTCACTTTAATTTAAAGTGGATGAGGAACTCGTGTCTTTTTGTCATCAGTATCATCTTTCCTACCCCGTTCTCCACACTATTTCTTTAGCCCAAAAAAGAAATAGAAAACCGTAAGTGTCCTTGGGGCCCTCTCAGGTCACCTAGTTTGAAAATGTTTGACATCTGTTTGTTTGTTTTTTAATTGAAATAGAGTTGACATACAATTAAATTAGTTTTAGGTGTACAGTATAGTGATTCGATATTCTGTATAGTACTCTTACTGACCACAGTAAGTGTAGTCACCATCTGTTGCCACACAGTTATGACAGTATTATGGACTATATTCCCAGTGCTGTACTTTTCATCTTTGTGACTTATTTGTTTTATGGGTGAAAATGTGTACCTCTTAATCCAACATCCGTGGGGTTTTGACATCTATCCTTTTTCTTCTTCAAAATTATCTTGACAAACGTGACCCTTTCTTTTCCATGTGACTGTAAGGACCGACTGGCCTCTACCACAAATAGACTTTGTGACATTTTCATTGGAGTTGCATTGAACTTACAGGCCAATTTATTGTCTTTCCATTTATAAATAAGCATAGCATATTTCTCCACTTACAACTTGTCATGTATTTTTAAATTAGGTTTTATAATTTTTTTTTTAAAGATATTATGTATTTATTTCAGACAGAGAGAGAGAGAGAGAGCGCACGCATAAGCAGGGGAACAGCGGTCAGGGAAGAAACAGGATCCCCGTTGAGCAAAGAGCCCATGTGGGGCTTGATCCCAAGATCTTGGATCATGACCTAAACCAAAGGCAGACACTTAACCAACTGAGCAACCCAGGCACCTCTTAGATTTTATAATTGTCATGGAAAAGACACTTCCCATATTTTTTGAGATTTTTTTCAAGTTCTTTTTAATTGTGTTGCTATTAATTGTTTCTTCTGAAAATGACATTTTAAATTATTTGTTGCTATTGTTTAGTATCACTAGTTTTCTGTGTTCATCTTGTGTTTGGCAGCCTTGCTAACTGTTTTCACTGGTTGTAAATAATTAAAAACAACAAAACAAAGAAATAAACTCAAAACAAAAAGGTGCTAATCATTTCACTTTCATGTACAACTTCCAGTAGCTGCCTCTTTCCCAGGGTGTGCAGGGTCTTTAAGCATAACTAAAGGCTCTCCACAATCTGGCTTGAGCTGAATTTTCAAGGCCTCATTCTTACTGCCCTTTCCACTAATTTCTTGCAGATCTATGAGTGTTTACTGCTTTGTGACCACTCACCTAGTTCTCAAAGCCTGGAGTGCCCTTACCCCTCCAGTTGTGTATGAGGAAATCTTATTAACTGCAGCCACATGCTGCCTCCTCCAGGAAGTCTCCTTGAATTTCCCTGGTTGGAATCAGTGTGACATTTTGTTATGTACCCTTATTTTCCACCCCTCTGCTATTAATGTAAAAATCAAACTCTCTGTATTTACATTTTACAATGTAAATTATCATATAATATTGAAATTAGAATCTATTTATACACATATGATGAGCTCTGAGTATTACATACATATGATGAGCCCTGAGTAATGTATAGAATTGTTGAATCACTATACTGTACACCTGAAACTACCATAACACTGTATATTAACTGTACTGGGATTAAAATAAAAAACATAACAGTAAATAAATTTGAAACCATTAGAGGTGGTAGCAACAACAATGGCGTCAGTTTTGGAATCCGGCTAACCTTAGATCTGAATCCTGGCTCAGCTGCCTTGTATCCTTGGGCAAGTTAACCTAACATCTTTGAGGTTCACATTCCTCCTCTTGAAAATGGGATTGCTTTGAGGATTAAATGATAATGCACGTAAAATTTTACCCTGTTACCTGCCCCAGGGTAATTGCTCATTAGGGTTAGCCACTATTCTGACATGGTAGATGCTCAGTTGGTGTTTGTTGAATAAATATAATCCTAATCCCTAGTTTATAGATGAAGAAGAGATTGAAAGGACAAGAACAAGAAGCTTTCTCAAGGTCATACTTTTAGTTTGGGGCAGATCTGTAACTAACACTTCTGTATGCTAGCAACCAGGTGAGAACTCTTTGCCCTTTATCAACATAATGTAAATATAGTTTTTGTCCTCCCTCGGTTAAAAGCTTCCCAAGGGCCTCATTTTACTCACCTGTGTGCCCCTTACCTCTAGGCATAGCGCCTTGCATGTTAGATTCTCAGTAAATGTTGAGTGCAATTTAATTTAAGAAAGTTCCCATCAGAATCAAGAATAAATTAAGAAAATTATTTTAGCTGGTACATAGATTTGACTTTGCAGAAATTTGCTAAGCTTTCAATGTGACACATGATCAAGAGAGATTCTGACAAGGGAAAGCTTAATTTGAATATTATTGTGTTTGTAGGTGACAAAAATAACAGGCCACTTAAGCATCAAGATTTCTAGATAGAGTAAACATTTCATATGTTTCCAAAGGAAGAGGATAAAAATTCAGACACATTATTTTTAACCTGCAGTTTTATTCATGGCATTATGAGCTTAAATTTGATTATGAAAGATAAAAAAGTATTGCCTTTATAGAAGTAATGGAATTTGATGAGTTGTTAATCATGAAGGTTAATTAGTTCTCTGTGAGAACACGCAACTGAGTCACAGGTTGTAAGTCTGTTTTCAAAAATATAAGGAGGAATGGATTATCATGTCATTGTTTTTCATATGAAAATGCATAGAGAGATATTCATCTTTTTAGTAGCTTGCCTGGGAACTTACAGAATGTCTTTTTTTCCATAATTAAGATTTTGCACTTTTTCATATAAATTTTAAAGCTATAGACATGCATAAATAATTTAGTATAGAACAATAAACCAGATGGATGGATGAGAGGTAAGTTATTACTATCAAATCATAGTATTAGTTCTCTCAAAATTTATTTTCCTCTTCAGAAATGATTCATTATTTGCTTGCCTGTATTCCATGTGCAGGGATATAAAAGAGAAATAGTGCTGGAACATTGCTGATCACATGTCAAGACTCTCACTTGCTTTTACCAAATCGTGCTTTAAGAAAGAATGAAAATATTGCATGGGAAATGACATAAAGATCTCATTCTAAAGCACTTTCCCCACTAATGAACTGTACATTATAAGCCAGGAGATGTGTACATTTCTTTTCCGAACATGGGGAAAAAAGAAAAGAAAAACAGGTGGTCCCTTTGATGAATAGCAAATACCTAATACCCTTCTGCTGTTGCTACACCAAGATCCAATTATCTCCCACATTTCTTAACTGTGTTTACAAACTGCTTGTGTATTGAAGTTGAATTAAAGGAAAGAAAAATCCAAATGAAGAGGGAAAAAAAAACCCCCAAAAAACAAAGTGAAGTTGAAATCCCGATCATTTTCATGCCTAAATATTGTCATGGTGGGAAAAAGACAGGCTAGAAAGTCGAGTTCAAATTCATACTTGCTCTAGGGCAGCTTGTGTACTGTCCAGCTCAGTCTGCCAAGTGCTTGTTAAAATTAATTATCATTCAGCAGCTTTCTCTCTCTAAGTAGAACTCCCAGAAAATATGCTTGGAGTGGAGAAATGCTAATTGGTTTATGAGGTAATTTTATACTCTAGGGACAGATTTTTTTTTTTCCATTTCACATTACTTCCTGTTGGAAAAGGTTCATTATTATTTATATAGCAGAACAAGCCCCAAAGCCAATCCATTTCCAACCTCATTGTCACTTTCTGCATTCCATACACCACTCAATTCCCAAATGAGTAGGCTAATTCTTTCTTCAGAGAGCCATAAAACTTGCTTGGGGTATTACTAACTTAGGTGACAGCACTTAATTCAAAATAAGTCTTATTCTCCAGCAATGTGTTCAAAGACCTCATTTCTCTGTGGCCGTAACTCTGGTGGGAGAGAAGTAGGCTTGTCTCTCTGATTATCAATTCTGAATTGTTCCTCTGAGCACCTTGGACCTACAATAATGGGAGCTACTGAAATACTTCAAGGTGCATGTTAGAAGACAATTATTCTACTTATTTTGCATTTAAGATGCACTTCTGAAGTGAATTTGGTTAACAAGATGGCTAGATTGTATTTTCAATGTAGTATGTTGTAATATTCCTATTTTGCAAACCCTATCAGGGCTTGTTTAAAATCAAACAGCAACATCAACAACAACACATTATTTACTTCCCTTCCCCACCCCACCCCACCCCCATACCCTGACTCTAGACTAATGTAAGGAGGGTGATTCTCCTGGAGTGACTAGTTTAATTAACTTCTGTGGGATGAGTTAGTCTTATCTGCAGGGTTCCGAGGCTAGCAGTAGAACCAATGGGTTGAAGATAGATTTTCCATCTCAACATAAGAACTTCCTGAAAGAATTGCATCAGGATAACAGTGGTAGAGTTCCCCTCCTGGAAGCATTCAGGGGCAAGCTAAACTGTGCCAAAGTGGCCATTCAGGTAATAGATGGACAGTACAGTCCTGAGAGGTGAAAAATGACTCCTTCAACTTTGTGTTCCCTCTTTTAATTGCTGCAGTGGGAAGAGAATTTACAAAGTGAAACCCCTTTGTAAGTGTAGGACTGGAACAGAAACTTACAATTCCTCTCTTGATTCCGGCCAACCCATGCAGAGAAAATGTCTGAAAGCTGTCAAAGAGAAAAGCTTCCTGAGATGATGTTTTTGTGTCTCTTTGGTATGTCTTTATGAAAATGTAAGAAAATATAAGTATGTATCCTTATCACCTTTCTTAGATAAAATTCGCATACTCTGTGGCCAGTTTTGTACTTTTTTTTTTCCATTCAATCATCTGTTTTCCTTCTGTATCAGTGTGTAGAGGTCTTTCTTGTTCATTTGTAAGAGCTGCCAAACATTCCATTCTGTGGCTGAACTGTAGTTCTATAACCAGTCACCTTTAGATGGACATGTGGATTGCTTCCAGGTTGATGCTATTACAGACTATTTTGTAATGGATAACATTCGTGATTTTCTGAGTGCACAGGTATATCCTTAAGATAAATTCCCAGAAGTAGGATTACTAGGATAAATCCAATTACAGTTTTAAAATATATTCCCAAATTTCCCTCCATAAGTGTTGTATTATTTCACTCACCCTCGTAGTAAATGAAGAGCCCACAAATTTGCCAACCTTATGTTTAGTCAAACTTGGATGTTTGAAGATGTGATAGGTGAAATATTGTAACTTAGTGTGGTATATTGTTGCATTGCTTTTATTGTGGTCACAATTGGAATCTAATCATATGTTTCAAGATCATTTGTATTTCCTTTTTCCCCGTGTTTTATATTTTGCCCATTTTTTTACTATTGGATTTTTGGTCTGAGTTTTTTTTTTTTTTTTTTTTTTACATTTCTAGCTACTTTTTGCATCCTGTACAGATTAGTCCTTTGTCTACAGAATGAATTATAATCTATTTCCCAGTACTTTATTTGATTTTTATTTTGCCACAGTTTGTTTGTTTGTTTGTTTGTTTTAAAGATTTTATTTATTTACCTGACAGACAGAGATCACAAGTAGGCAGAGAGGCAGAGAGAGAGGAAGAAGCAGGCACCCTGCGGAGCAGAGAGCCCAATGCAGGGCTCCATCCCAGGACCCTGGGATCATGACCTGAGCTGAAGGCAGAGGCTTTAGCCCACTGAGCCACCCAGGCACCCCATGTTCATTTTATGACATGTGAGTCATATAAATTGTGTCATAGTTGGAAAGGTGTTTCCCTACTCTAAGGTTATAAAAAATTTTCCATATCTCTTACAGTTTTCATGTTTTTGCTTTTTAAAAAAGATTTATTTATTTATTTGACAGAGAGAGAGAGAGATCACAAGTAGGCAGAGAGGCAGGCAGAGGTGGGGAAACAGGCTCCCCGCTAAGCAGAGAGCCCGATGCCGGGGCTAGATCTCAGGACCCCAAGACCATGACCTGAGCCGAAAGCGGAGGCTTAACCCACTGAGCCACCCAGGTGCCCCTTATGTTTTGTTTTAAATGTGTGATCCATGTAGAGTTTATCCTGGTGTATAGTGTGAATTGGGGTCCAACTTCCATCTTTTTTCCCCTAGAAAGTGACCCAGTTGTTACTCTTTAAAGGGGAGCTGGTTTTGCTACCCCAGAATGTGCCACTGTGGCATACGGATTATCTTGAGCTGAAGTCATCCAAGAGCCTGAAGACTTCAGAAGAACTTTGACCTCTCCCTCAGCTAGCTAAAATCGTTTAGATGGTGGTGGTGGGGGGGTGCTGACCTAGAAAGAGAGCTATTACCAGAGATAGATTTTTATCTGAATAACCTATCTGTATGGCAGGGCAAACATCTAATTACCAAACATCTGCTCTTCTTATGGTTCTGTGAATTACCCTTCTCTCTTTTGAAGTCCCAGGCCCCTGTCTTTCTCAGCTCAGGAAGGCATATAAACCTCCACTGCCTGATTTGTGCGTGAGTCCATGTCTTTGTGACTCCTTTACATACAAAATTAAATTTGTCTTTGTCCTGTTAATTTGTCTTATGTAAGTTTAATTATTAGATCAGCCAAAGAACTTAGAGGGAAAAAGGGAAAATTTTTCTATCCCTATACTGTAAATATGGATTGATTTTAAGTGACCGTGACCATGTTAATAGCCAATATAAATAGCCATGAATATAAAAAGTGAAATAACAAAGTTATCTGACCAAGTAGCCAAACCAGTAGATTGATTTGGTTAATCCAGAGAAACAGCTGATCACATCAGCAACAATAGGAACAAACCAATGGACAAACACAAAAATAACAAAAAACAAATCAACAGGTTCTTTCAGTTTATCCTTAACCTTTATTTGATCTTCTCGAAATGGTTTAAAGAGTTCTGTTATATCTTGGTCATAACTATGGTACGCCTGGCACTGTGTTACCTCCCATCTAGTCAGTCCAAGTCAGGTGGGTCTTATTAACCTCATTAGACCTGTTGAGAGACTGAGCCTCAGAGAAGTGAGGCAGTTTGCTCAGGGCCATTACTAAAGAGCGGTGGAATAGGGTTTTGATCCAGGTATAAGGTTATAAAGTCAAAAGTCTTTATATTTTCAGAAGATAGTGAATTTCATTGTCTGAGGTATATGTAAGGGGAATAAGGACACCTGATAAGAAAATGATGTATTTGTTAGACACATGCAAAACCACAGTCCTCCGTGCTTCTGCTTACCAATGCCATTGCATTCATGTCGTTCAATTATAAAACTGAGAATGACTATATACAGACTGCCACTGTAGTTGCTTGTAAAAATTACTTTCCTAATGCAGAAGAGTAAAAAGCAAAGGCATTTAAGCTTGTCCCATATCTTTTTGGCGTTCTGCTGACTTTTAGGTAAGATTACTTGACTATGAAGCTTTCATTAAAAACTGAAGATCTTGGGTGCCTGGATGGGCGAAGCCTCTGCCTTCGGCTCAGGTCATGATCTCAAGGTCCTGGGATCGAGCCCCGCATCGGGCTCTCTGCTTGGCGGGGCGCCTGCTTCCTCCTCTCTTTCTGCCTGCCTCTCTGCCTACTTGTGCTCTCTCCCTGTCAAATAAATAAATAAAATCTAAAAAAAACCCAACCCAAACCAAACCAAACAAACAAAAACACCTGAAGATCAAGTCTATACAAAAGGGAAATCCATCACCAGGAGTGGGTAATTCAAGTCACACACTGACTTGAGGATGAATATAAAAAGTGAAATAATGTTTATGACCAGATACATTGCTAGTTTCTTGACACAAAAAGGGTCCAAAACCCCAAGTTTGTGTCTCAGTTTTAGTGTTTTATTAGATTATTTCTTTGGTAGTTGAATTGTTCATGTATTTCCATAATGTTTAAAGCTATGTTTTAACATAAACTTAGAATAAAAACGCATTTTTTCAAAGTTATCTGTTAATCCCTGAGGTGTCTGGGGCTTGTCCGCCAGGTATAGGGCTCCCGTGGCAGTGAACACAGGCAGGAAAATCCTGGGGCTAGGTATCCAGAATCTATATTAAGCTGTCCATGACTGTGTTGCCTAGGCCAGGAGGTGAAGCCACAACTGGGAAGACTAAAGTCTTAGGCAGACCGAATGGGAACGGCATTCAGTGAGCAGCCTGACCAAGTAGCCAAGGGAACACAAATAGAACCTCAAGTGTGAGGTACAGACAGTTCTCACCAAGAAACAGGCAGGTTACTTCAGATGTTTTAGGAAGTTAAATGTGAGAACAGTTCACTTTAGCTGAGGCTAGTGTATAGGCGTGAAGACAGTCACTTCTCCAAGTTGCCTTTTGTGTTTGTGTGCCTTTAAAATGTACATTAATAGTATTTTGCAACTTGCTATTTTCCATGCAACATTGTGTTTTTGAGATATATCAGATTAATACTACATATTGTTTGGGGGTAGATAGAAAGAAAGTAAAAGTAGAAAAATAATGCATAGCTCAGATGCACACCAAATGTGGGAGGTGGTGGGGGGTTAGGGATCCAGAGAGCGAGGAGAAGAGCTCTCAGTCTGGGTAGGTGGTTGTATTAGTCTCTTTGCTTTTCTATGTATTTGAAATATTTTATTTTAAAATTTTTATTTATTTATTTACTTGACAGAGAGAGAGATCACAAGTAGGCAGAGAGGTGGGCAGAGGGGGTGGGGAAAGTAGGCTCTCTGCTGAACAGAGAGCCCGATGTGGGGCTCAATCCCAGAACCCCAAGATCATGACCCAAGCTGAAGACAGAGGCTCAACCCACTGAGCCACTCAGGCGCCCCTTCAATTTTTATTTTTAACTGTGGTAAAATATCCACCAAAAAAATGTACCTTTGTCAAGTGTATAGAACAGTATCATTAAGTCTGTTCACACAGTTGTGCAGCCAATCTCCAGGATCTTTTCATCTTGAAAACTACAACTCTGAACCCATTAAACCACAACTTCCTACCTCCTGTTCTTTCCAGCCCAGGCAAACCACCGTTCTACTTTCTGTTTCTATTAATTTCGTTACTCTAGATACCACTTACAGTATTTGTCTTTTTATGACTGGCTTATTGCACTTAGCCTCATGTCTTCAAGGTTGATGTATGTTGTAGCATGTAGAATTCCTTTCCTTTTGAAGACTGAATAGTACTCCATTGTGTGTATAAACTGCATCTTGTCTATCCATTCATCCATTGATGTTGTTTCCTTAGAGCTACTGTGAATAGTGCTGCTATTAACATGGCTGTACAAATATCTCTTTGGGACCCTGCTTTCAACTCTCTTGGGTATATACCAGAAGTGGAATAGTGGAATTGCTGCATCATATGGTAATTCTGTTTTCAGGTTTTTGTTTTGCTTTGTTTTGTTTTTAGGAACTGCCAAACTTTTCTACCATGACTGCTTCATGTTCTACTAATAGTGGACAAAGGTTCCAAATTCTCTGTATTTTTGCCAGAGCTTGTTAGTTTCTTCTTCTTTTTTTTCTTTTTCTTTTATTTTGTTTTTCTGGGGGGATAGCAGCTATTCTGATGGATATGAAGTGGTATCTCATTGTTTGCATTTGCATTTCCCTGCTGATTATGTGTCTTTTTGAAAAGATTCTATGTTGTGAATGCAGGTGAGGGAGATGAGTGGGGCTGGGGCAGTGTTGAAGGGGGAGGGGTGGGAAAGACATGGGCCTAATCAGGAGGAAAGAGAGAAAAAGGCTGAACCCTTCCAAGTACCCAACAGATGCAGAGGTTTCTGTGAGTGGTAAGGACTACAGTGAGCCAAGAAATGGGGCCGAGACTGGTGATGTTGCCCGAGATAAGTGAGTAAGAATGATACAGGAACAAGAAAGGCAAAGGAAGCACCATAATTCCTGGTAATTAGTTATATTTCAGTAAAACTGAGTTGAAAGACATTACTTGGTAACTGCCAGTAGTAGTTAGGTGCCTTTCACCAGTCAGAAACCAGTTGTCTTATACTCTAGGGTATTTGAATCTATCAGCCTTCTAGAACGATGCATTCAGTGAAATAGTTTAGACATTAAAAAAGTTTGTGTGTGGGTCCTGTCCGGTCTGTGTATGAGGAGGGTGGGCGCAATGACTTGTCTTTGGTACACTCTGTCTCTTGTATTCTCCTGGGGAGATATTCTACCACTTGCCACCCAGAGGGGGAAAAAAAAATGCCTAGTATTTACCAAAGGACAAGTATTTTTCAGTCAGTAGGGAATTGCAATGCTTCCTGATGAGCAGAGTCTCTAAGGGTGTATTTGGGAGTTGTAATAGTTTCCTAGGACTGTTATAACAAATTACTGTAAACTGGATGACTTACAGTAATAGAACTTTATTTTCTCACAGTTCTGGAGGCCAGAAGACCAAAATCAAGGTGTTGGCAGGGCTGTACTCTTTCCAAAGGCTCTAGGGGACAAACCTTTCTTGCCTCTTCCAGCTTTGGGTGACGGTTGGCATTCCTTGGCTTTCTTGGCTCCTGGCCACATTATTCCCACCTCTCCCCCTACAATCTCACATGCCTTCTCTGTTTCTGTCTTTAGGACATTTATCAAAAAATTTAGCATCCGCTTGCATAGTATGGAATAACCTCATTTCAAGATACTTAATTACGTCTGCAAAGACCCTTTTTTTCAAATAGTGTGATGTTCATAGCTTCTAGAGATTTATTAATGGATGTACTTTTGCAGGGGCATTATTCAACAGGAGTGCAAAGGCTTTGTGAGGAATACTAGCCCTGGGGCGCCTGGGTGGCTCGGTCATTAAGCATCTGTCTTCAGCTCAGGTCATGGTCCCAGGGTTCTGGAATCCAGCCCCATGTCGGGCTCCCTGCTCAGCAAGAAACCTGCTTTTCTCTGTCTCCTACTCCCCCTGCTTGTATTCCCTCTCTCTCTCTGTGTCTCCCTCTGTCAAATAATAAATAAATAAATACGGAATACCAGCCCTTACCCTCTGACCTGTGTCTTCCCTGGGAGTGGGAAAAGATATTAGAACCTCTATGCTTTTGTTTGCTCTCCAACAGGCACCATCCAGAGTTAGTGATGGAACAAGCACATTTGGCATGTGAGTCAATTTAATGTCCCACACATATTGTTGGTTGTTAGAATTTCAGACTAATGTGTCTGAAATTTGAGTGTTCCCATTTTCGACTGGTTCCCAGGGACATAGTCCTCTTTTGCTTCATCCTTTTCTCCTCACCTCCGTCCAAAACTGTACCCGTTCGTGGAGTCCTGCCGGGACTCCATGCTGGGGGCAGGAAGAGGGTAGATTGGGTCTCGCTCAGTCCTCAGTAACCTGGATAACTTGAGATAGAGAAATCCAGCATCCCTACCCTAAAACTATCCTGTTGGAACCCGTTTGCTGAAAGAGGTCATTTTCACTTGTGGGTATCTCCTGCACAGTATAATTCCAGGACCAGTTATGTGTGTTAGGACAGCAAGTCTACAATTTCACAGAAACTATTTTCCTTAATAGAAACATCTTTATAACAACACAAGATCGATATTTCTGATTTTCATGTTTAGTGTTATTCTTTGAGATTGAACAGAAATTGTTACTTACATAGAGATATATTCTATTCTGATAATGCTAGAGAACAGATAATGACGTGGGAGAGCATCAAGATTAATGCTCCTTGGGTCAACATTTACCACGTAGTAAATGTAATATTAAAGCTCCTAGTGCAGTTTACCTGAAGGGAGAATACATCCCCCCCCCGCCCCGGTTTTTTCTGGTCAACAAATAGTATATTACAGGAAATCCTGTATCTGTTGCATTTATTTTGTAAACTTCTTTTTCATTCAAGGAGCGTAGCACATATACAGAAGAATGTACAATTCATAGGTGCCCACCTCAGTGCAAAATAAACACACCTGTGTAATCACCAGCCAGGTCAGGAAAAAGTACATTTTCAGTCTCCCTGCCCCAGAAGGGACCATCAGGCCCCTTCTCTATCCCTGCCCCCTTCCTTCTTACTAAAAGTAGCCACTGTTTTGACTATTAACAAGATGAATTTTGCCTGCGTTGGACTTTTTTTTTAATCAAAGCTTCTGGAAACCATTCCTTTCATGACATCCCATCTCAGAGGCAGAATAATTGTTTCTTTGTAGGTGAGTCTTTGTTGGGAAGATGAATAGCTAACCCCATAAATCATTATCATAAAAACTTATTTGTAATTTACATGAGAAGCCAGCAGGAAGAGTAACATCGTGACCTTGTGATCTAACACATGTGCACAAATGGAATTATTAAAAATAAAGATAAATGAGCACTGGATTTTTCAATTTATGAATTATCTGGTTTTCTTTGCTCTAGACTTTCTCTCTTGATAGTAAGATGACTCTAACCTTTGGGACACAGTAGCATTCTTTTGATGGTTTTTCATTTTTTTTTTTTTCTTTCTACCACTTGGTCTCTTGTTCAAATGCATTTTCCCTAACAACATGTTTCAATGTTTAATGGTTTTAAAAAAGAAGAGACTTCAAAGCCAATAATATGTAGAGAGGCTTCTATTTGGTGACATACTTCTAAAATTATGACTGATCCTAATTCACACTGAAACGTGAGCATTGTATTTACTCAGTTCTAAGGGGGAATCAGGTGGAAGATGGCATGAAGAAGGAAAAATAAAGACCACACTGGATGTGCAGGTACAATCTAATGTCAGAAATGTTGAAATGTGGGGATAAAAAGTGGATCTTAGGATTAAAGAACTGTTTTAGTGCCATTTGCTAATGATCTTTGTAGATGGTATTGGCTGGGGTGATTTGATGTTAGAGTTTTCTCTAAAAATAAAAAAATGGAAAAAATCAGGAAGTTACTCTGGAAATTTATATTGCTGTCCTTCAGCTATTATTGGAGGTCAGAACAGGGAAGTCACCCTATAGAGGTAATGGGGACATTTGTGCATCATGTCATTTCAGGAGTTCTGCAGAAGCTCTTCTTCCCTCCAAAGCATTTGTCCCATGCTACCTTGGGCCAGTCTCTGAGTACTGTTTATATAAGATATCTAGAAAAGGTAACCAGCTCCTGGGTGTCCCCCTTTGCTTTCCTTTAGTTCATGCCTTGTGTATGTTAGCCAGTTGTTACTATTATAAGCACAGATCCTGACTTTACAGGAATAAATTGCAAAACAGTTCTGTAATTTCTTGACTGGAAGCTCAGTTTACTGAGAATAGAAACTCCTTGCAGGCCTGTGAATGCTTCATTAACATAGAGGGAGTTTCCCAAGGATGTAGAAGAGGAAGCCCAATAGGCTAGTAAGCTCTTTCTTCACCCTGTATGTCTAGATTTGAGTACTGTCTCCTTGGTGCGAGCTTTAAGGAGTGATCAGTAAATATCACTATTTCAAGCTGTTTCACTTTGACTTCCTAGTGAGTGGATGTATTTAACAGTGCCATATTCTTGGAAATATCTGAGATTACTTTCTTATATTTTTCTTTAAATCATTGTTTGTTTTCGAAATGTAATTGATTTTAAAGGAAGATTTTATATCACTTCTGTAAATAGAAAACCACTATCACTTCCCATAGATAAAAGATAAATGTTAAGTAGGTGCATACCTTTATTTTTAATTTTTTGGTTTGTTTTTGAGGGGGAGAGAGAGCGAGCGAGCGAGCATGCAAGCAAGGGGTGGGGTAGAGGCAGAGGGAGAGAGAATCCCAAGCAGGCCCCATGCCCATTGTGGAGCCCAGTGAAGGACTCATTGCCATGACTGTGAGACCACAACCCAAGCCAAAATCAAGAGCTGGACACCAAACCGACTGAGCCCCCCGGAGCTTCAAATAGGTGCATACCTTTAAAACCACCTCCCCCTTGTGGAAATGGCTTAGGAGAGTCAATCTGGGACTTGGAACCAGACCATCAGAGTTCTCCTCTCTGCTCTGCTGCTCTGGTTTGGGGAAAGTCACTTCTTTGCATCCCATTTTCCTCCATAGAAAGAAGAAGTGGTGGTGGGGAAATGATAATAATGCCCACTGCAAAGCGTTATAATGGGGATTAGAAATGACACGATATCTCTTTCACTTTTAAGCTTAAGGTCAAGCAAGGATGACACATGAATTTCACCTTAAGTTCCAAGCTCCATTCATCAGAAGTTGGTGCCTGGTTCCCTTTATTGACAAGGGCTGTGGTAGCAGTGCTGTGATTGGGTAATGCTGGCTGTTGGCCCAAGCTCAGGAGGCCAGCAGGTGGGTATTGCTTATCTAACATTGACTCCTGCCTCCTTTTCACCAAGCCCTCTTAGCATGCCAGAATCTGCCTCTTGCAAGGTGTCTCCAGTTCAGGGTGGACTTCTTCCTTAAAAGAGCCCCTCAGAGTCACTTCAAGTAAATTATACTCATTAAGTCAGTTTTCCAACTGATGAAATAGTCACCTCAAATGAAGGCCTGCTTAGGCTCTTCTGATTCTCTCACCTGTTTCTCACTCCCACAGAATAACTCACCTTCCAGTCCAGCTAATTCTTGTGAGAGAGAAAAAGAGCTGTCAAGATAATTGGGGCCTGTCTATCACTTTTCTTGCTCTGTGATCTAGCTTAAAGGTTTAGCAAGTACAACCCCGAGGAGGCTGGGTGAAGGTGAAACGTGAGGCCTGCGCTCCGGCTGGTGTTGATGCCCCCACAGCAGCTTGCCGGATGCTCATTTACTCAGCTCTGCAGATAGTCTTGACAATGGAAAGTGCTACCCTAGTGACATTGTGGAAAATCATGGTACAAAAAAGACTTTATGGTACGTCCCTTTTTTCCAGCTCACACTCTGGAGTGAACCAGTAAACCATTAAAACAGGAGCAAAATTATTCTTCTGGGGTTTCAGGCTCTGTCCTATGAGGAAAAGAATAGTATGGAAGGAAAACTGATGAAAAATACTTAGTAGAACTTAACTTCTAAATGATGTTTTGATGCCAACGAATTCTAAAAGCTTGACATCAACATTTCTAATATTTGTCCATTACTGTTTAATACAGCAGGTTAAGTGTGCCTTCAGGGAGCTCAGAATTGTTGACTTCCAAGGAACAAGCACGATGCTCATTATTTCCCTTATTACTTCTCTTTTAGTATTTGTATTGCTCTTATCATCCACAGACCGCTCCTTGGTAATTTTTATTACTAACAAACCCATAGCCTGATGGGCTTCTCTGGAAATAGAGGGTATTGTGAAGTCATTCAAGATATAGATATGGTGCTGATGGGATCAATTAAAATGAATCGTAGCCCAGGGAAAGGTGCTTTGTGGAGCATCACAATGTGACAAAGATGAGTTTAAAAATAATCGCTTATTTTATGACCCCATTTCACAACCTTGTTCACCCAGATATTTATTACAGTCACATTCTGGACCAACATAAAGAGTGCACTAGAGGAAGACTGGCAAACATTATGATTTAAGAGGAATTGATGTTTATCGATGAATACTTCATCATTTCCAAGGGCTTTGAAGAAAAGACAGCTTCTTTTATAGATAGTGAAAGGGGACTGTTAATTCCGATGGCATCATCTGAAAGTGTTTCTAAGCCTCCTACTTACTTTACTTTACTTTCCATTCCTTCTTCCCCTCCCTGTTAGAAATCGCAGCATCTCCGTGTGATAGCACTTGAAAATGACACCCCCAAAAAACACACACACAAACAGAAAAACAAAAAACAAACTCAGACTTAAGGGCAAAGTTAATCGGAAACGTGAGAATGTGCTGTTATTTCATGTTGAATTAGCTATTATGATATTGGTCTGTGATATTATTTGGGAATCTGAATTTAATGATGGTGTAAGAACCTTCTATTATGATGAGAGGTTTAAATTACTCACTGCTAGAGTTTTCTTCTTTAATTTCAGCATCTATCCAAAATGTCCCTTACTCAAACCCTTTTAAAGGTTGCCTTACTTTTGAGATACTCCAAACCTCTGCCTGGCTTTAAAGACCCAATCTCTTTGTAATCCCTCTATCTTCCTCCTCTTCCATCCCCATCAAGTTGTTCTCTCTAATCCCCCCAAACTGTATCTTCTCCTCCCTCTGTTCCCTTTCGTACCTTCTCTCCCCACTTTCATCCCATCAAAACCCATTTCCCAGATTTGACATGCCTTTTATTATCTCTGCCTCTCCAAGTTCAGCAAGACCTGTTCAAGGTCCATTTCTTCTAGGGAACCCAGATGATCCATTCCTACTAAGCTCCCATTTGTCTGAAATACATTAAAAAAAAAGTTTTTACTTGTTTATTTGGGAGAGAAAGACAATAAGCACAAGTAGAGCAGCGGAGGGAGAGGGAGAGGGAAAAGCAGACTTCCCACTAAGCAAGGAGCCTGATGCAGGACTCGATCCCAAGACCCTGGGATCATGACCTGTGGCAAAGGCAGACACTTAATGAATGAGCCACCCAAGTGCCCCTGAAATACAGTTTTTAAAGCCATGTTCTCTAACAAAATACAAAACATATATGTAATTTTATATTTTCTACAAAAAGTAAAATGAATTTTAGTGATAGATTTTATTTTATCTGCTATTTCCAAAATATTTTCATTTCTACATATAGTCACTTTAACATTATTCACGATTTAGTTTCATTTTGTTCTAGGCCTTAGAAATCTAGTTTATATTTTATACTTACAAACCATCCCAGTTTGGGCTAGCCACATTTCAAGTGCTCAATGTGGCAAGTGACTACTGTATTAAAGAGTGAGGGTTTGGAGTCTGTACCACATTCTTTAGCTCTCAAACATGTACTTTTGTCTTTCTTATCCTTTTACCTGGACCAAATTGCAAACAATTCCTTGAAGTTGGAAGCCTGTGTTTCTACTTTCTCTGTCTTCACACTTCATTCTGAGTGTATAGTAAGCTATTAGGAATTCCCTTTGATGGATTGGTAATGTCATTCTTTTCTGTGAAACCTGTGTAAGTAACTGTAACGATACCTACTTAAGCATGTACTTACTTCCGGTACACCTTCCTCATGCTTGGAATTTCCCGTCTTTTCCCCATACTTGCATTATGATCCAGTTACCATATTACTTCTGTTTTGTTCGATTTGAGCCTTTTGGGGTATGTTGGGTGGCATTTTAAGAAATAAACATACAATAAAAAATAAAAAATTAAAAAAAAAGAAATAAACATACAGGGGTGTATGTTGTTGTATGTATGTTGGGTGGCTCAGTGGGTTAAGCCTCTGCCTTCCACTCAGGTTGTGGTCTTGGGGTTCTGGGATCGAGTCCTGAATCAGGTTCTCTGCTCAGTGAGAAGCCTGCTTCCCCACCCCTCTCTGCCTGCTTCTGTGCCTACTTGTGATCTCTCTCTCTCGCGCGCGGTCAAATACATAAAATCTTAAAAAAAAAAAAAAGATAGACGTACATTATTTACAGTTCTGTTGCACTAGAGAGCAGCATTTTCACAGAATACTCGTCATTCATACAACTAGGTCAAAACCGGATTTATAGCTGATATCAATGGAATAATTGCTTCCATTGCTCTTTTTTACTTTCCTAACAGAGACTAGACAAAGACTCACAAGAGTCTCCTGATCCCAGGACCCAACTGTGAAGCAGAGGCTCTCTGATTCAATTGTATAATGGCAAAGACACACAGTTTTACAAGCTGAAACCAAATCACTAGGATAGAGATAGCTTGCAAAACTGCAGGGAGGGAAAGTTGCAGGGAAGGGAAGGAGACCCGGGATAAAACGGGGGCAGATGGGAGAGCTGATGTAGAGGACAAGATCGGGGGGTTCCAAACTATGGCAGGGGTGCCAAAATGGGGGATAACAGGAGGAGAATATAAACCCCAACTATTGCAGTTTTATGAGCCATGTACTACTGATGTGTATTGTTTCTAGCTCTCTCATCAACTTAATTCAAGGCAAAGGACTCAAGGATGAAATGTTGGAATTACAATTCTAGAACTGTGCCCAATAAACAAGAAGTCAAAATCCATGGTTTTTCTCATTACATAAAATTGTCATATTAAAGTTACAAATGTTATCTCCATAGAGTCTGATATTTAATGCATCTTACAGTCTTTATTAAGAATGTGTCAATTGGTCCATAATTGACCCATTCATTTAATTTTAAATTATTGTTTCTGTTTCTTATTGGTAATATCAGCCTTGGCTCCCGGTTGGCTTTTTCCCCATATGATAGCAAGTATTTCTGCTACTGAACAGAATTGTTTCACTTGGTTTAATTTTACATTTTAAAGAATTTCCATATTTTTAAACCTTTGGTATCTTTGCATATTAGTAGAATTTTGACAACAGGGTCTTAATATCACAGCCATTTCTGTGAAAGCAAAGGTACAAGTCAGAACCACATTACTTCAGATGAGGGACTTGGGAGTTTACCATAACCAAAGTGTGAAAATTCTCTTCCAGCTTTTGCTGCTTTTTCTCTCAGGACCTGCCCTGCCTTGGCCAGCTTCCTAATCCTGAAGATAGACCTAGCACATGTGTATGCCAGAGGGCCTGGGAAACACCCCTGTCTTAGTACCACTAGGTAGCCGATGGCTGGCATTCAAAACAAAGGCAGCCTGCGTATTTTGTCAGTGGAAAAGGAAATGTCCTCAGGTGGAAGATTTTGCTTTAAGTAATTTGTATCAGTGTTTGTTAGAGTATAATATGTAGACTGGGCTAGTCTGTGATGCTTATATTTTCCTGTGTTACATTTGCTTTGATTTCATTTCTTTGAAATGTAATTTTAAGTCTCTTAAAGCCAGTAACAACAACAACAAAAAATTCAGACTTGTATCTTGTATATCTTTGATTTTTAGATTTCATTTTCTCATAATTTGCTTTTATTGCATTTTACGAAAGTATTGGCTTCCATGGACCCTTTGTCATAGATAGTTTGAGAAACACTAATATTATTACTTAGTGAAAAGTGGCAAGGAGTGTTTTTCCCCCTGAGAGTAGATTTTTGATAGGAGATAGGAGAAAGGAAACCCAAAGTTCTAGACATCTGAGAGCATAAAAGAGAAAGAAAAATGGTTTCAGTGTAGAACATGGTTGCCCTTATTATTTGCGCAGAGTTAGCCCCTGCGTTTGTTAACAAATCTACTACAGACTTCTATTAAATGTAGAATGTATTCTGTGCTAAAGGCATTGTCCCTGGTGCTGAAAGGGATGGGGGTAGTCCTTATTTTCCTCTTGTTAAAGCTTTAGTCCAGGCTTCTCAGACTTGGTGGTTATTTATCAGAATCACATGGGAAGCTTTATAAAAAAAAAATATAGATTCCTGGACTCCCTCTGAAAACCTACCCATATAACATCTCTGTGGATGGCATCTCTGAACTGTATTTTTATTTTTTTTTTTAAGATTTTACTTATTTTATTTGACAGAGAGAGAGATCACAAGTAGGCAGAGAGGCAGGCAGAGGCAGAGGGGGAAGCAGGCTCCCTGCTGAGCAGAGAGCCCGATGCGGGACTCGATCCCAGGACCCTGAGATCATGACCTGAGCCGAAGGCAGCGGCTTAATCCACTGAGCCACCCAGGTGCCCCTGAACTGTATTTTTAGAAGGTTTGGGGCAATTTGGATGTTTGGTTTGTGTTGGATAGAACTTAGGCCTTGGTCACCCTTTGAAATGAGTTAAAGTGGAATTAGCAAGCATTGGAATATGAAAATTGTAATAAATTCCATAAGCACTTATTTAGTACTCTACTCTTCTACATGGTAGATACAAGCAAGTTGTTCTAGTTAGGATAATTAATGTTAGACACTATAACTAGAACACTCACATCTCAATGGCTCAGTGTAATATAACTTTATTTTTTGCTCTCATAGAATCTGATGAGATGTTCTTGGTCTGGCTCTTCTCCTGGTGAGCTTTTCTCAAAGCAGTGTATCAGAAGTTCAGGCTCTTTTAACTTGGTGCCCAACCATCCTTACCACATTCCTTCTCCATAATAACTGTTTAAAAGTACTCACAATACTGTAAAGAAGATGAAAGGAGGCAGGTAAATTAGATCTTCCTGAAATTAGATCTTCCTGAGTATCCAGGAAGGAAAAGAAATGTTTTGGTGAGTACATAGTATTCATACATACATAGCCATTCCAAGGAGTAATGGTAATAGAGGCCATTTGATTTTGTATCACAAATTACATCATCATTAATAATAATAGGTACAAATAAAAATAATACAAATATATAATAGTATAATATGTATAAATAAGTATAAAATAAATAAATAGGTATACAAAAATATAATAGGTATAATAGGTACAAATAAAATAATAGGTACAAATAAAAATACAAGTAAAAATAATAGGTACACCTCTAATAATAGGTACAAATTGGTTGCTTCCTATGGGGTCTCCAAATGCTGCTGTGGCCATTCTGCGTTATAGATATTTTGAGGTCAAGTTCTCTTCTGATCTACTTTATATTGTCTTTGATAGAGAAAATTTTCTTTTTTTAATAAAAAGATTTTATTTATTTACTTGAGAGAGAGAGAGAGCATGAGAGAGGAGAGGGTCAGAGGGAGAAGCAGACTCACTGCTGAGCAGGGAGCCCAGTGTGGGACTTGATCCTGGGACTCCAAGATTATGACCTGAGCCAAAGGCAGTCGCTTAAACAACTGAGCCACCCAGGTACCCTGAGAAAAATTTCTTAATATGTGAAAGACAAGTAGTATTGCAACAGAAATCAGGAAGTCTAACTCTGTAAAATCTGACCAAACCATGTAAAAAATAAAACCTCCAATCTTAAGCTCATGAATTTTGCAGTATCTTTGGGAGATAAGTCATCACTCATGCTTGAAATATTAAGAGTGTAATATTGTATATAATAAAATACTACCATAAAAGGTGGAATATCTTTGGATCCAGGATAGCATAGAGAAGAGAGAGAGATCTGTCTGGCTTGAAGAATCTTTGAAGATTTTAGTGATTTTATGATGCCTGGTGACAATGCAGAAGCAAGCTAAACCTTAAATCTATACAAAAGGAACTTATGCAAAGCTTTTCGAGATGATACCACACATTATGCTCCACCAAATATCCTCAAAGATCCATCCTTCCTCATTACCATTACATTTCTCCTCCTCCAACAGCATCTTCAAGAGTGTTTGGCAGGGGTTATGGTAGGAATATTTGCCTTTATATTGTATTCCATGATACACAGTCCTGCCAGTGAATTCATTTGGATTTGAATATCTACAACTATTTTAGTTTTCCAGGTGACCCATATTTTAAAACCAACATTGAATCTTGAGGCTCAACAATAAAAAAATAGAAAGGACTAGAGTGTTTTGTTTTATAGTCTGATGCCCTTGAATTGGGTATAAATGTTAGTTTTCTGTAAAGCTTCTTTAATATTAATTTTCCTCAGATTTATAAAATATTCATTCTCACAAATGAACTCTCATTTTTATCCTTAATTATTCCTGTGACTTGTTATTTACTTTTGGACCAAAAATCTGGATCCCAGCTCCACTCTACTAAAGGCTTCTTGTGAGTCTGTTTGCCTCCAGCCATGAAGAAGTCTAGTATGTTTGCCCCTCCCAAGGCCATGATTTTACAGATCTCCCAAGGCCATCATTGTTTTACAGAACTTGAATGCTAATTGATTCCTTATTTGAACAGACACCAGGTAATTGGGTGTTTCAGTAGGTTCTTTCAGCGAACTTTTTTCCATTAATATTCTTATCCAGCACCAGATGATCCTGACCTTTTAGTGCCATATCCAGCGTGTGTTGTACTTCTTCCTTCAACTGATCAAGACTGGCTTCTGGTCACTGCATACCCGAGGACACTTGAGGGAAGACTGACCTTCTAGACATAATAATAACAGGCATTGCATTAATTCACTTTTCTTTCTTTCTTTTTTTTTTAAAGATTTTATTTATTTATTTGACAGACAGAGATCACAAGTAGGCAGAGAGAGTGGGAAGCAGGCTCCCCGATGAGCAGAGAGCCCGATGCAGGGCTCGATCGCAGGACCCTGAGATCATGACCTGAGCCGAAGGCAGAGGCTTAACCCACTGAGCCACCCAGGTGTCCCTAGTTCACTTTTCTAATGTGACAATTGGTTTGTAAGTCTGAAGAGTTGGAACGCACAATCCAATCTTGTCCAGCACAATGGAATGTGAAGCTCAGGGAAATTAGGTGATTTCAGTAGTCATTTAGCTAGTTAAAAACAAGACCTATAAAAGTTAGGTGAAGATAAAACCAAATGGTTTCTTAATGCAAACTTTTTATTGGATTAACTTAAAATTGCTTCCTTTTATTAGGATTATGTGCTGAGTCATTTCCCTTCTGAATCCCTTTTTAAGTAATTATATTCCTGGGATGTATACCTAGGAAGTCACAGAGGGAAAAAATGATATGTACAGAATTGTTCACTGAGCCATTATTCAGAGTGGCAACAATTTTTAAATGACCCAGTGTCCAATAAGAGGCTAATAGTTAAATAACAGAGGGTACACCCAAATGACAGATTGTAATGCAGTTGTGGAAAATGATCATTGATGACTTTGCAGCAACTGGAAATAAAGTCTATGAGAGAACATGAAATTAAAATACCGGGATATAAAGATGTGGGTTTTCCCACCAGTAAAACAGATTCATTAGGAAAAGAAGGAACTGAGAGGAGTAATCAGAGGATGTTGACATAAAGCATAATATCTGTCATTTCTGTAAAGCCTGAAATGTGGACAAATGAAAAGCATGAGAGGCAGGAAAAACTGCAGTATGACCCATTCATTAATTTTAATGCCCTGGCATGGTTGTAGACCCCATGAGGAAACAAAAAAGGAGATGGCTTTGAAATTGTTCCTCCACAGACACTTGTCTATACAAGGTTGCAATTTCATTGAGAGCTCTTTGTAAACTTGGGAGCATTTCAGTTATAAATATATTCAGATGATATTTGAAATTCCTCAACAAGGTGCAATTTATCTTTTAAAATAATAGCCCTTCCTCAAGCACACATGCTGCACAGACAGTTACCAAGTATTTGAATTTTAACAGTTTTTAGGACTGCTTTCTGCCCTTGAATTGAGTTTTGGTTACAACAGTCTGAATCTGTCTCCTCTAATAGCAAAGCAGAGGATGAACATACACCAAGGATTCATTATTTTGCCACTAAACAAGTTGTAAAGATAATATTTATTAAGCTCCTGGGAACATGTTTTAAGAACAAAACAAGTTGCTCAAAGATGTCTAGGTATTGCAAGAACAATACCTTGACTTTGGAAGTGGACTGTCAAGGTTGTAGCACAGAACCAAGAAGCCAAAGGAGGCTTGAGGAGTCATATTTTCCATTACCTGCTCTCGCGCAGAATGTCAGCTAACATATCCTAGAAAAATAAGACACTGATTTTTAATGACATCCAGGAAGGCATATTATAATCATGTTGAGGAATGGCTTTGTGAGTGGACAATAAATATGTCTGCATATCAGTGTTAACTGCATTTGAAAAAGCATTGCTTAAGCTGTTGAAAAACCTCAAGGATTAAAAAACCTTGTGTTAGGCTTTGGCTGTGAGGTGACAGTTTGTTTTTCAGGATTTCCATGATTTATATGCCAGGAAGGAAATCAGACTCACACTGCAAATTGTGCATACTGATACACACATGTGTGCTTATTATTTTTATTAATAAAAATTACAAAACTATAGCTTTCTACACAGCAGTCCACAATTAAACATAGTTTTGTTGTCAAATAATGTGTTGAATATCTTCAGAACAGTTGTAACATCCTAGAAAATCCAGTAATCTCATTTACTTATTTATTTTATTTAATAATTATTTATTGAATCTCTATTATATGCAAAGTATCACCTTAGATATTCAAAAGCTTATACACACACACATACACACACAAACACAAATAAAACACAAGTCCTTGGGGGGCCTGGGTGGCTGTGGGTTAAGCCGCTGCCTTCTGCTCAGGTCATGATCCCAGGGTCCTGGGATCGAGTCCTGCATCAGGCTCTCTGCTCAGCCTGCTTCCCTCTCTCTCTCTCTCTGCCTGCCTCTCCGTCTACTTGTGATTTCTCTCTGTCAAATAAATAAATAAATAAATAAATATTTTAAAACAAACAAACAAACAAACAAAAAAACACAAGTCCTGCCCTCTAACAAACTTTGAGGGCTGAAAGGAGACACAAATAACACAAGTCAAAGAAATACTAGAGGACTTAAAGGATAAGGATCTTTTGCTGCTGAAGCTATTAAAGACCTTGAACTTGGCCTTGGAGGCCACATGTTCCCCTGGTAAATACATTCATTCTCTCAACAAATATTTATTCAGTGACCATGTGTCGGGCATTGTGTAGGTAATGAGTATACAGTGGTGAAGATAGATTTAATCCAGTTCTCATAGGACTTGGAGTCTGATGGGGATAGGCACGAGACAAATAATCACCTAGTAAAGCCAAATTAAAATGATCTCAGCAATGCTCAGCTGATTCTGAGAGTGAGAACTTCACTTACTGTGGCCAGTGGGGCAGGGCTGAATCAACTGTTCTCCATAAAGGTTAGCAAGGATATAGTAGTCTTTGTGAAATAAATTTACCTGGGAAATGATACCTTAAGAAAAATTCATTGTTTGTTTGACATTGTGGCTGATTAGATAAGTCAGTCTGGAAAACATTCGACAGCTCTGTTGCTCTAGTATATGATGCCGTGCAATATTGACCTCTTCCATGAATACGAAGACATGAAAGTCTGTCATTACCTATAGTGTCACCTTTAGCCCCGTTATCTACAGCATCTCATTCTTACCATAGAATCACTTCCTGTTACTGGATGCTGATTTATAGATGCACTGCAATGAAATTGTATTTAAAAATAACGATTAAAGCCAGGAGCCTTACACTTGAATGCCTAACCTCTCAACATACCTGAGGCTCTTCCCTTTCAAGATGCTTCATTAGAGTGTATTTATTATTCCCAATTACACTGCTCTCAGCATTTATGTATTAGTTTTTGATCCAAGTAATTAGCAGCACAAATTTACCTTGTAAAGGATTTGAGAATATTCCGTCTGTAAACTTAGACATAGTTTGCTCTGTAATGCCTGTATTTATGGGTGACGGTATAGAGTGAATAAGTCAAATTCAGAGATAATACATAGAAATTTAACTCTGAGCCCTGGAAACTGTTCATTAATATTGTACAACATTCTGATGAAAGCGGACCTCTGTGGTTAAAACAAGGGCTGGAAGCTGGAAACTCCTCGTGTCTAGGCTGCAAGGACCCTCCAAGGAGTTTCGAGACTTCTCAGAACAGAGTTCAGAAGCTTCTAACTCAGGCCAGCAGTCCTCCCATCATGGGATCCATGGCTCTCTTGGGTCATGGATTTCTTCCTGGTGGACTGCGAACTGATCATTTTATAAGAAAATAATACAGATTTCTGTAGATTTTAATTTTCCCTGTATGTCATTAAAAGCAACTTCATTGTGATCTGTATGTTATTATAGATACAAGAATTTCATACATCTTCATTATTTTTGCCTTTCCTTTTTTTAAAGTTTAATT
Source organism: Mustela nigripes (assembly GCF_022355385.1). NCBI lineage: Eukaryota > Metazoa > Chordata > Mammalia > Carnivora > Mustelidae > Mustela > Mustela nigripes. Next base: position 42,386,596 of record NC_081565.1, on the reverse strand, counting down.
AAATAAAAAAATTTTTTTTTAAAGCACGGAGTTCTCTCTCTCTTGAAAGGTAGAAGAAGCCCACAATGTAGGTGGGTCTTTGATCTTTTAGTTTACCTAAATGAGCCACAAGGGAAAAAAGCTTAGAGATCTTTTCCCATAAAAATATATTCAATTTCTCCTTGTCCAATCTTGGCAACAGGTAGACAAATGAGCATGTTTTTATTCCAGTACATTTTATTTCCTCTGGCCATCTTCTGATGGAGGTGTGAAAAGCCAAAATATGGATAGCTGGAAGGAAAAGGAGAAATAGCAAAAAGCTGCATTAATGGAACTAGCAATATGTGAAAAGGCTTCAAGGTGCTAAGAACACAGATACTATGTAGCTCTTGATGTGCAAATTCAAAAGCAGCAGATGTCACTCCTCAATCCCTGTCTATCTCTGAGCCTCTGCAGTCCTACCCTTTCTGTAGCCTAACCCTCCTGGACTCCCATGTACAGGGTCAGCCCTACCCCCATTTTAAAAAGCCATCCTGAATGCCACTAGGATGGACGTAAGTGGCTGTTTCACATGCTGGCATCTGCGTTACATTAGTCTTCAAATTCTTCTCCCATCTTGCCACTGATCTGAAATATGAGGCTTCCCTGTGCATCGTTGACATAGGCCTTCTAGAACCCTGCTATTCAAAGTATCGTTAAGGGACTAATGGTGTCAGCATCATCTGCAGTCTTGTTGGGAAATGTACAATCTCACGTCCCACCTCAGACGCACTGAACCAAAATCTGCATTTTGAGAGGATTCCCATGTGGCTCATCTATATACTGATGTTTGAGAAGTGCTGGTATAAAACCCAGTTCCTGCTCTTCCCACCCTAGTAACGACCAGTAGCCTGGAACCCTTCCCTAGGGCACACATCTTCCTGATGGTGACTGCCAGTCCCCCTGCTCCTCTGTCTTGTCAATACTGCTGCTCCCAGATTGGCCGTCAGTGCACTGGGCTTAGCTCTTGCAAGACTTTGTCATCTTGTCTCAGATGGCCCAAAGCTGGCGTTTCCCTTCGGTTTGCCTTCGGTTATCTGCCTTGGTCATTTTCAGAAACTATGTATATATCCAACTGGAATGTGTTTCAATACCTGTAGCTCTGCATCTATCCAGTGCCTGTCCACCTGGTCTACTGCTCCTGAATGTTTACCAACCCATACTCTTACCTAGGAAACATCTGTGAGCCAGTTACTAACCTGAAGAATTCCTTTAAGATGATTTTTTTTGAAATTCTCCCAATGATTGATTATCACCTATAAAGGGCTAAACAGAGTTTCAGAATTATTTTTTTAATGTGTTTCTCAGGGAGCTATTGAAACATGTGTATGTAGAATTTGGCTTTCAGGATATTAAAATAATAGTTATGATTAGGTTGTACATAATTAGAGAATAAAAAATTATAAACTAATTAAAATATAGGCAAAAGATACCAAAAACAAAGATCAAAAGACAGACATTTAGTCTGGAAGAAAATATCTGCCACATATATGAAAGATAAATGATTAATACCCTGAATAAATACAGAGCTCATATAAATGAGAAAGAAAAAGCTTACCGCGCAAAACTGGAGGATATGAGCAGACAATTTACAGAAGAAAAGCCAGTGATCCATAAAAGAATGACTATTTAACCTCACTAGAAATTGGGAAAATGCAAATTAAAACAACAATGTGACAGTATCCTTTATCCCTCAGTTTGGCATTAATTAAAAGCATTGACTATAAGCAGCGAGGGTAAGGAAGCAATAAAGCAGACATTGTTCTGACACTGTTGATGTGAACGTAAACTAGTACAGAGTTTTGGTAGATTATTAAATTATAACTGTATTTATCAAAATAACTATATTACAACCTTCAGTATTTTGCTTTTGCTCTTCTGGAAACCCATCCTAAAGAAATGTACATGTTGCACAAAGATGCATGTGTGTTAATTGAAGTATAATTTTTAATTATGAAAATTTTGGAAAAAACCTAAATGCTTATTGGTAGGGAAAGAGTAAATAAATTATGGTCCATGCCTATTTTGGAATATTCTACAGTTTTATAAAAAATGAATTATGGGGGCACCAGAGTGGCTCAGTAGGTTAAGCCTCTGGCATCAGCTCAAGTCATGATCTCAGGGTCTTGGAATCAAGCCCCGCATCGGGCTCTCTGCTCAGTGGGGAGCCTGTTTCCCTCTCTCTCTCTGCCTGCCTCTCTGCCTGCTTGTGATCTCTCACTCTCTGTCAAATGAATAAATAAAATCTTAAAAAAAATGAATTATGTGTATATATAGAAAGAGAACAGTGTACTAGAGGTTATAAACAAGTTTCTCCCTAGGCCTCATTATATATATATATATATATATATATATATATATATATATATACATACAGACATTTCATATTATATTATATATATGTACATGATACATATATGTATATCTTCTATTACTTATACATATTTCTCTCAGACATGTAATTTGGTTGAAAAAACAGGTCATAGAACAATATCTATAGTTCAATTCCATTTAGGCTAAAATATCACATCTGTCTATCTGTATATACATGCATTCATATAGGTAAAAACAAAGAGCTAGAAGAACTAGGAGAACATTTGTCAAACTAAAATGAAAAATTATTTTCATAAGGAGCTGGGAGTTGGGTAGGATAAGGATGAAAGGGAACTTTCTTTTTTTAAAAATTAATTTAATTTTTTGTGTGTGTGTATTCCAAAATTCATTGTTTATGCACCACACCCAGTACTCTATGCAATACGTGCCCTCCTTAATACCCAGCACCAGGCTCACCCTACCCCCCATTCCCCTCCCTTTCAAAATGCTCAGTTTGTTTCTCAGAGTCCACAGTCTCTCGTGGTTTGTCTTCCCCTCCGATTTGAGTAGAAGGGGAACTTTCATGGTTTATTTATGTCGTCTAAATCTTTACAGTAAGAACATATGCAGATGTAATAATTGTGTAATAAGAAAAACAATAAAGAGAGAAAAGTACACACACCAGAGATGATAATAAGGGGCATGATTATGGTATTGTCAAAGTAAAAATTGCCATGAAAAAGCTGCAAGAGTGGGGTGGCCTAGGTGACTCAGTGGGTTCATCCACTGCCTTTGGCCTAGGTCATGATCCCAGAGTCCTGGAATCAAGCCCCGCATAGGCTCTTTGCTCAGCTGGGAGCCTGCTTCACCCTGTCATCTCCACTGTGCTCTCTCTCGCTATCTCTGTCTCTGCCTCTCTCTCTCTCTCAAATAAATAAGTAAAATCTTAAAAAAGAAAAGAAAAGAAAAAGCTACAAGAGGATACAGACAGGTTCTTCCTTGAGGTGCATTTTCCTCATCTGAAAGTTCCTCAGGGTGGGGAGATGGGGGAGAAGGTGAAATACAATTCTTTTCTAAGATTTTTCTAGGTCAAAATCCCATGTCTTTACCCCTTCCAAAGGGTTTTCCAAAGTTGTTGTGCCATTTTGTATTTCACACCAGCACTGTATGAGAATTTCAGTTGCTTTTCATTCTTGTTAGCACTTGGTTTGGTCAGGTTTTTTTTTTTTAAATAAGCTTCTTAAATTTAGCCTTTCTAATGTATGTATAGTGGTATTTCCTTGTGGTTTTACTATGCATTTTTCTAATCACTAATGATGGTGAGCATCTTCTTATGTACTTATTTACCATCTGAAACGGATCCATCACATAAAATCAAAACATAAAACTATAAAACTTCTAGAAGACAATGTATGAACTAATCTTTTAAAAATATGTATTTGTTTATTTGAGAGAGAGGGTGCACACACACACTGGCAGGAGGGGCAGAGTGAGAGGGAGAGAGAAACTCAGGCAGACTCCGCACTGAGCACAGAGCCGGCCATGGGGCTCCATCTCTGGACACTGAGATCATGACCTGAGCCAAAATCAAGAGTCAGACCCTTAATCAGTTGTACCACCTAGACGTCCCTGAGCTAATCTTTTTGATTACCTTGAACTAAGCAAAGGTTTCTTAGGCCCAAAACCTCCTACAAACCAATGAAAGAAAAGGAATTGATAATTGGACTTCATAAGAATTACAAATTGCTCTTTGAAAGACACTATTCAGAAAATGAAAAGATAAATCATAGACTGAGAGAAAATATTTGCAAAACATCTGATATTTGCATGTCTGATAAAGGCTTTGTATCCAAAATATATGAAAAGCTTTTTACAACTCAGTAAAAAGGAAACAACTCAATGGCAGATGATCTAATGATTTGAACAAGCACTTCAGCTGCTTCTTTCAATGACTAAAATAAAAGACGAACTGTCCTTCTCTGGGCATTGATTGAATTAATAGCTGGTGATTAGAGTACTAGCCAGATGCAGCTATTTTTACTGTAATAGGTGTCCTTTCATGATGATTCCTATCTAGAATTTGTAATAATAAGTGATTAGCCTTTAGAAGGGCTCATTTTCACTATCTATTCACTATACTATTCAGTATCTATTTCACTCTACTAGTCACATCAGTTAATAATTAACCGATTTCATAAACACATATTTTAAAGTATAACTAACTAGACACAGCCTACACAAAGTGAGGTGGCTCTTTTATTCCTTGACAAGGAATTAGTGAACATTCTGTAGACAAGGAAGATTAGATAAAAGTCTCAACTTTTTGCTTTGCTTTCCACTTCCCCATGTTTAATAAGGTAGGAAATTTATAATATAAACCCACCATTTCTCCTTTGTTTTGTAGCAGGGGGCAGTACAATCTAAAACAAAGTGGCAAATAAATAAATACATAAATAAAACAAAATGGCATTACCATTCACTGGCCAAACACCCACATGGAACCAGGCAGAATATTCTAGGGGAAATTTAGGCAGGTGATTATTTCTTAACCAACACAGAATAGCATTGATTGGGTGTGGCTTCTCTTATCTCTTCAGTTTGTTCCATATTCCCTGTGCCCCCACTTCCAAGAGTAGAGTTATCCCCAATGCCCTCTCTCTTGCATCTTCTCTCTTACCCTTGCCAACTCCTCTGTCAACCCTTTGCTCCCTTCCCTAGGTTTTGTCCTTCTTTGAGTCCAGTTCTGATGCTGGAGAGGGTATGGAAGAGAGGGGAGGGAAGGGACTATCTCTGTGGTCTGGCCTCAGGGTGAAGTTGACCTACCCCTAATATTTTCAGATTTTAAAAAAGAGTGCAAATGGATTCTGTCATGTAGTTTCATTGTTTGGATCGAAAGTCCTCTTTTAGTTAAGAATGTGAAGTTGTTGGAATTTTGACTTTTTCATGCTATGGATTTGATAAGAATAATTCTCTTGCTTATTTTTATAGTTTTGATCAGAAATCAAATATTCATTGTAGAAGAATTTGTTACGTCCCATTCATAAATTTTAAGTATGTCATGTTCAAGAGATGTCTGCTTCCTCCCATTGTGTTCAGTTGTTAAAACTTTAAGCAGGCTGTCTCTTTAAAGATTTGTAGTTATTTTTTTATCTTCACCTTTCTTTTTTTTGAACTTCATGTTCATATATCCTACTGCTATTATAATCTTGACTTGTGCTCATTCTCGATGATATTGGTAAGTAGAATAATTACACCCTAAAGATCTCCATGTATAAACCTTGGATCCTTTTAATGGCAAAAGGGACTTTGTTTATGTGATTAAGGTTAAGGATTTCCTTATGGGGACATTAATTCATATTATCCAGGTGGGTGCAGGCTGATCATGTGAGTCCTTAGGGAGAATCTTTCCCAGCAGCAGTCAGAGGGAAGGGTGAAGCCATAGAGTAAGAGCTAAGAAGATGTGATGTGAGGAATCTGTCTGCTATTCTGGCCTTGAAGTGGAGGGAATGCCATGAAGTGGATGCCATGAGCCAAGGAATGTGGGTAGCCTCCACAAGCTGAAAGGCAAGGGATGGATTCTCCCATAAAGCTTCCAGAAAGGAATGCAGTTCTTGAATTTAGCCACATTGGACATCTGGCCTATGGAGGGACAGATAATAAATTTATGTTGCTTTAAATCACTGAACTGTGGTAATTTGTTACAGTAATAATAGAAAACTAATACTAATGCATCAAACAATCAAATACAATTACATTTAAAGTATATGAAATTTAGACAACACTCTTATCTAAAAGTTAAATTAAAGATAGACATTAAACTGGGGTGCCTGAGTGGAGTAGTCGGTTAAGTGTCTGACTCTTTAGTTTCAGCTCAGGTCTGATCTCAGGGTCCTGAAATTCATCCCCAAGTCTGGCTCCACATTCAGCAGGGAGTCTACCAGAATTTCTCTCTTCCTCTTCCTCTGCCCTCCTCCTGTGCTCTCTCTCTCACTCTCTCTCTGTCTCTCTCTAAAATAAATCTTTAAAAAAATTTTTAAGCCAAAATAATTTTTCATGTAGCTTTTCAAAAAAACTAACGTGATTATTAAATATTGGATAATAAGTTTATCCAACACAATTAAAAGAAAAGATACAAATTATAAGAAATGTAAACATTTAAAATAAAATTATTTAATTAAAGTTTTGAATTATTTTAGTTTAGTTTTTATGAATTGACTAAAATCTTAAGTATTTTCATAATGATGAAGTTTTTGGACTTCTCATGTTTGATGTCTATCTAAGTGCCAAAACTTCAATCACATTACAACTAAGGTTACCTAAACACATATTTATGAAATATTCAGTATTGCAAAATGTTCTTTTTTTTCCCAGATTTATTCATTTGACAGAGACAGAGCATGTGCATGGGGTGTGTGCGGGGAGGGCAGAGGGAAAGGGAGAATCACAAGCAGACTCCCAGCTGAGCGGGGCTCAAGAGTCAGATACTTAATCGACTGAGCCACCCGGGTGTCCCAGTATTACAAAATGCTCCTAAACAACCATGTTTAATTTTCAAAAGCTGATCTAATTCATAAATACCTTCAAACCTATGAATTGGAACATGAAGAGAAGCAAGAAAACGGGTTCATGGTACTCCTGGGAAACTGTATTTCATTATGCAGGAATCTGTCATATTCATATTATCTGAGAGGAAGGATTAGACAAGTTAATTTGTCTTTTCTCTTATTTGAGCGCTTCTGCCACTCAAACCCTCCCCAGCTAAGTCAGTGTTTGTCTTTGATTTCAACAGTGGTACAACCCACAAACCTTCACAGAATTCAAGGGCATTTACCTTTTGTTTTGAAGTCATAGGATTAAGTAAGATACATTAAAAGTATTTCTCTGGGGCCCAGATGGTGAGTTGTGAAAGCAGATGTTTGTGGTTGTGGGTCCTGCTGTGTCAGTGCTGAACGTTGGGTCCCAAGTGGCAGAGATACCTGTGTGTTCTCTGGAGAATATGTGTAAGTCTGTGATATGCCAGGCCCTCTAAAGCCCACATACAGATGGCTGCTGCCTCTTTCCTGGACCTCAGGGCGATATTGCACTATCTAACACATCCATGAGATCTTTGGGTACATGAAGGATAATCTCCAGCTTATTGTGCTAACAGAATGTTTCCTTCAGGACTGAGTTGTATAACAAAAGGTCTATTTGATTGATTATCTTTGTACCAGAGATGCTGGGCTCCAGAAAGAGAGAGGGCAAATGTTTAAGAAAACCCTTTTTCTCATACCAGCGAATACGACTCACTTGACCGATTGTCTCCAGTATTACATTAGCTGGGCTTGGCCCTGTTGGCTCCAAATCCTTAGGATTGAATTTTCTTTTCCCCCTGACTTGCATCATGTATTTATTTTTCCCCTCTTTTATCTTTCTCCTGTCCACGTGCTTTCCTGAGGCTGCTCGTTGTACATTTGCTGTGGTCTCCTGTGTCTCTGCTGCCCTTGCCAGCTCCCACCTCCCTGGGTGTGCTTCCTTGTTCTGTTGCACTTACTTTTGTTGAGTTGAGAAGGAAGGGAGTACCGAGAGATCCCTGGAGATCTAAGTTTTCATTCTAGAGTTCTCTCCCAGTGGTGCAGTAAGAGTAGATGTTGAAGGTTTCTAGAGCAGAAGAGAAAGAAAAGGATTGTCCACGTGCAAGATTTCCCTTGAGAGTTTTAGTGTCAATGACCAAGCAAGGTGTGATCACAAATGCTACTCCTTGAAGACCAGTGAGCCTATTACCAATCACTCATTATAAAGTCATACTTTATTACCCAGCATTTATTTCAGCAGGACTTGGTGACATTATAAAAATAAAATGTGTGGATTGTCTAGCTATTATAGGGTAGACAGCGTTGTGGCTGCAGCTCAGCCATTAACAGGCATCACTAATCTTAAATACCCTCCTGGTGCTACCTGTCTCTGCACTAAATTTGCATACTCTGGCCTCAGGTCCCTGTTGCACAGTAAAAGGGACATTTTATGCTATGCAGAGTGTTTCTAGGAAGATCAATGTCAGTAAGCAAAGTAAACCCTTTCTCTAGGCTACTTCTCTGTCTCCAAAAGGCACTGTAGAAGCATTGGCTTACCTGCCTTGGACTCGGGAGCTGGGCAGCAAGCTGACCTGTAACTTCTTACTGCCCACTCTGTGTAGGATTTAGGAAAGGCAGACATGATACTATTCAAATATTTGACCACCTTCAGTAGTGCTCCTAAGAACTGCTAATGTTCCCAGCCAGTAACTGGCAATCTTACAAGATAAACAGTAACAGATTTTGTGTGTGTGTATGTGTGTACGTAAGCTCCACACCCAGTGTGGGGCGCAACATGGGCTCAAACTCATAACCTTGAGATCAAGGGTTGGATGCTGGATGCTTAACAAACTGAGCCACCCAGGTGCCCGAATGGGAACAGACTTTTTAAAAGAAATAGGAACCAGCAAATGAAAACTTCCTCTTTTTTCTATTTAACAAAGAAGTTTTATTTAACAAAGAAAGTCAGAGTTCTGCAATTTCTCAATTTTTTTTCCATTCCTTTTCCTGTCTTGCAGCCTTCTTAAAATAACCATAGCCTAAAAAAAAAAAAAAAAAAAAAAAAAAAAAAACCATAGCCTAAAATTCTAAGATTGTTATAAAAAAATGGCATTAAAACATGTTAACCTGGGTGCCTGGGTGGCTCAGTGGGTTAAGCCGCTGCCTTCGGCTCAGGTCTTGATCTCAGGGTCCTGGGATTGAGTCCCGCATCTGGCTCTCTGCTCAGCAGGGAGCCTGCTTCCCTTCCTCTCTCTGCCTGCCTCTCTGCCTACTTGTGATCTCTCTCTGTCAAATAAATAAATAAAATCTTTTTTAAAAAAAACAAAAAGCATGTTAACCTGTGGTAAGTGACTGTAATTTGTAAGCCCAAGCCTGGGCTCCTGGCTCTTCATCAGCTGAGGACATTTAACCTACATTTATGGACTCAGCCCTGAGCCCTGTCCCCATTTTTCTAAGGGTGATCCTTTTGAACACACATTTTGTTTTGTTTTGTTTTGTTTTAAGTAAGTCTAGAGCAATGGTCCTCAACCCTAGCTGCATGTGAGCAACAGGTAAGGAGCTTCTACAAAATATCAGTGCCTAAACTCACCCCCACACCAATAAAACTAGACTCTTTGGGGGTGGGGCTGGGAATCTTTTTAAAAAGACACCGGGTTGGGGCATCTGGATGGCTCAGTCCTTAAGCGACTGCCTTCAGCTAAGGTCATGATCCCAGGGCCCTGGGATGGAGCATCGTGTCAGGCTCCCTGCTCAGCGGGGAGTCCGCTTCTCACCCTCCCTCTGCCTGCCACTCCCCTTGCTTGTGCTCTCTCAACCTCTGTCAAATAAATAAAAAAAAATCTTTTTAAAAAATAAATAAAAATAAAAAGATGCCAGATTCCTCTCATGTTCCACCAGGGTTAAATACCCCTCTTCTATTCTGGAGTAGTGGCTCTCAACTATGGGTGATTTTTGCCTTCCGGGGGACATCTGGCAATGTTGAGAGACCTTTTTGGTTGTCACACCTGGGACGGTGCTATTGGCATCTAGTGAGTAGAGGCCCAGACTGACTGCGAACGTCCTCTGATACACAGGGCAGTTTCCACAGCAAAGAGTTACCTGGCCTACAAGGTCAGAAGTGCCACGGTTTGGAGACTCTGATCTAGACTGACACCAAGGCTCTGTGTCAAGCTACCCTCAAGCTGATGCTGTTGAGATTCTAGTAGCATATTCCAGATGTGATACTGGGATTCTTGCCCAATTTGCAAAGCCTTAGTTCCTACAACTCCCTATCCCAGACCTTAATGTTTATTAGAGGAATGAAAGATCTTCAAAAGGCTGGCTGCCTCTTGCTTGCCTAGACAGCTGAAGAATTACTGCTCCCAAATGCCATTTCCTGTGCTCTTCTTAGCTTTTGGGACACAAATGTTACCATCTATCAGACTTCCTATTGTTAACTATTTTCTTCTTTACAAAGTTTTTAATATTGGAGTTTTCATCCTAATGTTTTTTTTTTTTTTCTTTCTGTGGTTACATGAGTAATTAATGGCAACCTCGCCTCCCCCACAAAACCCCTCAGTGGCTTTATTTATAGGGAGGGGGTCATCTAAGATTCAGGGAAGAACTGGCCAGCATTTAGAAGAAAATTCTTCGGCAACAGGATTGTCAATTGTGAAAAATGCATGCTAGCAGGAAATTTAAAAGACAAGTATGTTATTGTGTCAAGAGAACTTTTCTGAGCAGACTGCTTATAGATCAGAGTAAGTTTGATTGAGAAAGATTCAGCAAAGGGAAGAATGACTGAAAAGCATCTCCTCAGAGGTATAGGGATAAATGGGCAAACGTGAACACAGAAAGATATAAACTTCAGTGAAACACCTTTTCCTGGAAGAGTCCAGCCCTCTGGCTTTCAGAAGACAGAAGGGAGAGCCATCAAAGCAGTGGGACTTTGAATTGCTCCAAACTCCTTACTTAGGCCCCAATAAAGTCAAAATTTACCCTTTCTTCCCTGGTGTGGGGCTTGGTTCCCAGATTTAGCAAATACAAATAAAGACCCTCAATTTGAGTATTACATATTTTTTTATTATATATAATAAATATTTTTAGTATAAGTATGTCCTACATATTGTATGGGTTGTATTTATACTGAACAAAATGATGTTGCCTATCTGAAATTCAAATTTAATTGGGCATCCTGTCTTTTTTTTTTTTTTTAAAGGTTTTACTTATTTATTAACACAGAAAGAGAGATCACAAGTAGGCAGAGAGACAGGCAGAGATAGAAGGGTAAGTAGGCTCCTTGCTAAGCAGAGAGCCCGATGCGGGGCTTGATCCCAGGACCCTGAGATCGTGACCTGAGCCAAAGGCAGAGGCTTAACCCACTGAGCCACCCAGGTGCCCCAAGCATCCTGTCTTTTATCTGTGTCCAACTCTAACCTGAAGTTTCCTTCCAAGCAGAGATGATGAGGAGAGTAGGCCAGACAGTAGCAGGGAGCCGCAAGTACAGGACTTACTACTGACTAATAGAGTTGATAGAAGCAGCAGTGGGTGAGGAGTACACAGAGGCTCCTTCAATATCCTCCTATACAAAGTAATCCTTTTATGATCTTAATATCCTTTCTCCTGATGACCTCATTCTTCACAGGTCAAACTCCTCCCAAATTTCTATCCGGACAGCCCTCATTTTCTGACATGCAAAATTAACCAGAGCTAGAATGGCCCTCTTTAATTACTGTTTACTTCATTTGCATCAATTTTTTCCTCCTTCATTATAATGTCATTTCCATAAGAAAGGGAACTACTACCAGTGTAACCTTGAATATAATATGTGCAGAAGAATTTTGACAAAGATTTCAGGGGCACCTGAGTGACTCAGTTAAGTGTCCAACTCTTGATTTTGGCTCAGGTTGTGATCGCATGGTCACGGGATCGAGCCCTGCACTGGGCTCCATGCTCAGCAGGGAGCCTGCTTGAGATTCTCTCTCCCCCTCCATATACCCCTCACACTAACCACTCTCTCTCTCTCTAAAATAAATAAATAAATCTTTTTTAAAAAAGAGTTTTTACAAAGATTTTTAACTCTGTTTATTAAGACTCCTTGTGTGTTCTTGGCTACTCTTTCTCTGGCAGTCAAAAGAATGCGAATAATTCTGAGTCCTATTTTCTCTGTTTTTCTTTCTCTTCCCATTGTGTTTGACTTGTCCTCAAGCTTTGCATCCTTTAAATTTGTTAACATGATGATTCCTTTTCTCTTCTTGTTTCATGGATCTTCTGTTTTTATCCAGGACTATCTATTCAATAAATAATAGTTGATGGACACATAGAACAGGAGAGGCAGACATGCTGTAAAATACATCAGTGTCAAGCAGGTGGCATGTTCTAGGATAGACAAAGGTAAACTTGAATGGGGTCTTATAATTTAAGGGTGTTTGGTTTTGCCTAATTTGTGTGACCCTTGCAATCCTACAGAAGTAGTAGTGTATTTTTCTGAAACAGGAACTTCTGCCACAAGTACTGCAAGGTTTGTGGGCAAAGGCATATAAATAGTGAGCAAGCCTAGCTGACTGCTTGGCTGCTGAATGTCGATAATGCTGTGTTCATTCATTCATCAGGGGTTATTCTAGTCCTGGGGATCCAGAAATTAATAGACCTTCCCCTCATCAAGGAGACAGATAATAAACAAGTAAACAAGAAAATAAATAATTTAATCTCAGGCAGTGGTAAGTGGTAAGTACCACAGAGAAAAATTAAGTGGGATGAGGGCTAAGTGTAGCATTAGGATAGGAAGGAGGATACATTTTTAATATGATGGTCAGAAAAGAGTTCACAAAGGAGATGCCGTTTAATAAAGATGGAAAGGAGAAAGCCATGTCACTGTTTGGGGGAACCTAGACAGAAGGAACAGAAAATGCAACAGCTTGAGTTCAAGAAGCAGCAAGAGGCTGTAAGGGAGTGGTCATGGAGAGTGACTCAGAGACAAGTAGGGGCCAGATCACGATGGAGCTGATAGTCCACAGAAAGGAGTGCCATAGGCAACCACTAGATATTTTAAACAGGGGCAAAACAGGGTCTGAATTAAAATTTAATACATCACTCTGGCTACTGTGTGGAGAATTGTCCTGGGGGAGGGAGAGTTGTGAAGCAAGAGTAAATAGGGAGAGCAGTTAGGAGTCCTGAAATAGAACAGACAGAAGATGTTAGCTTAGCAGGTAATAGTGGAGGTGGCGATAAATGCTTGGACCATATGGCAAACGAGTAAATAGTGTTAGGAAGTAAGAAGAATCAAAGGTAATGGGCTTCTGACCCAAACAACTGGGAAAATAGGGATGCCACTTGTTGAGATGGAGAACACTAAGTAGGAGCAGTTTTTGTTGTCATCTTTGAAATATTTTTTGAAATAATCATAAATTTACAAAATACTTGGGGATATAAAATGAATAACTTTTTTTTTCTCTGAACTATCTGTTTGCCTCACCACCTTTGGATATGTTGATACTCCATACTTTAGTATTCAGAGTATTTACTTACTATTCAACATTTATACTCAAAAGTATTTATTTAGTATTTAGTTAATATTCCTACTAGCAAGCATAGTCTACTGTATAATTGTAAAGCATCGAACTGAGGAAGAGAACATTGATTTTCTTCTACCATCTAATTCTCCAACCGTGTTCATGTGTTCCAGTGGTTTCAACAATGTCTAGAAATACCCAATTCAGAGTCATGCATTGCATTTGGTTGTCCTATTTCTTGTTTAGTATAGAAGAGTTTTTCAGGTTTTCATCAGCTTTAATGACTGTTTTAGTCTTCTGTGTTGCGTAAAATATCAGTAGCTTGAAGCAACATACATTTATTATCTCAGTTTCTGGAAGTCAGGAGTCTAGATGTGGCCAGGTTGGATTCTCTGTTTAAGGGTCACCAGGCTATAATCCACATATCACTCAGTACTGTGGTCACACTGGAGATTTAGCTGGGGAAATCTTAACTACCTTAACTTAACTTCTTAACTACCTCACTTGGTTGGCACAGTTCATTTACTTGCTGCTGTAGTCCCAAGGCATCAGTTTATTGCTGGAGAACACCCTTAGCCCTGGTAGTTCCTTGCCACTTGGGTTTCTGCGATATGACCACTTATGCCATGGCAGCTTGCTGTGTCTGTAGCACCTCTATTAGCAAGGTGGTCTTATACAATGGTCCTTAATGCAATCCCGGAGATGACATCGCATCACCTTTGTGATAGCCTCTGGGTTCTGCTCAAACTCAAGGGAATAAACATCAAGGGACAGGGATTTTTGATGTCCACCTTAAAGTCTGTCTGCCACAATGAGTTTGATACTTTTAAAGATAACTTTGTGGAAGTGCCTCAATTTGGGTTTGTCTGATATTTCCTCATGATGGAATCATGTTAAGAATCTTCTCACAGACTATCACAGATATGATTCTGCATTGTTCTCATTGTATCATATCCGGAGGCTCATCATTACAATTTGCCTCAATATTTATGTTCACTTTGATTATTTCAATTAAATGATATCTTATACAATGGTCCTTAATGCAATCCTGGAGATGACATTGCATCACCTTTGTGATAGCCTCTGGGTTCTGCCCAAACTCAAGGGAATAAACATCAAGGGACAGGGATTTTTGATGTCCACCTTAAAGTCTGTCTGCCTTGGACTTGTCCACAGTAAAGTTGATTTTTCATTTTATAACTAGTAAGTGTTCTGTTGAGAGATACTTTGAGACTATATAAATATCCCATTCTGCACCATACATTTAGTCCATCACTCAATCATTTATTTAGTATGGATTTATAATTTCCTATTTAATTCAGTGGGTTATAATCCATTACTATATTTATTTTTAATCTTAAGTAATTCCAGATTTTTCCTTTGGAAGTCCCTTCAAAATGGCTTCTTTAGTGTTCTTTTGACATACCTCTATCATTCTTTGAGCACTTCCTTTCAGGAGCAATAAACTAGACTCCTGTACTTTCCTTGCCCTAGTGCTGAAGTCACCCTTTACTCTATGGAGCCCTGGATAAGCCACGATCTGGAGAGAAGTTGTTCTCATTGGTATTGCGGTCTTGCTCTGAGGCTCTCTTAGTGGACTGTCAGGGAATATTTGTCTATTTGTCTATCCTCACATTTATATCTATATTTCTATACCTGTATTTAAAATCATGAGCACACACCTGTACCTCTAATTTCAGTTTAATACCACAAAGTTTATTGGGTTTTTTTCCCCTTTCTATATTTGTAATACCCTTCTCTGACAGTGGGAAACCTTGCTCCCATTAGTCTTATTTATATATTATTTGATCATTTGTTGAGTATGTGACACATCTCTCATTGCTGCTGCAGTAACCCATGAGGATACCCTTCTTACCCAACATTCTGACATCTGTCGCTGGGCTGCCATTATCCTCCAATACACCTTTTCTCCCCACAACCATGAGTGCCCTTGCCAATATCCTCATGCTTCAGCAATCCAATCTGAGCCACAATGTGCCAGTCTTCCTCGACTTGCTGAAGGCTTTGGTACCTCAAATCAGGAGTTTGTTTGCTTTTTAACTACCTTCTATTCTTATTAAATGTTGAAATTCTCTAACACAAAGTAACAGATATTCTGTGTGTGTGAAAATGGCCCCATATTATAATCAAATATTAAGGATTAGCTGCATTTGTTTGTTGATTAATGGTGTAGACAAGAGAAATCATGATAGACAACTATCCGATGACTCGAATGCATAGTGCATTCCATGCCTTAGTTTTGGTTGTTGATATCTTGATGCTGATCGCTCTTGAAAATATCTAGAGAAGAGAACAAAAAATCACAAAAGGTAACAGTTGTCCCTTCCTTATAGCATCTGTCTTCCAGAAGGAAAGGATGCAGGAAACCATACACTGTCCTAAAGTTTGGATTGAAATTCTTTGTGGAATGGTAATACACTTTTTACTAGAAAACACTGAAGCTCTTTAAGAAAATTAGTAATTGGGGATCTTCAAGTATCCAGAAGTTTGAGGATGGTGATACTTAATGGTGATGAATCCTGCAGAATGCCTTGTGGGTTATAAAGCCAATTTCTTTAAGAGGCACTTGCTGCTAAATAACTTTTTACCAAATAGCCCAGGGGAAAATAGGAGATTTAAGGTGCAGCATGCATTGAAAAGTGCAAAAGAAAGTAAAAACAAAAATTAGGAAACAAGGCAAATTTTATTGTCAGCTATTTTATGATCTTGCTAATCTTTTGTGGTCAAGTTTCAAAGGTGGAAACCTAAGTCAGATTATGCATTTGATTGGATTACAAAGCCAGGTGTTGTCAATTCAAGATGGTTTTGGAAAGGATTTTTTCAGTTGTTACAAGATCACGTTCCTGGTTTTCCCCAGTATTTCAAACTTGCACAAAATATACTTTTGAATCAGAATCCTTACCCCTTCTTGTGAAAAACAAACAGAGAAAACAAATACTGAATGACACTGGGGTATTAGTTTCAGGATGCATCTGGAATTAGGCCCATGATCCACCTCCTGCAACATTGGGACGAGGCTGTAGGATCAGCCATAGCTGAGGAAATGAAACTAATGAGACCAGCAGTTCTCGAATTGTGTGTCAGCATCACTTGGGAACATAGGAATGCAAATTCTGCAGCCTCAATTCAGACTTCAGGGTGGGGGCCAACAATCATGCTTTATAAGGTTTTATCAGGTTGGAGAACCCCTGAGTTAGATAAAGCTACTATTGACAAATATTGGATTCAGTGAATTATCTTTTTCCCCTCTCTCATTTGCTCTTTAGGAAATGATTTCTCTAGGTTTTGGTACCATCAGGGCTCCTAAGTTCTGAAAGCAATTTTCTCTTGTGTATTGAAAAAAAATACTTTTCACATTTTCTTCTGTTCTTAGACATGGCCTATATGGTACTTAACTCAAAGATTAGTGTGTAGAAACTACACAGGTAAATACTAGAGCCCGTCTCTTGTCCTTCAGATATTTGTCTGCTATTCATTAATGAAAAAGATGGAGATAAGATACTGGTAAACCTAAGTCATCTAAAGGTCAGTTCACTGGGTAAATTGATCATTATTCTTTATGCAAACTGTATTCTTGAACTTAACATATTGACTATGATAATTCCAAGAGCAAAGTGAATTAAACATAACATATTCTTTATCTTCCTTTTAAACAACCCGTTATGTTTACATCAATAGGGTGAATAAAAAATAG
This sequence comes from Mustela nigripes, assembly GCF_022355385.1. NCBI lineage: Eukaryota > Metazoa > Chordata > Mammalia > Carnivora > Mustelidae > Mustela > Mustela nigripes. The sequence continues at coordinate 42,369,506 of NC_081565.1, read as the reverse complement.
ATATTAAAAATATATCTCCTTTTTTCCTGACATTTCTATCATTTTCCCTTAAAAGGAAAAATTAAATACCCAATATCCTCATCATTATTTCAGAACTTCTGAAACTTTTACTTCTCTCATGGGAAATATCTATGAGAGGGCTGTGGATATCTAAAGGGTATCCCTCAGGGTTCCCGTTGTTTCAGGATCTGAATCCTCAGACCACCATTTCAGCAAAATGTCAGTAATACTGATTTGGCAGCATTCTGTTTGCTAAGGAAGAACCTCCAGGGTACAGGGACTTCCAAAATCCCATGTTTTGGCTATTTCAGAAAAATTGAATTGTATCAGTGTTTATCTCAGATTACCTAGCACTGGGGGTCTTAGGCCCAGACCTGTAAAAAATCCTCTCATGATCTTGTTAAGAAATTCAGAATCTGTTCACCTCCCCAGATGATTGATTTAGTGTCTGAGGAGTGGAATCCAGAGGGAGAGTGTGTATTGTCAGCAAGCATCCCAGCATTCTTTGCGGGTCTTCAGGGGACCACACACACTGAAAAAACCAAACCAGGTCTCTCTCCTGATCGCGTGTCATTTACAGAAGTGTTGGTGTAGCAGGGCTTGTCATTAAGGCAGATACCCTTGTCCCTTAAGAGGATCATGTGGATGGATGGCAACTGTCCAGGGCCAGGTTTCTTCCACTGGTTCTGAAACACTGTGAAGGAAGGAGGTAATGTCAGGAACTTACCTTGTGAGATTCTCAGGACAGTAAGCCCCTCAGAACTCAGTGACAAAACATGCCACAGAAGAGGAATAAAGCCTCCTCCCCTATAATCTGGCTGCCTTTAACTGGAATCTCTGGGGGGTGCCCAGAGACATCCTTTGTGTGGACAGTGCTATTCTCAGGATGGCTGAGGCCGGTGATGAGATTTACTTAGCTGACTCTGGAAAGGTGATGTGGAGAATGGGACTGGATCAGGATAAGGAGAGTCTGAACTCTGTGTGGGGACTGTCCTTATTTAGAGGACATTTGAAGGACTTCTTTGGAGACTCTTAGGGATAATAATGGGACAGCCCGAGGGGAAGGCTAAATTCCTCTAATTATACCAGGTGGGCCCATTAAAGCTGGAGATATTTGGGCCTCATATTTTATGAATACAGACATTTATTTTTTATCTGTTTTAGAAGATGTCATTGTACTAGATGCGGTTAGACTTTCACTTAGGACAATTAAAAACTGTCAGGTACTGTATAAAATGTGGACAGTGTTAGTTCACTGCAAGAGCCTTTATAATGCCTAGATCCTTGAGGAGGTGCATCAGTGACTGACATTCTAACCACCAGACCCACTCCAATTCAGCCAGTCAGAAGCCTGGAGTGTCCGGGCCGCAGGTGGCACACAGGAGTTCTTTACACCAGCCACCAAAATTCCATTTTATTAACATTGTAGATAAATTGAGACTATGAATTACCTGGGGATAATGATAAATAAGATACTCAAAATATAGAAAAAAAAATCTTTGTGCTGTAAGAGATCATAAGAAGGGCGGAAAATTTGCAACAGAAGAGACAGGTCCCAAAGCTTTGACTTTGGAAGAATGCAGCTTATATTACACATCTCCTCACCCCACCAGCCTTTTTGGCTAGAGCCAACTTGGATCATTTTTGTTCTAGTGGATTAGTTAATATATTTAGTGGCATGCATAAGTGGGGTTGGACTTCCATAGATGCCTCTTATCTTTAGGTGATTATCATACCAATTCATTATAGTCATTCAACAGTTCTGAAGGTTTCCTGGGGCTAGGAAGATATTCCTCTGGTGGGTTAGGGGATTGCATCCATTATTATATGTATCAGTGATTTCTTTCTGGTAGAGAGAATGGCTGATATGGCCCCCAGGACATTCTTTACTTTTAAAAAATGACTTATTGGCTTTCAAAGTTGGGGTGATTATACTTAACACTGAGAAAAGCTCAGTCATAAACAACAAAACATATTCTAAATTATATGACACAAAATGCTTACTAGTTTAAATTAGAGAAGAAAGATGGAAGTTATGCCTTTTTTCTCCCTTCTCAAAGTCTCCCAGACTTCTATTCTTCTTGTTCAAAAACTATGTAATTAAGAATGATCAACCTTTTCCTTTATAAAGATGAAGATAGTAAATGTTTTCCTACTACAACTTTGACATACGAATATAATGAATAACTAAATTCTATTAAATGATGACTAGGTGAATTTAGGTACTTAAATGAGGAATCTAGCTAAGTATGTTAAATAAAAAATAGCTTGGGGTGTTAAGTTGTTAAGCATCTGCCTTCAGCTCTGGTCCTGATCCCAGGGTCCTGGGATCAAGGCCACATCAGGCTCCCTGCTCAGCAGGAAGCCTGCTTCTCCCTCTCCCACTCCCTCAACTTGTGTTCCCTCTCTCACTGTGTCTCTCTCTGTCAAATAAATAAAATCTTTAAAAAAAAAATAGTTTGAACATTTATATAAATAATGGTTTCACTTAAGGTCAGTTATGTCTCAGTAAGTTGGTTTGGGTGGTACCCAGCTTTATGGTAAAGTTTTTGTTTAAAAGAAAAAAAACCACATTATTGCAGTATGATTAATAATATTTTACAAGTGTTCAGTGAATTTTGCTAATGTACACAAGCGTGTGAATACAATCTTATTTTTTTTTAAAGATTTTATTTATTTATTTGACAGAGAGAAATTACAAGTACACTGAGAGGCAGGCAGAGAGAGAGAGAAGGAAGCAGGCTCCCTGCTGAGCAGAGAGCCCGATGTGGAACTCGATCCCAGGACCCTGAGATCATGACCTGAGCCGAAGGCAGCGGCTTAACCCACTGAGCCACCCAGGCACCCCAATACAATCTTATTTAAGACCTTCCCGTTATCCCAAGGAATTACTTTGTACCTCTTCGTAGTCAGCACGCCCAACCATTGCCTTCCATGGCCTCAAATACTGGTCTGCTTTCTGTTACTATAACTTAGTTTTGCTTTCTCTAGAATTTTGTGTAAGTGGAATCATAGAGTGTATACCCTTTTGTTTCTTTCTTTCAGCATAATATTACTGATACTCATTTGTTGTTGCATAAATCAGAACTTCATTCCTTTTCACTCCTGAGTAGTATCTGTTGTGTTGATATCCATGGTTTGTTTTTGCTTTCTGTTAGTGATGGACTTTGGGGCTGTTTCCATTTGGGGGCTATTATGAATAAAGCTTTCATGAACATTCTTGTACAAGTCTTTGTATGGACATGTGTTTTTACTGCTTTGGGATAAATACTTAGAAGTGAAATGCCTGGCTAAAGATTTTTCTTTAAAAATTCTTTGTTGTGGGTCTCCTGGGCGGCTCAATGGGTCAAGCGTCTGCCTTCAACTCAGGTCATGATCTCAGGGTCCTGGGATCGAGTCCCATGCCAGGCTACCTGCTCAGCCGGGAGTCTGTTCCTTCCTATCCCCTAACCTCCCCCGACCTGTGCTCCCTCTCTCTCTCTCTTGCTTGCTTTCTCTCCAATAAATAGAATCTTTAAAAAAATTAAATTTTTGGGACGCCTGGGTGGCTCAGTTGGTTAAGCAGCTGCCTTCAGCTCAGGTCATGATCCCAGCGTCCTGGGATCGAGTCCCACATCGGGCTCCTTGCTCGGCAGGGAGCCTGCTTCTCCCTCTGACTCTGCCTGCCACTCTGTCTGCCTGTGCTTGCTCTCCCTCTCTCTGTCAAATAAATAAATAAAATCTTTAAAAAAAATTAAATTTTTTTGTTGTATTTGTTTTGTTTATTTGGTAATTTGATCTATTTTTGCGTCAAATAAATACCCCCCATTTGTAATTCAACCATTTGATCAAAGTTCTTCTGGTAGAAAGGAGCCATTGTCTTTTCTCTTTCTTTTTATCTAGTTGATGTTTAAATTGGCAGACTCTGGCAGTAGTCCGGATCTACTGCGATTTCTTTTGTAGTGTTTGCCCGTATTTCTGGAAACTGGAAGCTTGTCCTAGTTCATAAAAGGATAAGAGGAAATACTTTCTCTGGTAAGGTTTAGAAAGACAAAAATTGGAGACAACAGGACAATTAAGACTCAGGATCATCAGCATATGAATTGGGTGGAAAGATGCCATTAGGCAAAAGGAGTACAATGGATGTAGAGGAAGGAGGCTGAAGTCTCTTGAATAAATGCCAAAATGTAAATGCCAAGTATGGAACAAGCTTCAGAATCATTCGTCTCCAAGACTTGCCATCATGTAGGGGCACCTGGGTGGCTCAGTTGGTTAAGTATCTGCCTTGGACTCAGGGTTCTGGGATGGAGCCCCACAGCAGGCGCGCTGCTCAGTGGAGAGCATGCTTCTCCCTCTCCCTCTCCCTGCTACCCTCCTCCTCCCCCCCTTGTGCTCTCTGTGTCAAATAAAAAAATAAATAGAATCTTTAAAAAAAAATGCAAACATGTCTCCTTACCCCGGGTTCTTTAGAAATTGTCAGAGGTGAAAACATTTAGGTATATGATACTTTCTCATGAAAAGAAAGTAGACAGAGGGTCTTTTTAATAGCTCCTTATGTTGGGTGTGTTAGGTCAGAGAATCCTTTCGTGATGCTCAGAAATTGTTCCCCTTTTCTACCACCCCCCCTTTTTTCTTTCTTTCCTTCTCTTAAATCCAGATATAGGCTAGTTGATCTAATGCTGTATCTTGAAAAAAAATGTCCTTTAATATGGCATTTTACTAAGAGTGTGTTTGCTTAGAAACAACAGGTATTCATATCAGTTCCAGTAAAAAAGAGATATGGAGAAGGTTATATCACTTAACTGAAGATAGGAAATGTGGCTAAGCTTCATGGGGGCTGGACCAGGAGCTGGGAAGCCATTGGGAACTCAAGAATTCTCTGTCTCTGTCTCTTTGGATCTTACTCGGTTTTCCTTTCTCCTTTGCCATGTCTCTGTAGTATAGTATCTTTCTGCTCTATCATTCCCTGCTAGTGTCCTTCATTCTCTTTTCTACCGGATACTTTAACCTGCTGATCCATAGCCCCTGCTTCTTATGAACAACATGGTTTTCCTTGACACCAACTCTGATCTCATCTCTCTGTGGCTTTTCAGCTTTTCTTGACCACAATTTATATGCATGGTAGTTTAAATTCTCAAGAGAGATAGAATCTAACTGGCAACATGCCAGTAGATTTATAGGCATAGGGAAAATTTTCCATTTTTTTTAATTTAAAAGATATTATTTATTTATTTGACAGACAGAGATTACAAGTAGGCAGAGAGACATACAGATAGAGAGGGGGAGGCAGGCTCCCCGTTGAGCAGAGAGCCTGATGCGGGTCTCAAACCCAGGACCCTGGGATCATGACCCGAGCCGAAGGCAGAGGCTTTAACCCAATGAGCCACCGAGGCGCCCAAATTTTCCATTTTTTTATCTAGTATTTGTGGCTAGGGTGGGGGCAGAGTCATAGAGTACTAATCTGGCCACCAAGTCCTGCCCTTTAAATAGCTGATATGAGGGGCGCCTGGGTGGCTCAGTGGGTTAAGCCGCTGCCTTCGGCTCAGGTCATGATCTCGGGGTCCTGGGATCGAGCCCCGAATCAGGCTCTCTGCTCAGCGGGGAGCCTGCTTCCTCCTCTCTTTCTGCCTGCCTCTCTGCCTGCTTGTGATCTCTCTCTGTCAAATAAATAAATAAAATCTTAAAAAAAAAAAAAAAGAATGGTATTAAGTAGCTGACATGAGTAGGGCAGCTTAAGGGAAATTTGGGCATAGCAGGCTCATTGAATGAGATGTCCACTGTGAGTGGACTTCTACTTCCTGGAAATCGTAGAAAACCTATTCTATTGGCAGCAATCATATAATGCTAAAGTCCAGTAGATGGGCAGGCAAACAGGTCAGTGGACCAGAGCTGTCACACTTGGCTTCCAGTAAGACTTCAAACTTCTCAGTCATTTTGAAAGAACAGTCTTTCCTTAAAAAAAAAAAAAAAAAAAAAAAAAAAAAAAGAACATCCTTTCCTCAAGTCTAAGTAAAATTGGCTAGATTGCCAATGGCCAGCTAACTGATTTGACTTAAAACAGCTACTGTTAATGAGCACTGGAGGAAACATAAAGAACAAGCAAAGAAGTGAGTCAGTTTAAGGGATAGTGTCTCCTGACCTGCACTAGAAATAGAGAAAATATCTGAATTTGGCTGTGTCTGTGGAGCTGCCCTCATCCTGTCTCATGGTTTAGGATCCAAGCTGTGAAGCTGAAACCTGTATTTGGACTAGTGTAATGTTTCATGATAGGTGAGTTTAATGGAAGCCAGCGATCAGCTTTTGAGTTACTTTGTCTTTAACTCATCAGGTTGTAAATGGGCTTCAAGGTAATTTTTAATCTATATGTAAATTAGCTATTTCTGTAACAGCCGTAGTATGAATTTGAGTGTGTGCAGAAAAGAGGGATTTGATGCAAGCAATATTTTGAAAATAATGTCAAGAAAGGCTGTACAAGTGATACATGACATTTAATGAATTTGAATATAGGATATATTAGGACCCTTTCAATGAAATTATTGTCATTGAAAAATTTCTGAAGTAATATGTAGAACAGAGAATGAAAATAAGGTTTTATTGTTGGTTGTTAAACTATGTTAAAGGTCACACAGTTTTCCATTAGAGATCTTCCATTTGGCAGATTTTAAATAAAAAGTTGATTGAATTTTTACTGAATTCATTTTTTACTCAGATAGTAGAGTGACTTAAAATCAAACTTTTATTATCTGATACAAAATAATGTGCTTTTAAAAAAATTTTTTTATCGTGTCATGTTAGTCACCATAAAATACATCATTAGTTTTTGATGCAGTGTTCCAAGATTCAGACGAATGGATAAAGAAGATATGGTCCATATATGCAATGGAATATTACTCAAAATAATATGCTTTACCTATTATTTAAACCTAGGTTTATAAGTAGTCTTTCTTATATTTATACTCATAGTATGACATGCTAAAAATCACAGAAGCCCCAGTTTCTCCTATTTTTAGTTAGAAGGAAAGCTGTATAAATATTTTATATCCTAAATCATCTAATCAACTACTTCTTTTTAAAGGAACAGTGTAGCACAGGGAAATGTTCTGAAGGATATTAAAAATTACAAGCATTCAAAATTCATTCTGAAGTTCAGGGACTGTTAGACTCCAAAAGCAGTTATCAATATAAGGAACCCACTAGAAAGCACAGAAGGATACAGACTATGTTATTATGGCTACCATTTTCTATTCTCTAAAAGTGTAGTTAAAAGGAAGGTAGGAAATTGTATTGGGGGTCCTGTCTGTACCAAAATTAATTTGGTAACTTCAAAACAAAACCTAAGTCACAGCACCTCAACTCTTGTGTTTAAAACTGGCTTTAATTCTGTATGCTTTGAATTTATTTCCAGAGGGGGGTAAATACATTTGTTAATGATTTGAATCATTGTCATTAGGCTTGATCTACATCTAAAATACAAAATCATTGTCATTAAGATGAGTGTGAAACACCCTTAGGAAGAAAGAACTTCTGTACTTTACCAACTTATTATTTTGATTGTCCAGGGATGTGAAGTGCCCTAGCTCTTTAAATATTAACTCAAAGAATTTTTAAAATTCTGACTTTATTTGTATTTATATAACCCCCTGGAGTTTAAGTACTGTGTTGGACAGTTCTCACTGTGAAGCAACTCTCATGCAATTGTATTCTTGCTGGGAAATGATTTTATTGCATCAGAAAATGAATGAGCAGGGACCAGTGAGCTGTGTCTGCTGATGGACTATAATTTGCCAACTGTGATGTCAAAGCAGATCTGAGATTTGTGACAACAGTTGGTGATTGCCCTGCTCTGCAGTTCTGTGGCGGCAATGAACCCTGCCAGGCACAATCTAATTCCACGTTTTGCACACATAAGTTTAGTTTACACTATCGTATGTGGAAAGCTTTCATGGGCACGGGGAATATTGGCTGGAATTATTGAGTTGGTACTGCATGTTTCATTACCGATGGCACTGGAATGTATTTTTCCATTGTCCGGAAGGAAGAGTTGTACTCCGTTCTATCAAAAAATGGATAGGAAGGGAGTGTTCACACTGTCTATATTAGAGGCTACATACTCCCTGGCACAGATGATAGCTATTATTTTTACTAAACCCACCATCAAGGTTTTCTGATGGCATTGCCTTAAAAATAAGACCAATGTGTTGTCTCTTGGTTTATACACTACTTTTAAGTAGCCTGTCTTTCAGAACTCAAAACAGTTTGGTGTAAACCAAGTTGATTTGGCTGCCTTCTGAAGAAAGAGGTGCTTCTGCATAGGGTTTTCTCCTCTGACTCACAAAATTCGGAAAATAGCCTGGTGGTTTTGGCAGCCACATTCTTTTGCAGAGTATTCGTGAGCTTGGTGCCTCAGGGAAAAATGATGCTGCGGGTAGGCAGACTTGTGGTACCCAGTGAACTTTGCCTCAGATGGCATGCTGTCCTTATGTGACACAGCAGAAAGGACTTTGCAGATGTAATTAAGATGAAGACTTTAGGGGCATCTGGTGGCTCAGTGGTTAAACGTCTGCCTTTGACTTAAGTCATGATCCCAGGATCCTGGGATCAAGTCCTGCATCTGGCTCCCTGCTCAGCAACGTGTCTGCTTCTCCCTCTCACTCCACCTGCTGCTCCCCTGCTTGTGTTCTCTCTCTCTCTCAAATAAATAAATAAAATCTAAAAAGAAAGAAAGAAAGAAAGAAAGAAAGAAAGAAAGAAAGAAAGAAAGAAAGAAAGAGAAAGAAAGAAAGAAAGAAATGGGAACTTCAGTCCCACAACCACAAGAAGCTGAATTCGGTTAACAACCTAAATGAGCTTGGGGAGCAGATTCTTTCCCAGCACCTTGAGCAAGGAATACAGCCCTACCAAGACTTTGATTTGGATATTGTGAGACGCTAGGGAGAGGACCCCAGGTCAACCCACATAGCCTTTTGACCTTTAGAGACTGAGAAAATATATTTGAACTGTTTTAAACCACTAAGTTTGTGATTGTTAGAGCATCAATAGGAAACACTATCCCTTCTTGAGACATCCCCATTCTCCTGGTCAGATTCTGTCCACATCCCTCGTCTTATATTCCTCCCTATTTAAGTTAATTCTTCTAACTCCTGGCACATTCTATGACTTATATACCATCCTACAACACATTATAACATCTATTAGCATCCTGCAACTTCTGCAAGTTATATGATTCCTATAATATCCTCTAATAACCTACAACTTCCATGATATACACAAAATGTATCTACAAAGGTAAGAAGCATGGCTGGGGAAGTAGCTCATCTGATCTAAGTAAGCTGTATCTCTAGAAGTGGCTGAATTATATCAATATGTTTTAAAAATATGCTGTCTCCTTCCCACCTTCATATTTTCTGCTGACAGTCTTTTCCTGCTAAGCAATTGATTTTTAGTAGTCTACAATTTAAAATCAGTAGACTGAAATTTATCATATGAGACCATAATGTTGGCTACTTTAAGGTTGTCATTAACAAACTCCAGCACTACTTGCTCAATAGAGAATTGCCTCTCTTCGGTCCACTTTAACTCAGAGAGCAAATTAACTCATTTGTTTACTCAGAAATTTGCTTCTGGAGTTAGATGGAAAGAATATGAGTTTACAGCTGAGTTAACTACGGCTAGGAGAGCCCTTTCCATTAATTGCTGGCTATTGCAAGAAGCGTGTGATGTCCATTATTTCTGTTTCCTTTGCCAATTTGTGAAAACACCCGGAGGTTTAATAAGTGAATGTGCCTTTGCATCCCGAAATAAATAAGCAAGATAGCCAATTAAGGATACATGCACATAAATAAAAATTATTTTCCACATTTATGCCTGCAAAAAACCCCCAAACAAACAGACTTAGATGGCATTTGTAAAATTTCCCCCCAAAAGGTTAGTGTTGGGAAGTTCACTGGAATTAGGAATGGCTGTGCATTTCCTCATCTTTGGAGTCACAGAGCTGTGTGTGACTCCCAATTCCATCACTTTCTGGTGTGTGATGCATTGTGTTACCTAGCCCCTCTAAACTCTTCACGGTGGTGGTAAGGATCTATCTCTTGAATCTGTAAAGTATGGGACACGGTTCTCCCAAATGCCGTTCATGGTGGTGCTTTCACCAAGGCAGTCCGTGGTCAACACCTTTTCTTTGATAGTTCTCCACACGTAGCACATTTTACGTGACACATTAAGCTAATAGGAATCTCAAATCACTTCTCCCCCAGATATTTAGGTTAGAGGCTTTCTGTACATCCCCAAAGCAGTAAGAATGATGAAATGGGCAAGAGAGAGGGAACATGGAGAAGGAAGCTGAGATGAGGACTGGATGTATATGGAAGCTATCCTATGTAGGTTCTTGGAACAATTAATGTAAAAATGTCACAGACATTTTCCCCCTAGAGCCAAATTATTTTAAACAGTATTTATTTATTTTAGAGGGAGAGCACGCACATATGAGTGGGGGTGGGGGAGAGGGAGAGATAGAATCCCAAGCAGGCTCTGCACCAGGCTCCATGTCAGGATCTGGATGAGATCATACCCTGAGCTGAAATCAAGAGTCAGACAACCAGCTGACTGAGGCATGCAGGCACCCTGAAAAGTCTTTAAATATAAGTTTAAAATGTTTTTTCTTAGGTGCTGTCTCTTGTATGTTAAGATCACGTCTTTCAAGTCAAATCTCAGACTTGAATCTGAAGTTCTTTCTTGAGCATCTGAGAATAGAAATTGAGCTTCCATATATACCATGTTTCTGATGGTGGTAGGGCATGTCAAGATAGGTCTGAATGTAAAGAGAATTATTAGTCAACATTTTCTGAGGATCTCAGACAGAGAACTGTCTTTTAAAATAGAGTACTAATATTTTTCCTTTACTAGAAACTTAAATTGCAAAAAAAAAAAATTCTGTTTGTTAAAACCTGTCTTCTTTTTCTGCTTAGATAGATATCTGTCCTGCCAGAGGCAAGTTGGAAATGTGCTTTTTATCTCAGTAGAGCACATTATGCTGATCACTTTAGGTAAAGAGTTTCATTGTCTTCTAAACAACAGTTTGTCAGATAAAAAAGCGTGTTATTTTCTTTTTAAAAATAACTTAAAATATGAATAATCTTTGGTGAGTTTGTCTTAGCTGGCAGAGAAGGCATGTTAAACATGCATGTTAAACATGCATGATACAAGGCATGTTTGTATCAAATAAAAGACTTTTTTTTTTTTTAAAGAAGGTGGGGAAACTTAACATTTCAGAAGTATTGAATTTAGAGTCAAAAGTCATAAAAACCCAGAAGTCACCCTAGGTTTCCTGTGTCTTTCTCTCTCCAAACACTCGGTGTTACAAGTTCGGCACCTTCTTCCTCTTTCCCGTCCGTTTAATGTTTTCTCCTCTCTCCCACCCCACCCACCCTTGTAGTCTTTCTTCACACCTCCACTTTCTCTTGACCTAGACCTTGTCAAATCTTAACCGGCCTCCCTTTTCCCCTTTTCCTATCGTTGCTCTCTCCCTGCCCCCACCACAATTTATCTCTACAGGTTCTTTTTCTTTTCTTTCTTTTTTGTTTTTATCACGAAAAACTGTATTTAGATTTAGCCAGCTGGACTCAGTTTAGATGATCCCAATTTTGTTGGCAACATCCAAAGCATCGTAGTCAGGGGCCAGTTGAACGTATGCCTTCTTCTCTCCATCAGGCCTGATTAAGGTGTTGACCTTGGCTACATCAATGTCATAGAGCTTCTTCACAGCCTGTTTGAGCTGGTGCTTGTTGGCCTTGACATCCACCATGAACACAAGTGTGTTGTTGTCTTCTATTTTCTTCATGGCTGACTCAGTAGTCAGGGGGAACTTGATGATGGCACAGTGATCCAGCTTGTTTCACCTGGGGGCGCTCTTTCGAGGGGATTTGGGCTGCCTTCGGAGACGCAGAGTCTTGGGTCGTCGGAATGTAGGTGATGTGAGGATCTTCTTTTTTTTTGTGACTGTGGACGCCTTTCAGCACTGCTTTCTTGGCTTTCAAAGCCTTTGCTTTGGCTTCGGCTTTGGGAGGGGCAGGGGCTTCCTTCTTAGCTTTCGGCACCATCTTTGTAAAAGGGCTCTTTTTGTTTCTTTGTTTCTTTCTTTCTTTTTTTTTTTTTTTTGAGAGAGACCACACGTGAGCAAGTAGCAGTGGGGATAGGGATGGGCAGAGGGAGAGGGAGAGGATCTTTTTTTTCCCAAAGACTTATTTATATATTTGAAAGAGATAGAGAGAGCGTGGAGGTAGGGTGGTGGCAGAGGGAGAGAAAGTCCTAAGCAGACTCCATGCTAATTGTGGAACCCAACTCGGAGCTCTATCTAATGACCGTATGCTCACAACCTGGGCCAAAAATCAAGAGTTGGGTGTTTTGCAATGCCAGGGGCTCATGATCTGGCCTTTGAAATTTCTGTTTTCAGCCCTACTGTCAAGCCGCCCCACCCATTCCATGCCAGAAGTAGCTTGCTATTTCCAGCATCTACCAGGCTGTATAATTCGATCTGTGTTCACCCTGCTTTGATGATCCTTTCTTATAAGGGTTTTCCTTATAATATCCATCTTATAGACTGAGCTCAGTGCTAACTCTCTAATTCTCTTTGCCTAACCCACATAAAACTGACTTCTCCACTCCTCAAGTCTCCTCTGTATTTTGTAGAGACTTCTGGACAAAGCGCCAGTCATATTTTATTGCATTTGTTCACACAGCCATTTCCCACTTCCAGACTTAATCCAAATGTGATTAAAACTATCTTATCTGGGGCACCTGGGTGGCTCAGTGGAGTAAGCTGCTGCCTTCAGCTCTCAGGTCATGATCCCAGGGTCCTGGGATCGAGCCCCGCATTGGGCTCTCTGCTCTGCGGGGAGCCTGCTTCCTCCTCTCTCTCTGCCTGCCTCTCGCCAACTTGTGATCTCTGTCTGTCAAATAAATAAATAAAGTAAATCGTAAAAAAAAACCAAAAAACTATCTTATCTACCCAGTAGTAAGGTGCGTGGCATCTAGCATGCACTTGTCACATATCTGGATAAAAAAGAAAGGAATGGGGAGACGTGGGATGGAGCTATATGCTTCCCAGGTCTAAGAATTCAGACAAGACACATAATCTCGGGCGCCTGGGTGGCTCAGTGGGTTGGGCCGCTGCCTTCGGCTCAGGTCATGGTCCCAGGTCCTGGGATCGAGTCCCGCATCGGGCTCTCTGCTCAGCGGGGAGCCTGCTTCCTCCTCTCTCTCTGCCTGCCTCTCTGCCTACTTGTGATCTCTCTCTGTCAAATAAATAAATAAAATCTTTAAAAAAAAAAAAAAGACACATAATCTCTCTGAGCTTAATTTTATTCACCTGTAAAATGACCATAACATTGTCACCTCTTTCCATTGCATTTATGTTTATTTTTAGATTTTATTTATTTATTTGAGAGAGAGTGTGTGAGCAGGGGGAGGAAACACAGGGAAAGGGAGAGGGAGAGGGAAAGAATCTCAAGCAGACTCCACATGGAGTGCGGAGGTGAAAGCTGGGCTGATCTCATGATCCTGAGCTCCTGGCCCCCAAGCAGAAACCAAGCGTCAGATGCTTAGCCAACTGCACCACCCAGGCACCCCTCCACTGCATTGAGAAGAAAAGCGTTCATACGTAACCTCTAAGCACCAGCCCTGTATAATCTACTATCTGCATTCCTCTGGAACTTCATTTCAAGTCTCCAGCCCCCCTGTTCCTAGTTTTCCAGAGGAATTTGCCTTCCAGTAGGAATTTGCCTCCTGGTAGTTCACAGAAGGTGCCAAACTCTTTTCCCACCATTCCCAGCCTCCTTGCACGTACCACCTTTGCACTTGCTGATTCCTCTAAATGGGAGGCACCGCCCCAAACTTTACAGGGGAACCTGTTTCTCATCAAACAGAGAGGCCTTGACTAATCCCCCCTCCAAAGGAGGTCTCTCCATGTTATGCTTAGTGATATTTTTTATTTTATTGTATTTTAAAAATTATTTCTTTATTTATGAAGATTTTATTTATTTACTTGAGAGAGAAACAAAGACCACAGTTGGCAGGGGGCAGGTGCGGAGAGGCAGAGGGAGAGGGAGAGGCAGGCTCTGTCAGCAGGAAGCCTGACGTAGGACTTGATCCCAGGACCCTGAGATCATGAACTGAGCTGAAGGCAACCGCTTAACTGACTGAGCCACCCAGGTGACCCTCTTTTTTCTTTTTTTTTTTTTAATAACTCCATATTTTGTAGTATAATACAATTCTGTACTATAATATATAAAATATGTATTTGTACTAAATATATATTTAGTTTTCTGTTTTGTTTTATTTTTGGCTTGTATTTCCCACTGTAATGTCCCCTCTAGGTTAGTGGGCAAAGAGAATATTGGTCGTATTTCCTGTTTCATTCCTAGGGCCTGACACATAGCAGGCACTTCATAAATATTTGTTGATAATATGTGAACTAACCTCTAAGGTTGATTTTGATGACCAGGTAAAGTATGTGAGGGACATTTATGAACCAAAAGCACTACACAAATGCGAAGCAACGTTATTATCATGCCAGGGCATGCATTGAGAAACGGGGAAGCAAGTGCCAACTTCCATTTTCTCAGGAAATGAACGTATAGCTTGACAACAAGTAATCACTCATTTTCCCAGTGTGAAATCACAGTCTGAGTGAACAGTCCAACAAGAGGGGACTTTATCATGCCAACAGAAGGTACTCTTCACGTTTTCTGCCATAAGTGGAATCCGGGTTGACAGAGAAGTTGTCTTCATACTTCCAGTGAAGGAAGAGGGTGGTGCGGGCTCTGGGACCCAGCATCCAGCCAGAGGAGATGTCTCCTCATATACGGATGGCTGTTCCCTCTACTCCGTCTGTTTTTAGGGTGAAAAGACTTCAATCTGGGCAATTAATTAAAATAGGGTATATCTCGGGCAGGCAAAACACCAGTGCAGGATTGGTAACATGACCAGAAGAGGAGAGATGGACTATGATTTTCTGCATGGTTTTTCCCAGCAACATACCTTTTGTTTATCTGATTTCCTCTCTCCGTACCCATTTTCCTTATCTGTAGAATGAAGGATAATAGTATTTATTTTATAAAGCTGATGTGAACGATAAATCAGATATGTAAAGAGTTTGGAATAGTGTCTAGCATGTAGTAAGCTCTTAAGAATTGCTATTTTTATTGTCAACAGCCCATCTTTTCTTATAAATGTGGATCAGGTTTACAGGTGCTCCTGTTTATCAGATCAAAACCATCTTTCCTAGGCCCTTCTTCCTCATGGCTGTTGTATCAGAAGCAGGAGGATAATACATCTTTAGGTTACTTTCCCAAGACTCAAGGGCTCTAATAATAATTAACTCACTTTTTTATATGACATAGAACTACAGTTTAATAAATTATAATATTCTTCTGATTAGACTGTTATTTGGTTTACAGTTATTTTTTATTTTTAATTTTAGGCTTTAGAAAAGTTGCAAAGATAGTATAGATATTTCTTCTAGGTTCTTCACCCAGCTTCCCCTAAGGTTACTGTCTCACATTATCATAGTACAGTGATCCAAACTGAGTATGTACCTTGCTGTAATACTATTAGCCCAAGTACAGACTTTATTTTGATTTTCACAATTTTCCCACGCATGATCCTTTTCTGTTCTAGGATTCTGTCCAAGGTCCCACACTGCATTTAGTTGACATATCTCCTTAGTCTCCTCTACTCTGCAACTGTTTTTCTCTTTCCCTGTCTTTATGACCTTGACACTTTTGGAGAGTTCTGGTCAGCTTTTATTTTGAAAACTTAAGTCCTCAGTTTGGTTTTATCTGGTGTTTTCCCAGGACGAGATTGGTGATATACATTATTGAGAAGAGTAACACAGTAATGAGCCTTCTCAGTGTAAGATGTCCTATTATGGTGTGAGCTTTGATTGCTTGGTTCAGGTGGTGGCTGCCAGGTGTCTCAACTGTTATTATTTTCCTCTTTGCAATCAATTGATATCTTGGGGAGAGATACTTTGAGACTATGCAAATGACTTGTTTCTTCTCAAACTTTCATCCATTAGTTTTAGCATTCATCTGTGAATCTTGCCTGCAATAATTTGTGGTGTTTTAAGAGTGATTTTCTATTCCCTCATTCTTCCTCCCCACATTTATTAATTTGAATTCATTTGAATAAAGAGCTGTTTCTTCTCCATCTACCTACTTATTCAATTATTTACATCAGTGTAGATGCATGTATATTAACTTGCTTTGTTTTATGGGTTATAATGCAACGCTATCACTTTTTTGTTGCTCCAATTTTTCTCTTTCACGTTGGGTCCTGTGGCCTTTCCATATTCTCCCCACCCCCCTTTTATTTTTGGTTTATTTATTTATTTATTTTTAAAGTAATCTCTACACCCAATGTGGAGTTTGAACTCATGACCTCAAGAGTTGCACACTCTTCCCACTGAGCTAGCCAGATGCTCCTCTCCCATTCTTTTTTGAGCACTTCTACTTTTTAGAATTTTAAAATGCTCCAGATTCATCTTTTATTTACCCTGCCTCAGGCTTAGAATCAACCACTTCTTCAAAGAACCACTTTGGTTCTTTTTATTGGAGAATGGTTTTTACGAATAAAGATCTGAACAGTAGGTGGGCTCATTGCTCCTGGGGTGTTATTGTTCTTTCTTCTTTCCTTATTTGTAACTTCTTTCCTGAGCATGAGAAACTTGGTCCTTATTATCTACAGTATGTTTACTTATTTTGTTTAACCCTCGCAAAAGATCAAGTGGTTTCAGAATTGCTATTCCCCTATCCCCAAGAGAAACAAATTTACTGACAATAGTATGAGTTCAGAATTTTTAAAAATTCATAATACATTCTGTGCTAAATCATACTTACTATCCACACGGTAATCATGTTTGTTTTTTTTTTTTTTTTCCCCAAGGAAGGACAACCTTTACTAAAAGTATTCTCATACACAAATGCAAAGGTGCTTCACCTACTCCATTCCACTTCCTAAAAACTTCAAAAAATTATCTAGTAAGTATTGTTTGGAAGTTAAGGTTGGAAACACTGTATTTAATGCATAGTTTATAGTATATGTTCATACCTTACTGTTTTGGGGAGTATATAGTTCTTTTTTTTTTTTTTAAGATTTTATTTATTTATTTGATAGAGAAAGATCACAAGTAGGCAGAGAGGCAGGCAGAGTGGGGGGTGGGGGGGAAGCAGGCTCGCCGCTGAGCAGAGAGCCCGATGCGGAACTCGATCCCAAGACCCCGGGATCATGACCTGAGCCGAAGGCAGAGGCTTTAACCCACTGAGCCGGGGTTCAGGCACCCGGGGAGTATATAGTTCTAAATAAAAAGTAAAAGATGCTGCATAATTCCTTTAGTTTTTTTTTAAAGTCAGAAATAATAACATTCTTTGCAGAATATGAAGATATAAATCTGCTCTGGGAATCATGACAGCTGTCCTTGAGATTCAGGGGCTCAGATGAACAGACTAGGTGAAGTAAGAGCTCTTACAGAATGCTATGTGAACGAAGGCAATCCCCATTTGTGGGAGATGTGCACATGGGTGAATGCACACACACACATATGCATAGGCACGCATGTGTGCATGTACACATATGTGTGGGCACACATGTAGTCCAGGCCAATGGCTCATTTTCCAAATCAGTTTCCTCATCCAATTAATGGAATAAATATGTTCTTGATATGTGCTTTCTGTTTGAAACATCTGAGCATTTTGAGGAAGGAACTTTGTGAATATATGTGTGTGTGAGTGTGAACCTTTTGCAGTTGTGTTCAAAAACAGCTTACATGTTACCCAAGATAATGTTACTTTACCTTATAGGCACATCTTAGATGATGATAAGTGATATTTCTGGTTTGAGCCTATTCTTTATCACTCTTGGCTCTGAATAACTTTGGGCTCTTTCAGATTTATTTTTTTTAAGATTTTGTTTTTTTATTTGACAGACAGAGATCACAAGTAGGCAGAGAGGCAGGCAGAGAGATTGGAAGGGAAGCGAGCTCCTTGGGGAGCAGAAAGCCCAATGCAGGCTCGATCCTGGGACCCTGGGATCATGACCTGGGCCGAAAGCAGAGGCTTTAACCCACTGAGCCTCCCAGGTGCCCCTCAGATTTGTTTCTAAAGGGTAAAAAATTTCTATCCCTTAAAGAATGAAGCTTAGAAGAGGTTAAGAATGTGTTTCAAGGATGACAGTAACCCCAAAGAGGACTCCCCCCACCCCAGACAGCTCTTCTCCCCTAACACAAGATGTGAAACAATCACAGCATTTTTTAAAAAAAGAATTTATTTATGTATTCGGCAGGCAGAGAGAGAGAGAGTGGGAAGCAGGCTCCCTGCTGAACCGGGAGCCCGATGCGGGGCTCGATTCCAGGACCCTGAGAACATGACCAGAGCCGAAGGCAGAGGCTTAACCCACTGAGCCACCCAGGCACCCCCAATCGCAGCATTATTAACATAACTTGTCACTGAAAGTTCAGAGTTGAATCTTGAGTATTGAGGAAATCTCACAAAGGTGCAGAGTACTTAAGATCCTTGACAACATTTTTGTGAGTTGGTTAAAGATGCTGTGCTCTTACTTCAGTCGCACATTTAGAGAGAGGGGAGTCCCCCTGAGAACAGAGGCATGCGCCTCTAAGAGCAAGCCAGTGACAAGCCATCCTGCATTGGCAGTGAGTCTGCCCCTCCTCCCATCCCTCCGTCCCCCATCCAGATTCCCTCCGAGACTTGAAGGCAAGACCATGATAGAAGGTTGTGATTTGGTGGGATGCATACTAGACTGGAATCAGAAGACCTGGTTAGGAATCCAAGCTCTAATCAAATGCAGCAATACCTCTGAAAGCATTTGTACCATATCGAGCACCCACTGGCCCTCAGATGTTGATTTTGAATCTGAAATTGAGAAGTCGAAGTTTTGAAAGTCAAGGCTTACTCTATTTTACATGGACTGTTTAATAATAGGATAAAAATACTTGCTAGAAGAGGTCAGGCTTTTAATAACCCAATATAGTGAATCTCTTAATTCTTAATAAAAAAAAGTATAAAAAGGTAAAATAATCTAGCCTATAATTATTCTGCCAAGTCATGAGGTGTAAGCAGGTAATTTCCGAATGTTCTATAACTGTACTTTGAACCATAGATTGCATTAAAAGTCAGGGTAGTAATTTTTCAGGTCTCCCATGGCAGGATTTATTTTCTTAATACAGAAATGCTCCATTCATCATGCGAGCATTTTTCTACAGACCCTCAGATTTCTTTCTGTCCATCTCCTTACGTTCATTCACAGCAGGCGTGCAGTGCACTTACACACGCACATGCACACACATGCAGATTAAGACCAGCGAGGCATAACTGGTCACCTTTTGCCTTATAATTTGGATTTGGGGGAAAAAAAATCCTCCTGTGTTTTTCTTCTTTCAGGAAAACTATGGAGAAATATATTAGCGTCCTCACATTTTATTGGCCTTGGGCGCTCCCATTCTTCCCTCCCATGGAAACCTCGTAATCTTGCCAAGGTTTTCTAATATTGGCATGTCAAATGCAGATTACAAGCCCCCGTGGGCTGGATTCACACTGGCCTCTTGGCTTTTTACAGAACCTTACATAGCCTTGTCACTAGCTTGATGTTCCAGCAAATAATGCTAGCATCCTTCTTGAGGCCTTTGCACTGAAAACCGAGGAAATTCGACCACGATACACATGCTGTGAATAAAATCAGGCACTGCTGTAATTATTAGGTCAGAGGCAGGTAAGCGCAATTATTTCTTTACTGAACAAAGACAGGTGGGGAGAAGTGGGCTCTACAATGAGAGGGCAAGGTGCAGGAGGGCCGGGGGTGCTCAATCTATCAGCCCACGTGCATTCAACACCCACATACTGCTTCCTATATATTTTTCCTCTCTATGCTATTCTTTTTCTTTGTTTTTTAAAAGCAGTCCTAAATTGCTTAGCATTTTTTCCCCTCCTCACTCTTCTTTCTGTGCTTACAGGCAAGGACAGTAAATTAAGCATATCTAAGGATTTAATGCTGAAAATCACCTTGGATAATTGGCTTAAGGGGTTGAAGCATGCTTTTCCCTCCGTCTCCTTGTCTTAATGCTACTTCTCCTCCGAGGGTACATCTGTCAATAATTGATGGAGCTTTCTTGGGTAAATGAGCTGTTGCTTGGGACATTATAAATCATATTTGGAATCAAGTTTGTTTTCAAGCTGCTTTTAAAGTCTCAGTGCTGTGCTAACTGAATAGAAAATGCTAAATGTTTGAGGGAGTAGTACAAGCCCTCAAGTGTTAAAGGCATGAGCCGGATTTAAGAGAACAAATGGGATTTATACCCTCTGAGGAAACAAGAACACATCTATTTTATCAGAAGAGTGTGTAGATGTGGCAAGGGACTTCTAGAAGGACACTGCCTGAGTACCTACTGCGTGCTGGGCACTGTGATCTGTGATGCAGGTAGGGTGTCCGAGTTAATCCTCAGAACAGACTCACCTAGCAGGTGTGATGATGACTCTTCTAGAGATGAAAAAACAGAGGCTCAGAAAGATTGATTACCTCCTCAGTGCGTGCCGTGAGCAAGTGGTAGATTTGAAATTGGACTCGGTGGGACTGTGAAGTCCTCGCTCTTTTCACTCTACTGGAAGACAGACCTGCTCTGTGGCGTGGTCTTCAGTCTGTGTTTGGTGGGGTCCTGGTGGTTTTCACGTGTTTGGTGTTGAGACAGGCCAATGGCCCCTATCCCCAAACCCCTCTCAAGTCTCTTAGCTCTGTTCCTGCCAGTGGGGCTTCCCTTTTATCTGCTTTGTATAGAGGGCGTCAGCAGGAAATTTTGATACAAAGTTTTTGCCTTTAAAAGGAGTTTGAAAACCACAGCTGTGTGAGAACAGTAAAAAAAACTATCATAAAATAAAGACATTAGCATATGTAAGAACGTGTCTGCTATGTAAAAAGTTGGAAAATATTTTGCTCCTTTTTCTGCCTCAAAATACATACCGAACAACAATCTAGAATGGCCCTCCTCTAAGCATTTCTTCGGCATGAGAACTAAGCTCAGACCAAGTCCTGGGTTTTCATTTTTGCTCAGACGGTCTGCAGTCTAATTTTCATTTCTGTTTCCACACCTGTGGGCTGGAGACAATACCACTCATTCTACTGACCTCAGTTGCGATGATCAAAGGTGACCAAAGATAAAAAGAACAATGGCTAGAATAGAAGGTATTGCTACTCTTGCTTTTGTGTGTTTGTTTGTTTTTAGTGATTTATCTGAATCTTTTAGTTAAGATTTTAAAGGCAAAATGTTAAGAGTTGAGGCTATTTTAGCATGAAACAGAAGGTGATGTAAAAAGCATAAAACTATTTTTAAAAGCTCATTCAGAATAATTATTTTAGAGATAATGGTTTATTAAGTTCATAGTGCCTGCCCTTGAGTTTTAGTTATTCACAATATTGGCTGCTGTTAATTTTCAAACTTTCTAGTGAGAAGATACAATAAAGAATCACTTTCCTTTTTTCCTCTTTCTTTCTAATTGTCAGGGCAAGTAAATGCTAGATTTGAAAGGATGAAATGGCTGATATGAGACCAGAATTACCATCTGACTCATGCTGATTTGAGATAAGGAGGAGTTGTCTCCTGAATGTCTCTGTCATTCTTCCTTCCCTTCCTCCTACTTTTCTTCCCTGCTTTGCAGCAAATACTTATTAGACACCAGCTGTGTGCACATGGGAGTATAGCCTCTGCTCTAAAGGTGCTCAGTCCAACATCTAAATAAATACACACTTCCCTGATCAGTCCTATGCCAGGTCTGCCTTCCCCTTACATGACATCGATGCAAACACCAATGGGAGCCCCGAGGGTGAGACACTCAGTGTGCATGAGGAGGTCCAGTGAGGTCTCTTGGTGAGTGTTAACTACTAACAGCATAGATGATTTCATCTGCACGTTTCTTGGCTTCTTAGTTTCTAGTTACTTCTATTTCAACCCACTTAAACCATTTTAATTCTCGTGGCCTTATAATACACAAAGATTCTCATCTGCTGAAATCCTGGGGACTTTCTATATTTTATGCTCTTTTTCTTGGTTATTGTAGCTACATCTGTTTGTGCCTTCACTAAGACCTGAGATCTGTAGACACCTATTTCTATGATTCTCCCTCTTCCCTTTCCCCCCTTGAAGACGCTCCCATCCTCCCTCCTCTTCTGCTTTTATCTTTTTCTCATTCCGTCCCTCTGCCATCCCTCACTTTGAGCAATCAGAGACAAGAAGGTTAGAATAGTTATGGGAGACTTGAGAAGAATGTATGGAGAAAATTGAGAAGAAAACAGAATTGAGAACCAGTACTTTAATATTTTAATCTTGTTTTCCACTCTTCACTGAATCCTCCTTAGATTTTCTGTAACTTTCTCAAATTTGATTTTCAATTCTATTGGCTCAATAGAATAGTTTCTGAGTAGGACCTGGGGGGGCAAGCTCATTTTTTTTTTTTTTTTTTTTACAGACAAGACTGCAGTTGATCATGCTGGGTTGTGCAATTAATGTCTGTTGGCACAACCAGACCTATTTCTTAAGGATTTGGTAGTTTGTAGGCATTCAGTGTCTGCCATTTTAAGCCAGTAGCTCCAGAAGGCACTTCTCCCTGCAGCAGAAGCCAGTTTGCAGTACACTTGAATGAAAAGGTTTGTGTTCTGTGCATTAAAAGGAGAATTAAATTACAGAGAAGGATTGAGGTGAAATTTCAGGAGCTTCCTTTCTGCCCAGCCTCTTACCTAATTATACCCACTCTCCCCTCCTGGACTGTTTTTCTTTCTTGAATCCAGGTGGTGGGCCCCTGCTGTTGTAGCAGGTCGTGATCAGGAGGAACATGTCCAAGGGTCTCAAATGGGACTACCCATTTGGTAGTCTGTCAACTCCCATGATCAAAAGCTCACAATCTTCGGGACCAGATTGCCCTGGTTCAAATGTCTGTGAGCTTGGACAAGTGACTAATCTCTCTAAACCACTTAAAAAAAAAGTCTGTAAAATGGGACACATAAAAATGGGTTGTGTGAGGACTAACTGAGATCATGATAGCTCTGTCTAGTCCTCGATAATGATAAGACCTGGCGGTAGGACTGAAATTCCTGCAGAAACCAGTAATGAGAGTTAGGATAGTGAATGAAGAGAAACCTTTCTTGATTCACTTGAAGTTAAGTGTTTTTCCAGGTGGATTTGTGTAACTCCTCTTAGTGGTTATCTTAATATATTGCTAGAAACTCATATTAGCTGATGTTGAATCAGACACCGAGGTGACTGTTTTAACTTTAGGAGCTCCTTTAATCCTCCTCACAATTCTGCAAGGTCAGGAAAGTGTCCCAATAGCAAAGATGAGACTATTGAGACTTGGAAATGTTAGGTAATTTGTCTGAGGATTCATACCTAGATCTGTCTGTGCTAAAGTCTATATTCCCCTACCACACCATGGCTTTTGATCAGCCAGTTCTTGTCACCAGGTAACTTTCTTTTTTCTTTTCTGAAATTGTCTACCACTTTCATATAGGAATTTGAAATGTCCCACTCTCTCCCCCATTGGGCACAGACTCAAAATTCTAGCTGGTCATTTACTCACTCCTGTCAGTTCTATGTAGTCAGGGGTCATATCCTCATGGCTCTTTGCTCATGGAAAGTGCCCTCTGCAGTTCTAATAAACCTATACTTTCTCTAAGGTTGGGCTCAGAACTTGCCTTCTCTAACAAACATCCATCCTGTGGTTAAGGTGCATATTCAAACTAGTGCCACATTGATCTCCCCTCTTATGAATTCTTACCTGTGCATTTTTTTATTAACATATATAATTATATAACATATAATGTATTATTTGCCCCAGGGGTACAGGTCTGTGAATTGTCAGGCTTACACACTTCACAGCACTCACCATAGTCCATACCCTCCTTATCCTTATCCCCGCACCCCTCGGCAACCCTCAGTCTGTTTTGTGAGATTAAGAGTCTCTTATGGTTTGTCTCCCTCCTGATCCCATCTTGTTTCATTTTTTCCTTCCTTACCCCCCAAACCCCTCACTTTGCCTTTCAAATTCCTCATATCTTACCTGTGCATTTTAAAGAGTATAACATTGTACAGTACTTAATTATTCTGACTGGAAATTGTAGTCATTGTCACCATCACATTTATTGAACACTTGCTTGGCACCAAAATCTTGACAAGACTTATCTCACTTAACCTCACATGAACCCCACTAGTTAGGTTCATCTATGATCCTCATTTTAAAGAGGAGAAAGTTGCGATTTTGAGAGGTTAAGTGACATGCCTAAAGTCACAAAGATGATGGAGCCAGGATTCAAATATTTTCCTCTTGGAGCCCAGTCTTTTATTCACTGCATTTGCCATCCCCTTTAGTCCTGTGTTCTTGAATGCAATGTGATGTCGCCCCTGGAGTCAATCCGGTAGTACCAAGGTGCTTGATGAAGGAGTTTCACTGGCTGGTTTGTTCAGTGGGTGTTTTGCGTGCATATACCGTGCCTGTCAGGGTCCAAAGACCAGTTCTAATCTTCACCTGATGATCTTCACAGGGGTTTATCAAACCACTCAGTCCAGAGAAAGTACTTCAATATCCCTCTGGTCTATAGAATGAGGGACGAGGAATTATTGACCTATAATCAAAAGCAGGTCACAGATCGATGGGTGGGTGTCCAATACCTTGAATTGACGATACTCAGTTCCACTGTTCCATTTCTGGCAGTCACTGGGATCCATTGATCACATTTACCGTAATTACTTTTGGGAGGAAGCTCTTCAGTTTCTTCCACGTCTGAACAATGCGTGCAACTATTGTCTCGAAAAGATGAGGTTGTACATGAAAGAGAAGATCATTAACAGTGGCGATGAGGAGACAAAGGAAGTCACAGTGTAACCAGGCTCTCTGCCAGGAAAATTAACACAATCCTAGCACCCGCTCCACTGTCCACTGTATGCCAGGCGCTGCTCTAAACACATTATTTAATCCTCATAACAACCCTATGTGGTGGAAATAAGATCTTAAGATTATCATAGATTTATAAATCATCTTAGAGAGATTAAAGAGTGTCTCCAGATTTACATAGGGCCATGAGTCATCACTTGGTCTGCCTGACAGCCATGGCCAAATTCTAACCACTTTACTATACTATCTACCAGAGTCCCTTTTCTCTGCTGGAGAAGATGGTGGGTAACTTCTTATAGGTCGTGGTGGGAGGGGACAAGTAAGGGAACAGAAGGAGAAAGGACCCACCGCATATTGGTTGAACTCTAAACATTGTGGAGGCACTTCATATAACTAAAACTCTGTAAGATCAGGATCATCTCTTCGTTTCACAGATGAGAAAACTGAGCTCTTGAGGTTAGGTGGCTTTCTCCACGTCATTCTCTTGGCAAGTATAGAATTCAGCTTTGAATCAGCCTGTGCTCTCTCTGCCCCCTCTGAAGGATTTAAATAGAAGACCCTTCCTGTTCCATAACGTATCTGTGAGCCATGGCAACATCTAAATTCTGTGGCATTTTCTTTTTCATAAACAGCTTGTGTTTTGGAACTCTATTTTTGTAGTCCTCCTTAAGAAATTATATTTGGTACAAAAAAGACTGAATGAAAATTTGAGTGATATGGTAGAACAAAAGGTCACTGGCGAGGGCAAGGTTGAAGGATGGTACTTTCCAGGGTTTTGTGTGCTGTTCTTAACTCTTTCATCAACTGGTTACATGGAAAAGTGATAAAACCACTTTGTCTTCTTGGAGTTTAGTTTCTACAGTAGAAGAATTGGAGGAGATGGCTTCAGTGTCCTTTACAATCATAGAACTCTGCAATGGTTTGAAGGCCAAACTGTAGAGAGTCTGAGCTTTGGAAATGCCCTTGAGAGGATCAGCTCTATCTCCCAGTCCCTCCACACCTTTGCATATCTGAGTCAGGCCCTGTGGTCTCTTACCGTAAGTTCTTGCCTTGCATCTTTTTACCAGTCTCTTAGCTTGTCTTTAGATTTGCTGTCCTGCCCCAAGACCCAAAACAAATGTCCTGTTTGAAACATTCTTATATTATGTAAGGTGAAATAATCCATTGGAAAAAGTATTCCAACTGTCATGAATCTCCTTACTTAATTGATGACCTCTCATGGGGAGATACAGAATGAATAATGGAATCTGTACCACCAGCTCTCACCTCAAACATTTTAGTAATGATATGACCACATCTAAAGCACAGATCTGACCAGGTCACATCCTGGCTTACAATCCTTTAATTGGCTCCATCCATAGGATGATCTCTAAATTCTTCTCTCCTTCTCCTCTTTGTGTTGTCCTTCCTGCCCAGCTCTCCTTAGACACATAGTACTCTGTGCTGTTTCTCACCTTAGTGCCTGTGCCCTCTGTCTAGCATGCCTGACCACCCAGCCAGTTCCTCTTCATTCATTAGGTCTCAATTCTAGTGCCACATCCCTTAGACTAGGTAGGTGTCCTCCTTGATCTCCAGACAATACCATTGCTTCTGCTAATATTGAAAATACTTATTTTACTTGTTTCTCCCAACAAACTGGGAGCCTTTAAAGAAACTAGGTTTGTATCTTATTTATCTTTGAATTCCTGATACTGTCATGGTCTCCAGCACACAGTAGGTGTTCAATAAATGTTTACTAAATAAATGAATGTATGGACCACTCAGTGATAAAGAAATATTTACAGCTCATATTTACAGCTGAAATGTTCTCCAATGGCCCAGATTTTGACTCCTGGAGTTAATTCAGAACAATTCCCTTTCTTCCACCACAATACAACCTTTTAAGAATTAGAATTTGGGGGCGCCTGGGTTGCTCAGAGGGTTAATCCTCTGCCTTCAGCTCAGGTCATGATCTCAGTGTGCTGGGAGCCTGCTCCCCCCCCCTCCACCTGCCTCTCTGCCTTTGTGATTTCTCTCTTGGTGTGTCAAATAAATAAATAAAATCTTAAAAAAATAAAGAATTAGAATTTGGTTAAGTCTTCTGTTCTCAAGGCTAAATATCCTTAGTTCCTCCATGTGTCTTCTTATGCTGGATTGCACCATCCCTCACTATCCTGCCTGGCCTCTCTTCCTTACATTACAGTTGTCCCTCCTAATGCTGATATGCCCAGATCAGAACTCAAGGTACCAGTAATTATTCCAAATAGCAACAGCCCCAGGGGCATAATCCCCTCTTCTGCCCCATTTACTAAACTGAAAAGTTACCTAAAAGTTACATAAAGGAGCAGTGACTTTAGTAATGTAATACATATAATAAATATACATATAGCAAAGTACATCAGTATGTTTAAAATATAATAAAAATATAACCAACCCCCCCAAACTACTTGTGCTTTATTATAGGAATCTCTTACGATCACTTGTTGGGGGAGCTAGGTGCAGCTGTTATTCTGTTGCCCTTACAGATGAGGAAGCTCAGCTGCAGAGAGAGGGTTATGTTACTTCTTGGAAGGCTGAATAAGAAAGTGAGTGCTGGAGATGTGATTGGGTCCTGGACTGAATTGTTCAGATCAAGTCCCTTGTTCTCAGCCACCAATTATACATCGATGCCCTGTGAGCCCTCTGTCAGCTTCTTGCAAAATGTACTCATTTCAAAAGTGTGGATAATACTTAATTTTTATCATGCTCTTGGGAATCCTTGTGCCCAAGGAGGTTAATAATTCCTGTGTAAAGGTAGACTGGCATTGAGCTCATACCCAATTTAAACACCAAATTCGTTATCGCTGTATACCGCTCCTAGATGTCTTCTCTTCACTAGCATAACTGTGGTTTCCTGCACAGTGGTACTCTTATCCCTGTTGAATTTCATCTTCTTACTTCTGTCTGTTTCAAGGCCATTTTTCTTCATTATTGTACCTCTGTTCCCATACTTACTATTTCCTTAAATAATCTGGTGAGCATTCTTTCCTGATCATTATCTAAATCATTGCTGGTAATGCAGGCTGACCCAGGAGAGGGTAATGGCTATGAAAATGGTTTGCAAAGCGTGTGTCTCCTCTGCATTTATTTATCTCTTGGCGTTGCCCCTCAGAAGTGAGAGTATTGATGTCTAGATAAGCTGTTGCTGTAAGTGGCGGCCTTGCTGTGTCCCGGACTCAGAATTTCTGAGAATCTGCTTTCAGGTATCCTAGGTGAGACTTAGTTTCACAGCATGGCATTTACTCCCGGCCTTCCTTGATACTCTAGCCTTCTACGGGCTTTCCAGTCCATCAGAAGTCATTTTCTTCCTGCACCTCTTTTGAAGCACGTCCCATCTTTTGCCTAACCCCCAGCAGTTTCAGAGAAACCAGGCCCTTGTCTGTTATCAGGTGGCAGGAGTAAGGTCGAACCCGATTTCTTTTTCCCAAGATGTCAGATCATTTTAAAGAAAAACAGCACTCTGATATTAAGTGTGGGACAGCTTCAAGTCTTCCTGTTTATTTTCCAACAAACCTGCAATACGGGCTACATTTAGAGACATTAAAGGATCCTTTAAACAATACATATTTTTAATTTCAGAGGGAAAATTAGCCCAGATTTTTCTTTCTTTAGATTCTTTCTTTAGATTTTCCTGCAAGCTTTGGACTGACTCACCTTCTCTGTGATTGGTAATAATCCGCATCTTTGTGTTCTTTTTAATCTTTTAGGTTTCCTGCCTATATTTTGTCATCTCTGGTTTTTCTCCTTTATAACAAGTGTTATTTGCTTCTATAGTCATGATTTATACCTTTGATTTTACCCTGCTTTTCAAAGCAATCTTTTCCATCAAAGGCTCTACCTGCTGATTGATTCTGATTCCCCCACTCAATCCCCCCACTTCTCTAATAGCATTTTGAACCATTTTTTCCCCCAGTTTCGTATGAATCCTGTTATGTTTTTGTCTTTCCTTAGGAAATATGTAAGTGTTGGCTCATGATTCCCTTTAACTTTTAATAGCCTTCAGTGTCAATCCCAACTTCACAAACAAGGAGGGCTCAAGGGACTCCATAGCAACCACCAATTTGTGTATCCTTTTCTAATTTGGATGACACTTGGCACTTTGGCCTTTATGCTGGAGATTTATAAGGAAGATGTTTTAAATGTTACTTTTTCAAACCTTATTTTTCAAAGGTTTTCATTGTCGAGTGGAAAAAGAGAATCAGTCTTGGGTTTGCGTTTCAGTCGGATGACTTACTAGTGTTGTTACCTTGGGCCCCTCACTTTACTTCTGCAATCCTCAATAGCTTCCCATTTCAAATGGGGAAGCAACGCCCACCTGTCACTGCGTGCGGTCTGCTGCTGGGAACGATTGAGATGAACTTGAGAGACATGAAATCATGCAACACTCTGTGGCAGAGAAGAAGGTACTATACACATACACAAAGCAGAGCTAAGAATTACAGACTGGATATTTTCAGTTGTTCTTAATTCTTCTTTTTAATTTCTGGAATTGACAGTTTTTGAATTCCTATTTCTGCTCAGTTTCATATCCCATTTCCTTTGCTCTGCCTCCCTGCCTGAGTGCCCAAGAGCTGGCCCCCACCTTAAGCTGCATTGGGCTAGTGCCCAGACCCATTGGTGCTTCAGCCCTGCCCAGGCGTTCTTGCTGGATGGAAGCCTCAGCGTGGTGATGGCATGGTGTGGCTTGGGTTCTCCACCTCTTCTTCCCTCTCTTCTTTGCCGTGACTCCGGGTTTATTCCTGTGACTAGCTCTGGCCCGTGGATTATAGCAGATGTGATGGAAGCAGAGCCTTGAAAACTGTGTTTGGGCCTGGGCTTGCTCTCTCACTCTTGTGCATTAACAAAACACCCTGTGAACATAACCAGCTTAGACTGCTGGTCCCAGAAGGAAGAGAGGGACATGTAAACTATGGTGGAAGATTCCTTCTTCCCAGCTGAGGCCATTCCATTTCAGCCAACCACCAGCTGAACCCCCAGATATGTAAATAGCCCCTGCCTAGATCAGCAGAGCCACCTTACTGACACCCAGCTGGCCCCCAAGACTGTGAGCACAAACATTTGTCGCGATATGGCTCTGAAGTTTCGTGGTTGTTTGTTAGACATTTTAATTCTAGCAATAGGAGATGGATACAGTAGGCGGCATAACCATAACTGGCTTTAAGAACAGTGGTCTCAGAGCTTGTGATCCTGAAAGTATTGTGATAGGCAAAACTGAAGTTTCATAATCAAGAGAGACCTAGGGAAGGAATGACTAAAATGTTATTCAATGTATTTTTAAATGCAGAGATTCTTTTTTTTAAAAAAATTAACATATAATGTATTACTTGCTTCAGGGGTACAGGTCTGTGAATCATCAATCTTACACAATTCACAGTGCTCACCCTAGCGCACACCCTCCTCAGTGTCCATAACCCAGCCACCCTATCCCTTCCTCCCCTGACCCCCAGCAGCCCTCAGTTTGTTTCCTGAGATGAAGAGTCTCTTATGGTTTGTCTCCCTCCCCGGACCCACCTTGTTTCATTTTTTCCCTCCCTTCTCCCCATGACCCCCCTGTCCTGCCTCCCAAATTCCTCATATCAGAGAGATTATATGATAATTGTCTTTCTCTGACTTGTTTCACTTAGAATAATACCCTCTAGTTCCATCCACGTTGATGCAAATGGCAAGATTTCATGTTTTTTGATGGGAGATACAGAGATTCTTCATCATGAAAAGCCTCCTTTGGTGGGTAACCCAGCTCTTGAATCACCTTCAGTGGAAATGACTGTGGCATTGTGATTTGCTTAGGCAGAGCCTCATGCAAGTGTTAAGCTACTTGGAAGGCATCACTTCTAAAAGTTTTATACAGAGCTTCTTGGTCTGAAATTGAATGTATTTTTCCTTCCGTTTTCTTTCCCTTCATTTTCACCAAGTGCTGGCAGAGTGCTTGTATAACTGCTGGCCTCTTCACAAATTGTTACACCACTTCAGGACACATTTTTCTAGACCTGTTCTCTGATCTGTGTATTGATAAGTGAAACATACTTGATTTCTCTGTCCAGCCTCATAGATTCCCTCAGGTCTGGTGTAGTAAAGGGGAGAGTGTTGCATGGCTGGTGGTGGAAGGACAATATGTGAAGTATTAATTGCTAATCACCTCCCTTTACTGACTTT
This sequence comes from Mustela nigripes, assembly GCF_022355385.1. Taxonomy (NCBI): domain Eukaryota; kingdom Metazoa; phylum Chordata; class Mammalia; order Carnivora; family Mustelidae; genus Mustela; species Mustela nigripes. The sequence continues at coordinate 42,338,418 of NC_081565.1, read as the reverse complement.
TAATCCCATGACCCTGCTCCCTTTCATTGTGTCCAAAGATATGTGAGGCTGACATTCCACATGGAGGGTACAGTCAGGGAATACACAGGACAGTGGAAGTTGTCAAGAGGACAGAAAAACCGATGTTCATTTCCTAAGTTTTAAAGTTAAACGTCTCAAATCATCTTTCTGTGTTGTCCCTTGATCTCTCCTTTCTGTCACCCCTCCCTTACTAGATAAAGATGCTCCCAACTGGAGAGAGGGAAGAAAGTTGGAAACTCATAAAGATAGACACTGATTTAAGAGCGAATCCCTATTTTGGGCCAAGTCTCAAATAATGAACCAAGTAATTAGGCTAAGAGACTCGAAGACCTCCAGGTAAGTGTTAGGGTATAGGGAAACAGTGTTGTTGAAGACATTTGTGCAGTGTGCTAGTATTGGGCCCCGCTCTTTTCCTGGGCATAGGGAGCATTGTACTGCCCCTCTCCCTTGAAGATAGGCATGACCCTCTGACTTGCTTTGACCAACAAATTGTTAATGGAAGTGACGTGGATCATCTCCTTGTTGAAGTACCTACCTGCTGGTGCTAGATGTTTCCAGCCTGCTTTTTTTTTTTTTTTTTTTTTTTTTTTTTT